>NC_042997.1:139048545-139136045 GCF_006345805.1 Octopus sinensis | reverse complement strand
GTGAGGTTGTGAGCTCGAATCCCGGACCGGGATGCGTGTTGTGTTCTTGAGCAAGACACTTTATTTCACGTTGCTCCAGTTGACTCAGCTGTAGAAATGAGTTACGACGTCACAGGTGCCAAGCTGTATCGGCCTTTGCCTTTCCCTTGGATGACACTGGTGGCATGGAGAAGGGAGGCCGGTATGCATGGGCGACTGCTGGTCTTCCATAAACAACCTTGCCCGGACTTGTACTTGGGAGGGTAACTTTCTAGGTGCAATCCCATGGTCTGTGTCGTGACTGAAGAGGGTCTCAGAATATATCTATATATATAAAACTGTAGTTGTGTGAGTGTCTGTCCCCTTCGATTTAGATTCCTAACTCCTCCCACATTTTGCGGTGCAGAAAACCAAATTCGGGTATCTTATAGTCGTGATTCATATCGAGCTCGTCTGGGTATTAGCGCGCGTCTACGATGAGTCTACAATTTTAAAAATAATTTAACATAATTTTTTATTCCATTTTAATGCATATTTTTTCGTGTGTCTATGGCGGCGGATTTGGCGTCCACGCTCACATCTGCACTTGTTTGCTTCTCCCCCTTCTTCCCTCCCTCGTGAAGCTGTGGGGAAGGGATTGTAAGGAAATCAACGTCGTAAAGCGTTGTCAAGGAGACCAGCGTTTTTTTAGAACAACGGCTTCATGGCTTGAATACACCAAAACAGAAATGGCTAAGAAAGCCCGAATTGGCATCTATAAGGGAAGTAACTCTCTAAAAATGCTTATATAGTTATTTCCCTTACAAACCCGAGCAACGCCGGGCGATACTGCTAGTATATATATATAAATACACCAGGTGGTATCAAAAAGTTCCTGGACTAGTTCTGTAGCACGCCAACAGATCACTGCACATACTTGCGTGCACAGTGAGGGCTAGTAGTGACCCTACCTTCATGAAGCACTGTGCCGAGTAACATCACTATGTTTACTTCGCAACTTGTGAAATTTTTGTTCTTGCGATCACGTGTATGCTGTAGCCTGCGATTTTTGTCATGGACAGGAAGTTGGAACAAAGAACGAGCGTGAACTTTTGTGTTGAACTTTGGAAGTCTGTTACAGAGACATTGACCATGCTTCAGGAAGCTTACGGCGACGAAGCAACAGGTTGTACGCAATATTTCAAGTGGCACGGGCCCTTCAAAAGCGGAAGAACATCTCCGTAAGACGATAAACCTACTACAACCATTTTTTAGATCTAAATTAAAGAAACAGAGATGTGAAACGGAACAAAATATACATGAACAACCGAAAATAATCATCTTATCAAAGAAAATCCTAAGTATTACACAAGCTAAAATTCTAGCAAGAGGTTTGAAGTTTACACCAACCCCTCGCAGATCGAACCCAAATGAAGTCAAAGATAACTCTATGGATTTTTGCCGAAAATTGCGCCTCACAGAAGCACTTCACAACTACATCAGCGAAGATGACTCAATAGTAAAATTCAAAAGCGAATACTGTCCTACAAAAGGCAGAAATAAAGCACTTGATGACTTTCGTAAACACATTACCAATTTTCCATTTAATACCCTGCAAAAACAACGAATTAAATCCAACCTCAACACAAAGGAATAGAAAATCTTAATCGAGTACTATAAAAAATTAATACTCTTCATGTTGGAAACCAATATTTACTATGAGAAGATAGAGCACTATAATCCACAGAAGACACTTAAAAACTTATCCTCCTTACTTCAAATATATGGAAAGGGCCTCACTAAAAAAGAAATTGACTATTTATCCAAATTTAAATACAAATCAAGTCTATTCTACGGATTACCTAAAATACACAAAAAATTACATATTAGTAAAGCTTGCAAAGATTTTCCGAGCCTATGCATTAATGTTCCTTCCCTACTGACCTCAAACTAAGACCCATCATTCCTGATCCTGCTTGTGAAACCCATCACTTGAGCAATTTCCTCTACATCTTACTCAAACCATTTTTAAAATATGTGAAAAGCTTCATCAGGGATGATTTAAACATGTTTAACCATCCCACGAAAACAATGAATGAAGGAACCCTGTTAGTATCATTCGATGTGGTGAACTTGTACAGCAACATCCCACATGATTATGGTATAGAAGCAATCAGCTTCTGGCCAGAAAAATACCCAGAAGAGATCCCAGGATGCATCAACCACAACTTCGTAATGGATGGGTGAATAAGCATCCTTAAAGTGAAACGACGCATTTGTAGGTAAGTATAGGTATCAACAAATAGACAAGAGGGAAGAGAACATCACATTTCAAGTAACTCAGAATAGGTAAAGTTAAGCTTACCAAAGTAATTTAAATATGGAGATTAAGATTGTTTGGTATTGCATACTCACCGCGTACAGTGTTCCTGGTCAATTTAATTACCGTCGCAGGTGGACAGTCGAAATAAATAAATAGACAAAATAAAAAAAATGTGAAAACCACTAAAAATATTCTCTAATTCCAATATACGACCATATAGACTAAAAAAGTATGGAAGACCATGCATACAAAAAACTATGTACATACAATGAATTAGAGAAAAACGCGTGAAAACCACCGTTCTTTCCGGTTTGTCTTTTTACGCAGGAGCTCTGGGTAAAAAGTTATAGTGCATGACCATCCTTCGGACATAAGTAATGTGCGTCTAAAGTTTGGTGAAAATCGGTTGAGAATTGTGGAAATGTATATGTTAGACAATATACACATATAAACACACATACTATGATTTATAAATACTATATATAAATATACATACATACAAACATACACACACACACACATATATATATGTATGTATGTATGTATGTATGTATGTATGTAGTATGTATGTATGTATGTATGTATTTCCTGATCATGTGTTTATTGGGTAAGGAGAATCTAAATGCTTTTCTATAGGAAAGGTTTTACCAATGCTAATTTGTATCTGTGTGAATATTAGTGACTAACTGATATAGGGGTGTGTGGTCATTACTAGACTTGAAGTCAATATCATACAGAGAAGGTACCGCAGCCGCTAGCAACACGACGTCGGCGCGTGGACTGTTGTTCTAGGGGTTTGATTTTTTGCATACGTCTTAAGGATCATTAATACATGGATATATGCATACAGTTATACATACGCACACATACATACATATAAATATATATACATACGCACATACGTACATACATACATACATACATACATACATACATACATACATACATACATACATACATACCTACATACAAAAATACCCTGTTGTTGATGTTGAATTCCAATGAAAGAGCCTTGGATCTAGGTCAGAAACCGGCTCTTTCTCTTGAAATAAACCTGAATAATGATATACATACAAACATACGTACATGCGTATATTAAATGATTGCTTCATCTTGTCAGGTGAAAGCTGTCTCGTTATTCATTGTTCAATGAAAACGAACAAAAAGAAATGATGAGACATCTGTACGTCATAGAATATGTGCGCATGTGAATAGACACACACGCACACACACACACACACACACACACACACACACACACACTTATCTAGAGAGGGAGGGAGAGAGAGAGAGAGAGAGTGGTGAAAATGGAAGAGTGAAAGAGAAAGAGAGGCACACAAGCATTCATATATATATATACATATCTGCTAGTAGACGAATTTGTATTTGTATGTATGTATATATATATACATAAATGCACATGTACACAGTCAAAGCTGTACATAAATGCACACACATACATACATGCGTATATATATATATATATATATATATATATGTGCGTGTGTGTGTGTGTGTGTGTGTGTGTACAGAGACACGGAGAGAGAGAGAAGTTCTATTCTTTCGTTGACATCTACTAAATTATTTTCGTTTCTATTTCTTTTTCGTTTTGTTGAAATTCATTAATTTATTGAAAATGATTATTCGAGACAGTATTCAACCGCCGCCGGGGAAAAAAAGCATAATCTTTGTCGTGGAGAGATATTTTACTTTTAATTTGAGTTATGCGTAAAGCGGTAACTTCAGTCAAATGAATAATATTTTATAAAAGAAAAATTTAATAAATTGAAACACTATAAAACATGCAGCATAATTGTTGCTTAACAAGTATGACAAATCAAATAATAATTGTGGTCTCAAATCTTGCACTGTACATGTCTGCGAAGAAACCTCACAGACAGGATTCAGCGCGTAAGTATAAAAATATCAAGGTGAAGACGGATATTAGCTCGAAAGCATATTTCTTATCATTTGTATATACTAACTTCTATGTGTCCACGAACAGATACATACATACATAAATACACACACACATGCATACATACGTACATACATACATACATACATACATATTTACATACGTATATTCATGCATACATACATATTGAGACAAACACACAATATGCACTGTAACACATTTAGCTGCATATGAATATATGCTTCTGTATCTATCTATCTATCTATCTATCTATCTATCTATCTATCTATCTATCTATCTATCTATCTATCTATCTATAGGCAGTCCTGAGAGCGGCTGGTTTCGGTCCCGTCTTCCGCGGCTGGATAGCTGCCTTGTACAGAGGCCCGTTCGGTAATTCGCGTAAATGGACATCTATCGAGACCTTTCGACATTGCACGTTCGGTCCGTCAGGGATGCCCCCTCTCGGTGCTTCTATACGTATTGACTCTTGAGCCACTACTGCTGCTAAGCTGGCGACTCTAAGGGGCATCCCGCGAGAATTGGATGCGGGACGAGCGTGTCTGCATACGCGACGACGTCACCGTCATAGTTCTAGCCACGAGCACATCGAGCTGGTCGGCGAGACTGAAAAACTACGAAGCGGTGACAGGAGCGAAAATCAACCGGGAAAAGTCAGTGGGCTTGCGACTAGGCACCTGGAGAAGCAAGCCCATGCCGTCCACCAGCGCCTCCGTCGTGGACGCTGGACCGACGCCCGTTTGAGTTGCTCGGGGTCTGGTTTGGTCCGGACCTCCAAGTGGAGAAGAACTGGAACGAGATAACGAGTAGGGTGTGTCACTCTCGCCCGGCAATGGGCCGAGAGGAAACTGTCCCTAAAAGGTCGAGCGGAGGTGGCGAACACGTACATCGCGTCCGTCATCTACTAACTACCGCCTACGACCGTCGTACCTTGTCCCGACCCTACCATCACCAAACTACAACGCATCCTCTTTCGCTTCTTGTGGAAAGGATGCGTTCCCGATGGTCAGGCGATCCATTTGCTGTCACAACACCGTTAAAAGGAGGGCTGGGCATGCCGTGGTTGATGATGCGCAGACACGCGCTGAGACTGCGACATCTCTGGCTCTATGTAGACGACGGTGAACAGGTGTGGTCGCCGTTTGTGAGGCACGCTTTCCCGCAGCTCGTCTCCATGACCGAACTGCAGTCGTGGATCAAAAAGAGGCCGAGGAAGGGCGAATGGCACCGCGAGTGTCGCGTTGCTCTCAGCAACTCTACCGTCCGTCCTGGTCGACCTTAAGTGACTTCAACACAACCAAAGCATTCTATAGGGGTTTAGTGAGGGGAGGTACCGACGAGCTCGGGGCGAACCTGGACGTCGACGAGGAGTACCTGACCCGCCTGTTCGGGACGACTTTCGGGCCAGGGCCCATGGACAACTTCCAGAGATCCCTGGCCTGGCATGCTACCGAGAAGCGCTACCCGTTCGGGAAAGCTCTACAGACCGGCTCGAGACACACGGGGCCGACCTGCCGAGATGCGGTCAGAGCGACGAAACCGTTCTGCACGCACTCGTTCAGTGTCCAACAATTTCCGACCTGTGGGCTTATGTCGAACAACTGCTGTCACGTGTGGGACGAGTCGTTTTACGGTTTATCAGCTGAGTCTATCGTCAATATTGTCACGCCTCCTTCCTTCAAACGGGAAGGAGAGACTATTTTCATCATCCTTGTGGCTATGGCGAAAGAATGTATCTGGTGGACGCGTCTGAAAGGATTGGAGACAAACACTTTCCTCTCTGGTCAATCTCTCATCAACTTCTTCAAGTACCACTTGAAAAGGAAAGTGAGAGTAGAGAGGCAAGTTTTGTCTAGCGAATGTTTTAAAAAAGATGGGTGAATGTAGCAAGAATGGCACGTATGAATGACGAGCCACCTTGAGCATAGTCCTATGAACCCAGAAATCGAAAACAGAGAGTTGCTTATTTGCAAAAAAAAAAAAAAAAAAAAAGAATATAAAATGTGACTTCATTGACCGAGGTTACCGTGGTCTTTTCCGCACGGTTTTTCTTTCCACGGGTAAACCCTCACCTGTCCTCCCCCTTACACTTCATATTGACATTTCCTGTGATAACGATCCCTATTGATCATTTTTTTTTCTCTCTCCCCCCCCCCCCCCTTTTTTTTTTTTTTTTTTTAACCCCCCCTTATTTTTGTCCTCTTTCTCTCCTTTTTACGATCCCTTTTGATCGAACCTCCCCCTTCCCCTTTTTTTTTTTTTTTTTTTTTTTTAATACCTTCAAAAAAAGAAACTCTAACCTTTGTAATTTGTTCTATCTGTGTGCAGCCCTGTTGGGCTAATAAAGAAACATATCTATCTATTTATATATTTATAAAAAAGAAGTTTGAAAACGCCACTATATAAGATAAGTTTTAATTTTCTTAGAAATTTTACATGTTTCGGTTCTTCTTGAAAAAACCTTGCAAAGTGGAAATATTTTATTTTTACCTTTATATCTGGGACGTAGGACGTCCCGGATAAAAATTAAAAATGTCCCCCCAGAAGTAGATGTAGGCTGGATTGTAGCCGCACTTCTATACAAGAGGGAGGACGAGATACAATTGATCGAAATTGCAAGAGACGGGCCTACAATTCCAGTCTGTTATATATTTTGAGTATTGTTATCACTAGCGATATCAAGATATAACTTTGTATTTTGTATTTTATGTGCAGATGTATATATATAGATGTACATGTAATATCTACACATATATATACACATATATACATGCACTAGCACTATGACCCGGCAACGATGGGTCATAATGCTAGTATATATATGATGAATGATTTAGATATATTTCTCCATTTTCTTATTTTGTAGTATATATATATATATATTATATATATATATATAATATATATATATATATAAAATCACACAAATGGTCCGAGGTTAACTACAAATAATTGTGTATGTATATAGATATGTATGTATGTATATATGTATATATATATTTTTTCCCTCTGTCTTTCCTTCTCTGGATCTTTCCTTCTCCTATGTTTCCGACGAAGAGCTCCGCTCGAAACGTTAAACCCTCCTTCTTTCTTTCTTTCCTGAGCGTCCAATAATACTATATTTGTTCCACTTCCTCGCGTTGTTGATATATACTTTATTAAAAAGCAGCAAAAATATCACAAAAACTGTTTCACGTTCCCGTTCGTCGGACAGTTTTGTTTCTAAACAAAACTGGCGGACGAACGGGAACTTGAAAATCTGAGTAACTGTTTTTGCGATATTGTTGCATTGTTGCTGTTTTTTAATAAAGCACATTACTCTACCTCTGGTATTCGAGTGCTATTTTTTTACACCTTGTTTCGCATTTGTGTGATTACTCTGTTATATATATATATCTATATATATATATTAATATTATATATATATATATAATATATATATATATATATATATATATATATATATTATATGGTGGTTGTCTATACTTTATGCAGAGTTTGACCACCTCCTGTACCTGCACCTTAGAACCATTATGGCAGCTGATGTGGCTTTTAAATCAGCCAGTGTTCTGAAAAGACACTCACATAGATTGTATATCCAATTTGGACCACCAAGGTCTGCAGATAAGTTCTGATCTTTCTAGATCTTAAAATGTCTCTTGAGGCCTCCTTTAGATTTGCAAACCTTCTGGCATACATTGTATTCAAAGATGTGCACAGATATATAGGCAGAATAGTTGGTGGAGGTTTGTTCCATGGTTTAGCAAATGAAATTTGAGCCCAGCAAAAGAAAGGCATGATCTGTCACAAACTGCACACAAAAAGGTCATTGTGTATCACCTTCTCGATCTAACATTCTTCCTTAAATCTCTTTTGAGTTTTGCATGCATTATCTTGGCCTCTTCAAACGCTTTTACTCCACTCCACTCCACACTTTTGTTCGCGATCCAGATCGATCCGAAGCAAGTGTTTCTATGTCCTTTGGATATATATGTACACACGCACGTTAACACATTAACACTCCTTCTATGCTACCACTCGATTAAACTATCAGTTTTTCTCTATCCCTTTTCATGAATCTACCCCATTATACGCCGAGAGCACCGAGAACAGTATTTTCATGCATTATTTGGGGATGATATTAGATATATGTGCAAAGTTTCAAAAAGCAATAGCCATAGAAAAACACCAACGTTGTAATATATACATCCATATTAATATCGCTATCTATCTATCTATCTATCTATCTATCTATCTATCTATCTATCTATCTATCTATCTATCTATCTATCTATCTATCTATCTATCTATCTATCTATCTATCTATCTAAAAAAAAAAAAAAAAAGAAATATAAAATGTGACTTCATTGACCGAGGTTACCGTGGTCTTTTCCGCAGGCTTTTCTTTCCACGGGTAAACCTCACCTGTCCTCCCCTTTACACTTCATATTGACATTTCTGTGATAACGATCCCTATTGATCATTTTTTTTTCCTCTCCCCCCCCCTTTTTTTTTTTTTTTTTTTTTTAATAACCTCCCTTATTTTTGTCCTCTTTCTCTCCTTTTACGATCCCTTTTGATCGAACCTCCCCCTTCCCTTTTTTTTTTTTTTTTTTTTTTTTTAATACCTTCAAAAGAAAAGCTCTACCTGTAATTTGTTCTATCTGTGTGCAGCCCTGTGTGGCTAATAAAGAAACATATCTATCTGTCTATCTGTCTGTCTGTCTGTCTGTATGTCTGTCTATCTATCTATCTATCTATCTATCTATCTATCTATCTATCTATCTATCTATCTATCTATCTATCTATTTATTTACCTGTCTCTCTGTCTCTCTGTCTATCTATCTTACTATCTATCTATCTATCTATCTATCTATCTATCTATCTATCTATCTATCTATCTATCTATCAATCTATCTATCTACCTACCTACCTACCTACCTATCCATCTATCTATCTATCTATCTATCTATCTATCTATCTATCTATCTATCTATCTATCTATCTATCTTTCATTGACCGAGGTTACCGTGGTCTTTTCCGTAGGCTTTTCTTTCCACGGGTAAACCTCACCTGTCCTCCCCTTTACACTTCATATTGACATTTCTGTGATAACGATCCCTATTGATTCAATTTTTTTTCCTCTCCCCCTTTTTTTTTTAACCCCCCCTTTTTTTGTCCTCTTTCTCTCCTTTTACGATCCCTTTTGATCGACCCCCCCTTTTTATTTTATTTTTATTTTATTTTTTTTTATTTTTTTATTTTTTTATTTTTTAAACCTTCAAAAGAAAAGCTCTACCTTGTAATTTGTTCTATCTGTGTGCAGCCCTGTGTGGCTAATAAGAAACATATCTATCTATCTATCTATCTAGTATCTATCTATCTATCTATCTATCTATCTGTCTATCTATCTATCTATCTATCTATCTATCTATCTATCTATCTATCTATCTATCTATCTATCTGTCTATCTACCTATCTATCTATCTATCTATCTGTCTATCTATCTATCTATCTAGAATTATCTGGTGGACGCGTCTGAAAGGATTGGAGACAAACACTTTCCTCTCTGGTCAATCTCCTCATCAACTTCTTCAAGTACCACTTGAAAAGGAAAGTGAGAGTAAGAGAGGCAAGTTTGTCCTAGCGAATGTTTTAAAAAAAGATGGGTGAATGTAGCAAGAATGGCACGTATGAATGACGAAGCCACCTTGAGCATGATCCTATGAACCCAGAAATCGAAAACAGAGAGTTGCTTATTTGCAAAAAAAAAAAAAAAAAAAAAAAAAAGAAATATAAAATGTGACTTCATTGACCGAGGTTACCGTGTCTTTTCCGTAGGCTTTTCTTTCCACGGGTAAACCTCACCTGTCCTCCCCTTTACACTTCATATTGACATTTCTGTGATAACGATCCCTATTGATCAATTTTTTTCCTCTCCCCCTTTTTTTTTTTTTTTTTTTTTAACCCCCCCTTTTTTTTGTCCTCTTTCTCTTTCTCTCCTTTTACGATCCCTTTTGATCGAAACCCCCCCTTCCTTTTTTTTTTTTTCTTTTTTTTTTTTTTAAACCTTCAAAAGAAAAGCTCTACCTTGTAATTTGTTCTATCTGTGTGCAGCCCTGTGTGGCTAATAAAGAAACATATCTATCTATCTATCTATCTATCTATCTATCTATCTATCTATCTATCTATCTATCTATCTATCTATCTATCTATCTGTCTATCTACCTATCTATCTATCTATCTATCTATCTATCTATCTATCTGTCTATCTATCTATCTATCTATCTATCTATCTATCTATCTATCTATCTATCTATCTATCTATCTATCTATCTATCTATCTGTCTATCTACCTATCTATCTATCTATCTATCTATCTATCTATCTATCTATCTATCTATCTATCGGTATGTCTGTCTGTCTGTCTGTTACACTGGGATTCTAGAAGAACTCTTTCCGCGATGAGATGGAGCCGGTTCAAGAGTATTCGAGCGCATATCTTTTATACAAATGCAAGTTGCGAGATTCCATGATAGTTTCGGCAGGGTTTTCTATCTCTTTTCTTGGACACACTGATGATGATGGCATCTTTCAGATCCTTTGCGACCTGACGTGCCTCCCACATCTTTAGAAACAGCTTGAAGAGTTTAGTTTGCAGCGGCAGTCCGCCATGTTGACGCAATTCGAATGCGATGTTATTGGGTCCCGGAGCTTTTTTTTTACTTTCATACGTTTCATTGCCTTCTGGAACACTTGATACGACAGAGGAGTATTCATTATCGAAGATTGTAATGGATGGAAAGGGACAACCGCTTCGGTGGTTGGGTATGGGATGTTCATTATTTATATTATGATTGTTTTACGCTCTTTCGTTGCTGTCCCTATGTGTTTTTACCGTAAAGTTAATTGCAGTTCTACTTACACCAGTGATTTTATTGTTTTTGAAGCAGAGTACTAGAGTTTTGTTAAATAACAGTTAGTTGTTGTAAGTAGTTTTATGTGAAAGTAGTTTTGTTTGGGACTTAGAGAGATATGAAACATAAATGATCTCAGGTGGCTTGAAGAATCAAAGTAGAAAATATCTATTATCAATTACAAAAATATTATCTTTATAGTGAAAGCGTGTGGATTAGTGGTTAGGGCAATCGGCTCACGGTCATGAGTTCTGTCCTTGAGCAAGACACTTTATTTGATGTTGCTCCAGTCCACCCGCATGGCGAAATTGAGTAGTACCTTTATTTCAAAGGGCCGGCCTTGTCACAGCCTGTGTCACCCTGAATCTCCCTGAGAACTACGTCAATGGTACGTGTGACTGAAGTGCTCAGCCACTTGCACGTTAATTTCACGATCAGGCTGATCTGTTGATCGGATCAACTGGAACCCTCGTCGTCGTAACCGACGGAGTGCCAGTTATATATTACGATTATAATATTTATTATCAGTTAAATTTTCTAATAATATTCTTTCTTTCTTACTTTTTTTCTGCTTGGCGTTAAAACTTCGGAAGAACACGATAAATCAAACTCAATAGAAATACAAGTGCAGTAATATATCAAAGAAACCTTAAGAAGAGAGGGGAGCATTCATAAAAGCCATTAAATCCTGTTACTTGAAGGAACAGAGATGAGATAATTAAACCAAATACAGGATTAAATATTCTTAGGTAGTAATGAACAATATAACATAAAACACAGAAAAATACAAGAAAAGGTTATGAAAGAATATTATAGATGAATTAGAATAATATTTAAATCATAGCTAAATGTCAAATTTAGTTAAATGTTAAATTTAGTGAATAAGTATCAATACTCTAGCTGTTTCATTAAGAAGTTATAATATTCTCAACAAGGACTTAAGAGAATAAGCAAAACAAGAAAATTAATGGCAGAATTTAGAAAATGCACTCCTCAAAAGCCGATCAACAAAGATCGTATTTTCCACGAATACAGGAATGCAGGGGTCTTCTGCCAGTAGATAATTATTACAAAATATTTATTTTGGTATTATGTGTTAAAAATGATCTAATAAAGAAGAAAAGATAACTGATATACATAACTACAGAACATAATGGAAACGAACAAAATTCCTGTCTTAAAAACAAACAAGCAAAACAAATTAAAGTAGAGGTTGAAGTAACATGCAGGCCTACAGATGCCGGAGAAGAAACAATAAGATCTATTAACACTAAAAACTGTACCCCAACTCTAAAGGATATTATGCAATGTTAAGAAAAGCTAATACATGAAAGGAATTAATAAAATAAAATGATCGGTGAATCAGAAGCTCATCTTTCCCAAAACTGATATGAAACGATTTTCATTATTGAGGCACAAAGACACTAATGTATGTATGTATGTATGTATGTATGTATGTATGTATGTATGTATGTATGTATGTATGTATGTATGTATGTATGTATGTATGTGTGTGTGTGTGTATGTATGTATGTATGTATGTATGTATGTGTGTATATATGTGTGTGTGTATGTATGTATGTATGTATGTATGTATGTATGTATGTATGTATGTATGTATGTATGTATGTATGTGTGTATGTATGTGTGTGTATGTATGTATGTGTGTGTATAATATGTATGTATGCATTTATGAATGTATGTGTGTGTATGTATATATGTGTGTGTATGTGTGTATGTATGTATACATGCATATGTGTGTGTATGTATGCATGCATGTACGTATGTACGTATGCATGCATACATGTATGTATGTATGTATGTATGTATGTATGTGTGTGTGTGTATGTGTGTGTATGAGTGTGTGTATGTATGTGTGTGTATGTATGTATGTATGTATGTATGTATGTATGTAAATATGTATGTACGCATGCATGCATGCATGCATGTACGTATGTATATCCTGTGTACGACTTTAAAGTGCTTCCGGTAGAGAGGTTCTGGTTCGGGAGTTCCAGAGTTTTTGAGAGATGTGGAACCACCTCTTAGCGACTATTACTCCCGGGTCTACACTGACCCGTTGTAGCAATAGTAGTTATAGTAGTAGTAGTAGTAGTAGCAGTAGTAGTAGTAGTAGTGGTAGCAGCCGCAGCAGCAGCAGCAGTAGTAGTAGTAGTAGTAGTTGTAGTAGTAGTAGTAGCAGCAGCAGCAACTGTTAGAGTCCCAGCTATGAGTCAACTAGTATGTGAAACAATGCCAGTGGAGGACCCCAAGTTCTCGTTAGAGCTTCGTACAATGAGAAGATAAACTCGTATAAAAAGAAAAGAATAAAAATTGTAGTGCAGTTCTCTGTTGTGCCACTGGTTTTAGAGTTGATTGTGTTGAGAAGTAGTTCAGTGCTTTGCAACACATCATCCACTCAAAACAAATTCATGCGCAGGAACTTCTTGGACTCTTGGAAAGTTTGCAGACTTTAGGAAGTGCTCTCACTCGGTCACGAGTTGACCTCTACCATATACATACATACATACATACATACATACATACATACATACATACATACATACATACATACACTCACATACACATACATACATACATACATACATACATACACTCACACATACATACATACATACATACATACATACATACATACATACATACATACATACTTAAATACTTAAATGCCGATTAAAGCAGTTTCACTGTTTAGGCTACCTGATGTCATCCACAGTTTTGCTATAAGTATTACTGGATCTACATCAGGAACTTCTCAGTGTTCGTTGAGTTCGTTATACATACACATACACAGACGCACACACGCGCGCGTGTACGCGTATCACTACCGCTTGACAACCGGCGTTGGTGTGTTTACAGTTCGATAAAATTGATCGATAGAATGAACACCGGGCTTTAAAAAAAATTAAGGTCATCGAATAAGTTTATTAGACTAAAATTCTTCAATGTGGTGCTACAGCATGGTCGCAATCAAATGAATGAAACAAGTAAAAGTTAAAAAAGGTATATACATACATACATACATACATACATACATACATACATACATACATACATACATACATACACACACATACGTGAACTGGAGATTTCTTACACCAGAAATTATTCCTATGAAATAACTCACAGGGGAGTCACAGCAAAAATATACATTAAAAGCCCATTCCACAGATTGCCAAAGACTTTGCAAGTAATACAGACATATAGATTAAAGAAAATCATTTCGATATTATTGTCAAATTCTATCGAGGATAGAAAAAGTTTATTAATCGCTATTTCAATTCCAATAGACAATAATATATCTTCAAAAATAATGGAGAAGCTATCCAAATATAAAAATCTAGAAATAGAGATAACCAGAATTTGGGAATTGAATGCGAATAATGTTCATAATTATAGGTATACTCTTTACTCTTTTACTTGTTTCAGCCATTTGACTGCGGCCATGCTGGAGCACCGCCTTTAATCGAGCAACTCGACCCCGGGACTTATTCTTTTTGTAAGCCCAGTACTTATTCTATCGGTCTCTTTTGCCGAACCGCTAAGTAACGGGGACATAAACACACCAGCATCGGTTGTCAAGCAATGCTAGGGAACAAACAGACACACAAACACACACACGCATATTTATATATATATACATATATACGACAGGCTTCTTTCAGTTTCCGTCTACCAAATCCACTCACAAGGCTTTGGTCGGCCCGAGGCTATAGTAGAAAACACTTGCCCAAGGTGCCACGCAGTGGGACTGAACCCGGAACCATGTGGTCGGTAGACAAGCTACTTACCACACAACCACTCCTGTCTTGGGAATAATAAAAATATGTAGACAAGTACATAAGCGAAATTAAGTCTTACACATAAACAACATCCAGAAAATAAGCCTCATTATACACGGGACACCAGGATAATATAAGTAGTATTGGTGAAATTGTGACAGTTTTGGTGGACTGAAATATACATTTATAGAGTACAAGATGCACCATACGATGAAATAGATATCAAGGTCTCACTTGCACACCTTCATGGGCAGAGAAATGAAATCTTTATTTTTTTTATCCTCATGTTCGCTATACTTAGGAAAAGCATTCATTTCGTCCGGCACCACAAAAAACCTGTTTTCACAGCTAAAAAAATGCAGTTTATTGAATCAAGTATTGTGTGGTACATGTACTTACATATTTGACCCGGAGGGATGAAAATATTAGAGGGTGCCGAAAAGCGTTGTATTTTCAAGCAAATAGTCTGGCGTCATACCACAAAAAGATCCGTGTCAAAGTATCGGGTATTTATTCCGGAGGCTTAATAAACCTTGGTCCACTGTGCAAGATCATCTCAAGCAGATTGAGAAAGTGTACAGGAAAAAGAAGTGGATATCTCATGAGCTTTCCCGCGGGAATTAAGGCCGGATTAAGCGAAGACAACCAAAGAAAAATGAATTAGGCTGGGAAGTTCTACCTCACTTTTTCATGTCACTTGAACACTTTACTAGCAGAAAAACATTCCGAAGCAGGGACTCCAAACATTTTTTCCTTCTAAACAGCCTGATTTTTTCCCTCCTGAAGACCCAAAAAACATTTTTCGAGGTGGGGAAATGTTATTCTTAATGATAATGACTATATTTTGAATGAATTAATATATCTATATTGTTTTATGTTGATTTGAATTCATTGTATGAAATGTGACATTACTTTCCGGTAGCCATAAAATATATCGACAGTGGTGGTATTTGGTCTTATGCAAACGATTATCAAGTGTTAGTTGGTCCGCTGGAGCCGATCTCTTATCCAAACTAATCTTTACAGCTATAAATTGCAAGTACTAAAGGGTAGGGGAAATGATATTACTTAAACGTGACTCGACTTTACACTACAATTTTGGTTATGTATAACTTAATTAATAGTCTACAATTCAAAGTACGAATAAAATACTCAATAATAAGACCGGCTCCACCAGGCTGTTTTATTCTGGCGTATTAAATGAAAGCCATACTTTCGATATCGACACAACGACACATTGAAAATTAAGGGCTCAGTTTAAATGTCAGAACGATGAGACAGCGAAAGATCTCTTTCGTTGTTCCTTGGTAACAGAGGAAGATTATTGTTGACATCGTATCTCAGCCAGTCCATAGTCAGAACGAAGATCCAAGTTTGATGATAAAACTAGTTGAGACCTCAGCTCGAACAACGACCTCCTTTAACACTACAGGCTAATGAAGCACTAGTTAATTATATAGTATTCCTGACTTTTGCTCTGAAATATATTACTTATATTGAGAATTAAATGTAGTAGCTAGAAACATTATATACTACCGTAGACGGTACACCACCCTTGAAATAACGCATTATTTAACTTGAGTTTATGTAAAATGTGTCAATTCGACAATAAGAACTACCACATGTTTAAGGTAAGGGATAAACAACTGTAATATAAGTTTATTACTTTGGCACAAAGTCACACAACTTTTGGGCAAGAGATATAGTCGAGCAAATCGACTGTTGTACATCTCATCCCGTCTAGGTCGTCCCATAGGACGCCTCATCACAGGGGTTTCGGTTGCGCATATTATAGGAGTCACAGGGTGCTGCTCCATGTGGTCCCACAGTTTCCATCTAACTAGGAATATTAAGGTCTCATCCATTGTCTTGTATTCAAGATCCTCTGCATGACATCCTGCTAGTTCAAAGCCAGGAATCTGATGTGTTCCTGCCGATAACTAAATCCACGCCCTGCTGCCGACGATTCGATTTATTGTAGTTAAGGTTTTGTTGGTCTCCGACACTTCGACCTGTCTAGCCTGGTAAGACCTGCCTGAAGATTTCTCTCCCTCCAGCATAGCTCTCCGGGTCACTGGAGCACGCAGGCACTTCACCTTGACGAGGTACTTGCTGAATTGGCCGTTGACTACACAGTAGTTCTTCCGCCCTTTGACGGGTCTTATTTTTCGCCCCGCGGGGTGTCCAACAATCACCCTCTTCACCAAGCAAGATCTAGGAAGCTTATCATAAACTACACAAACATCACCATACTGCTTATTAACATTTCTACACAATTGCAAAACACAGATTACGATACAACATACATACACTGAAAAACATTATACAAACATTATCAAACTAACACACTAACATTAGCACGAGCACGAAGTAGCAAAATCTTTTAAATCAAAGAACGCCCTACCGACTTGAAAAATGGAAGAATCTTTGGATTATTGAGTTCAAGATATTTGTTGAAAAAAAGACAAAAAAGCAGACTGGTCCTAGTTGGAATGTCTTTGCATATAAGTTTGTTCTATATCAATCTGTGTCTACAGAACACCTAAAACGAACGGTGACATGCAGAATACCAAATATATACCACTTAGTACAATTCGCTCAATTACTATAACCATCATACAACAAGTGTCGCACAATACATTAATAACTGCACGCAACATACCGACAAGACCACAGAACACACTAATAACACCACATAACATACTTATAATGTCACAGAACGCTTTAATAATAAGCACATAACGACCCAATAATATCACACACTATATTTCGGGGTAGGAGGTCGGTCGATTACATCGACGCCCATCTTACATTCAGTACTTATTTTATTGACCCAGAAAGGATGAAAGGCAAAGTCGGCCTCAGAGGCATTTGAAATTAGAAAGTAAAGACGAACGAAATGCCGCTAAACATTTTGCTCAGCGTGTTAACGATTTCTGCCAGCTTTACACCTTACACATTATATCAATATTAATGCACAGCACGGAAGGCGGCGAGCTGGCAGAATTGTTAGCACGCCGGGCGAAAAATTTAGCGGCATTTCGTCCGTCTTCACGTTATGAGTTTAAATTCCGCCGAGATCGACTTTGTCTTTCATCTTTTCGGGGTCGATAAAATAAGTGCAGGTTGAACACTGAAGCCGATTTAATCGACTTAGTTTCTCCCCACAAATCTACTGACTTTGTGCCAAAATATGAAACCAATTTTAAAGCAGCACACATTAACCAACAATTCGTGTAAGATATAGAAAAATGCAACAAATCCATCATTACCTTTCTTACTCGCAACATCCAAAATCCTCAGATACAACCGATCATCACACTCAATTACATAAACATGGAACAAAACAAAGAGAAAGCCTCTACGCCGTTGCTTGACCTGCAAAAACTGCAGCCAATTCACTTTCAGATTAAATTCTTCCGCCTCGAAAAGTATGTGTCTTATAGGATAATGAAGGTTTAGCTACATAATGCTGTAGGATATTGTTTTACTCAACCAGAATAGGTCAGGGGCTAAATAACAACTGCATTATACTCATGGGTAACAAAAATAAAGGAAACATAGCCGTCACTCTCAAGCGACTATGAGCTACCCACATATACAACGCTTTCGCTCCCTGTTTTAGATGTCTATTATTTGTGAGTAGACATAGACACTGTTTTGGCCCTTGTGGAACATCGGGAATGTGACAGTTGAAGATAGAAAGGGTTGGACTAGCACTAAGTTGGTAATTATTTTCAGTTGAGTAGACTGGAGTAGCATAAAAGAAAGCGCCTTGTTCAATGACTCAATGCCTCAACCCGTTCAGAAATTAAATCGACGACCTTATAATCATGAGATCAGCAGCCTAATTATTAGGCCACGCGCCTTCGTGGATATCGAAGCCACTAGGAATTATCTACAATATACCTGAAATGATCAGAGAACATGTAAAATACATGTGACATTTTACATGTCACAGTTCGTACATTTAATTAATTCAGAACCAACAACATTAACGGACAAACGACATATTAGATTTTTCATAAACTATGTTTGAATTCCTTAATCTCTCAAGAACAAATTGGAAATTCGCCCCACAATGTATGTTACTTACATAATGCAACAATAATACTTAAATCGATATATATTCTTTTGCACCAATAAACCCCAAGTCTCAAAATTTTTATGCTACAAGTGCAATCACTCTGATGTAAAAAAACTAGCAAAACAAAAATCAAAAAAATACATTTACATCACCTCAACATACACATTTATAACATCCTGGCAACTAAGAGGCTTTTATGCGGTCGCTCATCATGTTAGAAATAACAGCCAAATCTTCCTCAAAACAGTATAGAAACATTGATACAGAATCCGGGAACAGCTTGCTCATGACAGTCCACATTGATTTTAAGCTGGCTGATTACGATCACAGATATGCTCCATCTCCAACTATGGTAAACCACACTAGATACTTCTCAAGTTTTCACATCCTTACTATCAGATTCGGGACCCAGTAATGTCTAAATAATTTACCAATTGAGAGAAACGAAGAAAACAATATGCTGTCAATATGGAGAGTAACATTTTTACCTTTATTAAAGAACTGACATCTTTTAATTTTTGTGGACTACTGTTCTCTTCAAAGGAAATTCTGGAAAAATGAATTCCATCAAGCAAAATATGGTTTTGTGTCGCAGCTTTTACCAAAAAAGATTTTGCTAGATACTTCTCAATTGCGCACAAGTTTACTACATTTAATGCTATCATGCTCCCCACTTATATTATTCACATACACTGATTACTCTTTCTCTGTCTCTCTGTCTCTGTCTGTCTGTCTGTCTCTCTCTCACACACACACTCACATACACACACACACACACACACACAAATCTCATAAACACAGAGCGAACCTACGATGGAGTCACCTCGTGGTATCTCAGCCTGTGTGAAATAGCAGCCGAATTTTTCTCTAATCCCGCATTGCTGTCTTAAAAATTAGGGAAGAACATATTGGATAAGACAGTCTTACATATTCTGCTTGAAAAGACGGGATAGCAACGACTAGAATGTCTTTGATCTTAGATCTGATCAGTCAGAACAAACTTGATGCTAAACAACAACAACAAAAACAACAACAACAACTACAGCAGCAGTAGCAACTGCAACAACATATACACAATAAACCCAACACATCAACTGCAGGATAACGCAATTCTGTAGCGATAATAGTGTTCCCACAGACGTCAAATGAAATAACTCCCACCTACAAATGTTTAAATACGGCCTGTCAGTATATCATCGCCTTGAAAACCACTGCGCACCAAATTTGACCCAATTGTCAGAAAATACTTCAATTTACCTCGTCTTATCTCTCACTCCCTTCTCTGTACACACATACACACACCTACACACACACCGACACACATACACACACACACACACACTCGCACACACAAGCACATGAAATACATACCCTTGTAATACAGATGCACATAACAGTATCCCATCTCCAAAGAAAAGAATTCTTTAAGTTCTTTAATAATTTTCTGTGACCTCATGCATACCCTTGATATTAATTCACTTCGAAATAACCATTGTTGATATCTATTTCTTTCGTCACTTTTCTTTTGCCACAGAGATCGTTGACGAAAGTAAAATTATTCCCTTTGGCAATCGTAATGACTTCTAACTCTGTCTGTTATAAAAATTTATTTACAAGCCTAAAAACGATAAACGTCGCCCTTTTCAAGCCTAACCAGGCTCATGGGCCCGGTTTACCGGTTTCTGTGGCGTGTGTGTTCCCCCCAGCTGGACAGGATGCCAGTCCATCGCAGCGTTACTCAAGAAACAGTGAGAGAAAGCTGTGGCGAAAGTGTACAACAGGGGTCGCCACCACCCCCTGCCCTAACCTCGTGGAGCTCTATAAACATACACAACGCCCGGTCTGGGAATCGAAACTGCGATCTCCGAATGCGAGTCCGCTGCCCTAACCACTGGGCCATTGCGCCTCCAACTTACAAACCTAACAACAAATATATTAAATTGATATGTTTCTAACACAGCATTAACAAAATAACAAATATAACACTTATAACTCACACTACGAACAGTTATCATAAACTCTACTGAATCTTTTCATGATGTAATCATGCCTTTGGTTGTCTTCCTTCTTTAAATAAACAATCTTCCTTCTGTTCCTTTTTTTTTTTCGAATCTAAACAGTCTTTTATTGTTGGTTCTGCGATATGTGTGCCAGGAATCTCAGATATTGTTTGCAAGACTAGAAATACTGTATAAATACAGTATAGCATATAAAGTGCCTTGAAAGACTCTTTGCTAACGCTCCTGAAATTCATACCAGAGAGACTGCTAGATTCAGCGAACTTTGAAACAGCTATACCAAATGAAATCAAAGTTGCTATATGTTTAACAAATACGCTCAATGGTTCAATCAATTTATCGCTATGATACGATGTTTAGAAAATTATGTGAAGTGGTCTATACACAAAAATACAAAACCAGTCTCAAGTGTGTGTTTCACATACAAGAAAAACATATTTTCCTTTCCTTACTTAGATTAGTCTCATACATATACATATGTATATGGATGTGTAGTCATTCATATGTACATCCATATGTGTTCATGTCTGCATGTACATGTGTTCATGTGTACGCGTATATGTGTTCGAGTGTGCATAAATATTTAATTATCAGTAATTACAATTGTTGATTTACAATCGAAATTTTCTGTATTGGGAGTTTTGCTAACAGTTTGATCAAAGAGCAACAGACTGTACGTAAAACGATCTCCAAAGTACAAGTACCCGCGTAACACTACAAACTTTCAACTCATGAACACTAAATATCCTTCTTTATTTCATAAAGATTTGCCATACAGGCATTACCAAGAGGAGACAAACAAGGACAGACAAACATAAAGGGTGAAGAAGCTTTTACGTTTTAAAAATGTCAAATCAATCGGATGAAAAAACGAATCGATGAAATATACAATAAAAATTTTGAATTTTGAATAATCAGGAGCGTTGAAAGAAAGGCACCCGGCCATCCGGGTAGAACCTTTACTTTTTAACCCGACCTCAATTACCTGGTGCCAATCGCACCCAGCTTGCTCACCACAGGCTTCCATCTTTTCACAAACATATCTCGTGACAGACACTTCTCCGGTCTGATCTTACCACCGTGGTAACTAAAAAAGTTAACCAAACCCTTTGGCCAGAGACAAAGGTACCTGTCACTATATCTTTCACACTCGTCATCCATACTTTCAGTATGGCTACTACGCAGAGAATACAAGCCTTCCTTTCCCTGTTAAAGAAAGGAAGTGGCACAATCTCGATGATAGACTCAGGTGATAGCTGTACTCTTCCCATCACTGACAACAGTTGTTCGACAAAAGCTATCAGCCCCTATAACTCTGGACACTCCACGAATGCGTGCAAGACGGTTTCCCTATCTTGACCACATCTCGGACATGGCGAGACGGCACTTCCGTGCCTTGACAGCTTGTCACGAACCGGTAACGCCGCATGGAAGCACTGCCAAGCCAGGGGTTTCTGGTAATTATCCAGATACCCCGGCCTGAACGTTCTCTTGAACAGGTTGACCAACTGATTTTCATCGTAGCCAAGGGTCCGTCTCCCCCAAGGCGTCTTCTGACATAGATTCCACTAACCCCCAATAGGAATCCGCGGTGGAACTCCTGCTGCCGGCATTGCCCACCCGACAGAGTAGCTGGAGCACCTGACGGCACTCCAAATGCCAGTCTCTCAGCTTAGGTCTCCGCTTAATCCATACACCAATGTCCGTTAAGGACGTTAACTTGGGAAGTTAGAACCGAACTTGCGGTGACCACACCTGCTCTCCATCCAGGTAAAGCCAGAGGTGCCTCAACCTTAATGTGAATTTTTGCATCTTCAGCTAAGGCATACTAAATATCCACTATTCTCTCATTGTTATTCTGCAGACTGTAAAGACTGCACTTTCTCTTCAAATTACAAAAAAACTAATTCAGCTCTGATCAACCGTTTTTCTTCACGAAGAATAATTCTCTTCAACTACGAGCGTAATTTTAATTTATTAAAATTTCTTGGTTCTCTAAATTAAGAATGTTAGCTTTGACTTTACAGCTCATTTTCTATGCAGCAGGAATCCCTGGATATTCACCCTCGTTATCTTGCTAAGTTTTCTTACCACTCCGTGCTCAGTCAATAAATCACTCTGTATATCCTCTTCATCTTAGGTCTGACAGTATTGGTAAGACTATATTTCAACAATAAGGTCTAGTATGACCGAACTATGTCTCGTGTTGTTAATCTAATGACAAATTTCAAGGTTATGTCTCTTGCCTTTACTAACTACAATAAATCATTATACGAATGACTTTCGGTCCGATATCGTTAAATTTGTTAACACCCATTTAACCACCAATAATTCAATATCTTATTTTGATGAGGCGGTGAGCTGGCAGAAACGTTAGCACGCCGGGCGAAAGGCTTAAAAATATTTCGTGTCTTTACGTTCTAAGTTCAAATTCCGTCGAGGTCGATTTTGCCTTTCATCCTTAAGGGGTGGATAAATTAAGTAACAGTTACTGGGATCGATATAATCGAATTAATCTGTTTGTCTGTCCTTGTTTGTCCCCTCTATGTTTAGTCCCTTATAGGCAGTAAAGAAATAAGAAACGTTAGCACGCCGGGTGAAATGCTTAGCGGTATTTCTTCTGCCGCTACGTTCTGAGTTCAAATTCTGCCGAGGTCGACTTTGCCTTTCAGCCTTTCGGGGTCGTTAAATAAAGTACCAGTTACGCACTGGGGTCGATATAATCGACTTAATCCGTTTGTCTGTCCTTGTTTGTCCTCTCTGTGTTTAGCCCTTTGTGGGTAGTAAAGAAATAGGTATTTCTTCTGCCGCTACGTTCTGAGTTCAAATTCCGTCGAGGTCGACTTTGCCTTTCATCCTTTCGGGGTCGATTAAATAAGTACCAGTTACACACTGGGGTCGATATAATCGAATTAATCCGTTTGTCTGTCCTTGTTTGTCCTCTCTGTATTTAGCCCATTGTGGGTAGTAAAGAAATAGGTATTTCGTCTGCCGCTACATTCTGAGTTCAAATTCCGCCGAGGTTAACTTTGCCTTTCATACTTTCGGGGTCGATAAACTAAGTAACAGTTGCGTAATGGGGCCGATCTAATGGACTGCCCCACTTCCCAAAAAGTGCCTACAGTAGAAAAGAATATTTTATTTTCATAATAGGACAGTGCATTCACCACACACGTGGGAACACAACAGCAACAAACCCTGCTATTGTTATTTATCTTCAGATCAGTTCTGATTCAGGAAGCCTATGATCAAAGCGTTCGTTCTGTGACCACCCCGTCGGTAATTTTATTTTATTGTTTTGTTAGACAGTTTATATAGGACCACATAGAAAACAATGCGTCTCTTTCCTTCTTTAGACGGTAGAATAAGATATGACGAATATTTGGTCACTATTTCCAGCGGGTCGAACGACTGGCGTCGAGCTGTCATAACTCCATCCTTGTTACTGTTACAACGGTTTCTTTTCGCAAACCACCACCACCACCAACGCCACCACCACAATCACCACCTTCACAACCATCACCACCACCATCACCACCACCACCACCACCATCATCACCATCTCCTCTCCCAATACCACAACAATCACCATCGCCACCAATACCACTAGAAACATCAGTGTAACCACCTCCACCAGTACCATCACAAATACTAATCCCATCACCCTCCACCGATACCACCTCTACTACCACCAACACCATTATCACTACTACAACAACGATCATCGCCAATACCACCACCACCACCACCACCACCACAACCACCACAACCACCACCACAACCACCACCACCACCACCACCACCACTACTACTACTACTACACTACTACTACTACTACTACTACTACTACTATTACTACTACTACTGCTACTGCTACTGCTACTGCTACTGCTACTGCTGCTGCTGCTGCTGTTGCTGCCTCCTCATTTCCTAGACATATCGCTAAATGTAACGTCCTCTTGTTTTCTAGAACTTAGCATGCTTAAACTCATTTTGTTTTTTCCGATTCATTTTTTTCTGTTATTAATGTTTTTCTCATGTCAATGCCCTTTAATAATTCAAACAGAACATTAACAGTATTAACCCAATTAGTCTTTCGTAACCCAGTAAAGGATTTTAAAAAATATTTTTCCCATCTTCGCTTGTTTTTTGTTTTCATGTTTTAATATTCTTTTTTTTTTTAAGTAGCCAAAGGCGGCATCAACTTCACTTCAGACAGATGAATAAAAGAATGTCACATTAGGCTATATTGTCACCATATGAAAAATTGTGTCGTTAACGTAAGAAAGGGTCATCTCGAACTAAAACTTAAAAAAAACTTACGTATCTATGACGTAACAACATCGTTACACACTTAAAGCAGATGGCTACTTCGTTGTTGTGAAATATCTGGGATGTCAGAAGATCCTCGGGCGCTCGGGGTGGGTGAATGTGGGAGGGTATCATGTGATTAACTACATCCAATTAATCTCTACCAGGAGGTTAGTGTCAAATTTGACGGGTCCTTTGTATTTTCACGAAAATTATATATTAATTATTGTCTTCTCCGCACAAAGACGAACCGAGTAGCTATATTATTTTTAATTAATGATTATAGTTTTTCTTATAAATTTCAACACTTGCATATATATATATATATACATATATATATATATATATTATATATATATATATATATATATATATATATATATATATATATATATATATATATATATATATATATATTCTTTTATTATATATATTCTTTTATTTTTTTCTTTTACTTGTTTCAGTCTTTTGACTGCAGCCATGCTGCAGCATCGCTTTAAAGGATTTTTAGTGGGAGAAATCGACTGCAAGACTTATTCTTTGTAACCCTTGTACTTGTTCTATCGGTCACTTAGGCCGAACCGCTAAGTTACGGGGATGTAAACACTCCAACGTCCGTTGTTAAGGGTGTTGGTGGGTTTGGGGCAAACTCAGGCACAAAGACGCGCACGATTGAATATATAAACAGACAGAAGTAAATAAACATTCTTATAGTTGTTAAAATTTATTTAAATCTGAAATTATACATTAAAATTATTTATGAATTATTATAATGTGAATATCAAATATTTAGTAGACATGCCCTTTGCATTTTTCAATGCAAGAACCCAATTAGGCATGCTAGTGATCAGATAACGAATATTCTCTTGAAGAATTTCTTGCCAAATTTCATGCAATAATCTCAAAAGATCTGGCTTTGAGAATGCTTTCTTGTTCTTTTTACAAAGTGTCCTGTCCATTATGTCCCAGGGCTGTTCAATAAGGTTCATATCTGGTGACTGGCTTGGCCATGGAAGCTTTTCAATGCCATTCTCTTCCAAGCAACCTTGGGTCTTTTTAGCTGTGTGACAAGAAGTTCCATCTTCCAAAAATAAAAGGTCTTTTTTAATCATTTCACCACTGGAGAAAATTGGAAGGAGTCCTTTCTGCAATATATACACATATTTATCTAAGTTTATGTTTCTCTCACACTCTACTAGCATTGATCGACTATTGCTCCAAATTGCACCCCATACATTCTCAGAGTAGCCGCCGTGCAATCTTTTCAAGTCAAATACTTGATCACAGAGTCTTCAGACTCACGCTCGACCACTCAGAAAATACAGCAAATCTGGACTCATCAGAGAATATGACAGTGTCCCAAAATGCTAGTGGCCTTTCCATAATCTCATTGGCCCAATCTTTTATCTGCTTGGTATTGGTTTGTCGAAGAAGTGGCTTCCTTCTTGCTGCACTACCATAGAAGCCAAGTTTGTGAAGATATCTGACAACTGTTCTGGGACTGGAATCAACTTGTTCTGCTGTGTCAGAGACCTTGCAACGAAGATTATTCTCCATACTTCTATCAACAAAGCAAAGGATCCTATCAAAGGATCCCGGTCAACGTGGGCGAGGTGATATGGGCTCCTTCCCCTCTCTGGTGAATTGCACGATCACTCTATTAACTGTAAAAAGCGGAATCCTAAGGTTTTCTGCGAAGTCCACTTTCGGATTGACCCACAATACGGCCTCTTTGAAATTCGCACAGTTCTGAGACTTCTTCTGTACGTGGCATGATTAAACAGTCACATATAGAACCTGAAACATAAAAATGTCAATTAATAACAAATATAAACCTTTTCAAGTTAAAATAAACATAAAACGATGTTTTATGTGATGTCTATTTACTTCAGTCACGTATGTATGTATGTATGTATGTATGTATGTATGCATGTATGTATGTATGTATATCTCATCTAGGCTTATATGCCCTCATTATTTGTTTTCCTGTCCTGTTTCTACCCCTTCTTGTACTGTATTTTTTGTAATTGTATTTTTATTTTGTATTTGTTTTTAATTGTATTGTTTTTACGTCCTGTTTTTGTCACATTTTTTCCCCTTGTTTTTACCCCTCTGCAAAGGAATTTTATTTAATTCTTTCGCAGGAAGGATAAGTCGACAAGACGTGTTCTGTCCTCACCTTCGAAACACGCTGGAGTTGAACTAGGGACACCTGATGAAGGGGATTTTTCCTTGTGTAGTTGTCTTGTACTCTGTTTTTTCGTTGTTAAAAGAATGGTCCGTCTCATGCCGTTTTTACTTTTTCGTTTCTCGTTGAGTTCTACGTCTATTTGTGGTGTCCTGTACACACGTATATATATATTTATATATGCATGTATATATACATGTAGATGTAGGTACGTACATATATGTTTGTATGTATGCATATATTTTATTTATTACACTATTGTATGACTGAGCGCCCTCGCGTCGATTCGATTCGGTTCGTTTGGTTTCGTTTCGTTTCTTCTTCTCTAAGCTGGTTTTTTATATATATATAAGTATATACAGTTGCGGCCAAAATGTTCAGAACGGCATAGTTTTCATCAGAAAAGTAAGTATAAGTTTTTATCAAAGTTGTTTTATATTCTATAATTGTCACAAACAATAAATACAATATTAATTGTTATTGTCTGAGATTTTGGTGTAATTTGAGAGGATAATACAAAACTTATGGATGATTTAGTGATTTACTGCAAAACCCATGGCGGCCAAAATGATCAGAACGGTTGAAAAAATAACAAAATAATCACAAATGACAGAGAATACTGTAATTATTTAATATTTAGTGTGAAGCCCTTTAGCTTCAATCACACTCTGACATCTTCGACTGCATGAGGAAATTAAATTTTCAATTTCTTCTTGGGTGATCTTATTCCATTCTTCCTGAAGGGCATTCCATAATTGCTCAGTTGTTTTAGGATTTCTGGCTTTCGAACGTTCTCCTAGAATATTCCATACATTTTCAATAGGATTGAGATCTGGGCTTTGAGCAGGCCAACCCATAACAATAACCTTTTCAGCCTTGATGAAGTTCATGACCACCTTAGACTTGTAATATGGGGCATTGTCCTGCATGAATATGGGTGGACGCTTAGTTGAATTTCTCAGCACAGGCAAGACATGATCTTTTACAAGTTGTTTATAAACTCCTGCATTTACCTTTCCATGTAACCGCACCAAAGGGCCCACACCATCTCCAGATATCATCCCCCAAACCATGACACTTCCTCCACCGAATTTAACACTAGTCTTAAGGCATTTAGGCGACAATTATTCACCTACTTTTCGACGAACGTACCTTTTCCCATCTGAGCCAAATAACATAAACTTAGATTCATCACTGAAATGCACCGTTTGCCATTTTTCTTGAGACCACAACACATGTTCGGTTGCAAAGGTAAGACGACACTTTTCATTCTTGGAGCTGATCAGTGGCTTCACTGCAGGTGCTCTTGCTTGTAGGTCATGTTCAACTAAACGACGAGACACAGTTTTTCGAGATAAAGTTTTCTTCAATACAATGCTCATTTTCCGAGAAACAGCAGCAGCAGTTTTAAATATGTCCTTCTTAACCAACTTTACCATAGCACGATCTCTCTCTCTCTCTCTCTCTCTCTCTCTCTCTATATATATATATATATATATATATACTATATATATATATATATATAACGGCATTGTTTTCGTCAGAAAAGTAGATATAATTTTTTTATCAAAGTTGTTTTATATTCTATAATTTTCACAGACAATAAATACGATATGATTTGTTATTGCCTGAGAAAAAAAAGCCTTGTGAATGGATCGGAAACTGAAAAAAACCCATTGTATAATATATATATATATATATATGGCAGTCGGAAACTGAAAAAAGCCCATTGTACATATATATATATATATATATATATACAATGGGTTTTTTTCAGTTTCCGACTGCCAAATCCATTCACAAGGCTTTGGTCGGTCCGAGACTATATTAGAAGACACACTTGTTCAAGGGGCCTCGCAGTGGGACTAAACTCGGAATCATGTAGTTGGAGAACAAGCTTCGTACCACACAACCATGCCTTCTCGAGTTTTAAATTTTGGTACAAGGCTAGCAGTTTTTGAAAAGAGGAAAAATCGATTACATCGAACTCAGTACTTGACTGGTACATATTTTTCTTTTATCAACCCCGAAAGAATGAAAGGCAAAATCGACCTCGGCGGAATTGGAGCTCAGAACATAAAAAGGATGAAATATCACTAAGAATTTTGTCCGGCGTGCTAACGGTTGTGCCATCTTCGCCACTTTTGTCATCTTAAAATACAAACAACTATACATATTTATTCTTGAAGAATAGTATTGACAGTAACGTTGAAATTTAGGTCTGCTTAGCCGCGATCGGACTTTGAAGCTTCGAAGTCACTATGAATATTATTCTTATAAAAGTATAATGTATGTATGTATGTATGCATGCATGAATGTACGTATATGTGTGTGTGACTGTGTGTGTGACTGTGTGTGTGACTGTGTGTGTGTACGTATGTATGTATGTATGTATGTATGTAGTATGTATGTATGTATGTATGTATGTATGTATGTATGTATGTATGTATGTATGTATGTATGTAGTATGTATGCATGTATGTATATATGTGTGTATATATATATGTAAATATATATATATATAACGGCATTGTTTTCGTCAGAAAAGTAGATATAATTTTTTTATCAAAGTTGTTTTATATTCTATAATTTTCACAGACAATAAATACGATATGATTTGTTATTGCCTGAGAAAAAAAAGCCTTGTGAATGGATCGGAAACTGAAAAAAACCCATTGTATATATATATATATATATATGGCAGTCGGAAACTGAAAAAAGCCCATTGTACATATATATATATATATATATATATATATACAATGGGTTTTTTTCAGTTTCCGACTGCCAAATCCATTCACAAGGCTTTGGTCGGTCCGAGACTATATTAGAAGACACACTTGTTCAAGGGGCCTCGCAGTGGGACTGAACTCGGAATCATGTAGTTGGAGAACAAGCTTCGTACCACACAACCATGCCTTCTCGAGTTTTAAATTTTGGTACAAGTCTAGCAGTTTTTGAAAAGAGGAAAAATCGATTACATCGAACTCAGTACTTGACTGGTACATATTTTTCTTTTATCAACCCCGAAAGAATGAAAGGCAAAATCGACCTCGGCGGAATTGGAGCTCAGAACATGAAAAGGATGAAATATCACTAAGAATTTTGTCCGGCGTGCTAACGGTTCTGCCATCTTCGCCACTTTTGTCATCTTAAAATACAAACAACTATACATATTTATTCTTGAAGAATAGTATTGACAGCAAAGTTGAAATTTAGGTCTGCTTAGCCGCGATCGGACTTTGAAGCTTCGAAGTCACTATGAATATTATTCTTATAAAAGTATAATGTATGTATGTATGTATGCATGCATGAATGTACGTATATGTGTGTGTGACTGTGTGTGTGACTGTGTGTGTGACTGTGTGTGTGTACGTATGTATGTATGTATGTATGTATGTATGTATGTATGTATGTATGTATGTATGTATGTATGTATGTATGTATGTATGTATGTATGCATGTATGTATGCATGTATGTATATATGTGTGTATATATATATGTAAATATATATATATATATATATATATATATATATATATATATATATATATATAGTCACACACAAAAAAAAACACGTAAACAATCTTTTGGTGAGTGAAAAAATTCACATAGAGATAATATTGTAATCATTATTTATGTACATTATTATAAAAACAAATTTGAGAGACACTTTGGTAAAGTTTTATCGATCTTTTCCGAAAGATTGTGTAGATACTGTGTTTTTATTCATGAGTTATTTGACATTTGAACTTAGCAACAGCAGATAACAAAGACTAGCTAATTATGACACCATAATTAATTATTTGTAAGCGTACATACAAGGAATTACACCATCAACAACAGATCGTTAATTCGTATTCGTTTCAGGCGTTGAATCATATTTCTGGGAAGGATATGACAAGGTCGAGTTTCCAAGGTCGATAAAATAAAGTACCAGTCAAGCTCTAGTTGAAACAGCTGAAAATTATTTACATATAAAAAATCCAGCAGCTACTAGCTTCGATCGTTTTAATATATATATATATATATATATATGTATATATATATATATATATTATATATATATATATATATATATATATATATATATATATATACATATATATATATATGTATGTATGTATATGTACGTATATATGTATATGTATGTATATATGTATGCTGTATGAATCTTTTGTGATTAACACACGTTGAGGACTGCTAACCATCCAGAAACTCGAGTCCGTGTGTAACACGTAAGGCTAGTGATGAGAGCGACGACCTTCCTTCGCAAATACTAATGAGACACAGGATGTGTGTCCTTAGCCAGCTGGAAGAGATGTCTTCCTGGGGCTATAAACGTCAGTAGTACTGTTCTGTATAGGACTCCACACTTGGTTGGGTTAACATTTATATGTTACGACTCCGTACTGCTACAGTTTATATCTCGCTCAAAGATTGAATATAGTTTATATATATATATATATATATATATATATATATATATATATATATATATATATATATATATGTGTGTGTGTGTGTGTGTGTGTGTATAATATATATATATATATATAATAGAAATATTAAAATTACTAAGTCTCTATAAAAGAGATTACGGCAGCGTTTACTGGAAATTAATTGTTATCGCCATATTAATATGGAATTCTTATAGATATAAGAATAATCGCTGCCGCTGGTCAGCTCCATGAGGCCACCGCCATCAAGATAGCTATTGATACACGATCTGTATCCATTATAACCTTCGAACAAGGGAGGTCAGCCGCTTCACACTGCCAGTCCGACAGCTACAGACGCGTTTCGGGGTATTGCCCCTTGTCAATGTAGCGCAAGTCAGACCCGCAGGTGTCGCCACTGACGTCTCTCTTCGAAGGTTTCTATTTACCTAGTTTCAGTGGAATACATCCACTTGTTTTCAATAATAGAAATATTAAAATTACTAAGTCTCTATAAAATAGATTACGGCAGCGTTTACTGAAACTAGGTAAATAGAAACCTTCGAACAGAGACGTCAGTGGCGACACCTGCGGGTCTGACTGCGCTACATTGACAAGGGGCAATACCCCGAAACGCGTCTGTAGCTGTCGGACTGGCAGTGTGAAGCGGCTGACCTCCCTTGTTCGAAGGTTATAATGGATACAGATCGTGTATCAATAGCTATCTTGATGGCGGTGGCCTCATGGAGCTGACCAGCGGCAGCGATTATTCTTATATCTATAAGAATGCCATATTAATATGGCGATAACAATTAATTTATATATATATATATGTAAATGTTTATTTTTATGTCGAATTTATAATAAAAACAATTTTACATTAAACTGAAGTATTACTCAATACTTTATGTCGAGCATATTCATACTTGACTTTTAGAAAACGTGTGGTGACACTCACTTTGATGTTTAGGCCGTTCAATGAAAGGTAGCAGGCCGAAACTGAAGTTACACTCCACACCTGTTCTTGTAAAAGTGTTATATGCATAATGACATCACTTCCGTTACGCCTAGGTACATACGGGAATTGTAAAATACGACCATTAATTTCGCGATTTATTTCTATAGACATATGCATGTGTAGATTCATATATATATATACTAGCAGCATAGCCCGGCGTTTCCCGGGTATATAAGAGCTCCTAGTAGGCAACGACTAATCCCAATCTAGTCCTTTCCCTCTAAGGAACGGAGGCGCATGTGTAGGTTGCAATGTATTCTCTTCACTCGAATACTTCTGTGTATACGATGTTCCTAGCTGTCTCTAGCTGTCGAGTTGTGTCCCCTAGACAGAAAATGTGTTGCACATAAAAAGCTTAGATTCTCCACCCCATGTCGAATTTATCGATTATTTTTCAGAACTGGGAGAACTTTTCAAAATTTTCGCTGCGTTAGTTTTGAATTATGACATTGGGCTATGTGTGTGTCAAGTTTCATCAGAATCGGTTGAAAGCCGTGGTCAGGGTGAGGGTACAACCTGACAGACACACAGACACACAGACAGACAAACTGCCGTTTATATAGATATATATATATATATATATACGCTTGTGTTACAAAGTTCCTGATGGGAAGTCGTGTGTTGAAACAGATGTTGTTGTATTTAGGGATGGTCATTTGGGGGTGGGGCAAATAAATACACGCACTATATATTCGTTCTTCACTCGTTTATTACTCTTCTTATTCTAAATCATGTCCATTGTCCGGAAATCTTTTGTCCCACATCTGTTACCTTCTCAGCGACACTTCCGTCTTCTCGCTCTGCTTATTCTATTCTGCCAGACTGTTTTCCAAAATAGAGGCGAACAACTTTCTCCATGTGATCGGCTTGAAAACTTGTTAAGACACTAGGATATTTTCCTACTTTTCTAAACATGAAACCAATGGTAGCCTTAATTCACAAATATATATATATATATAATCTCCACCAGTAAACTAGATGGTGGTTTGGCATTTGTTTCGGTTTTCTGCACCCTGAGTTCAAATCTAGCAAAAGTCAAATCTAGCTTTCATTCTCTGGTTAGTACAAGCTGTGGAGATGCGTGGTTTATTTGTAAGGATGTTGGACTCATGACCGTATGATTGTGGTTTCGATTTCTGGACCGAAAGATCCGTTGTGTTCTTGGGCAAAACACTTCATTTCACGTTGCTCCAGTTCACTCAGCTGGTAAGAAAAAAAGAGTAATCCTGCGACAGATCGGCGTCGCGTTCACGTGGGGATTATATATTTAAAATAGAAACCGGGAAGCCAACCCTATTAGTCTGTATGATTCGAGAAGGAGCGTTATCCATTTAACATTGCGTCGTTCAATTAGTTTCCGCAACAAACTTTTTAAACTCAGTGTCTTGATTTCATAATACGAAGTCATTAACTTTTACAAAATATTTTGTGTACAGAACCTTCGTACACATTTTGCCAATTTTTCCTCAAGATATAGACGCAGGCAAGGCTGTGTGGTAAGAAGTTTGCTTCCGAACCACATGATTCTTGGTTCAGTCCAATAACGTGGCAACGTGGCCAAGTGTCTTCCACTATAGCCTCGGGTTGACCAAAGCCTTGTGAGTGGATTTGGTAGACAGAAACTGAAAGAAGCCCGTCGTGTATATATGTGCGTGTGTGTGAACGTGTATGTGCGTGTGCATGTGTGTTTGTAGGTATGTGTATGCGTATATCTATCTGCCTGTGTATGCCTGGGTGTATGTTTCTTTGTGTCTGTGTTTATCCCCAACACCGCTTGACAACCAGTCTTGGTGTGTTTACATTCCCGTGATTTAGCGGAAACCTAACTATCAGGCTTTAAAAAAATAAGTACTGAAGTTGATCCTTTCGACAAAAATGCCTCAATGTAGTGTTCCAGAATGGCTACAGTCTAATGACTGAAACAACTAAAAGAATAAAAGAAAAGATATAATTGGTGGTACTGTGAATCATTCCCCTCACTTCTTATGTTTGTATTTAAATATTCTGAAACGATTCAGAAACACAGTTTGTCCTTTCTTTATATTTCGTTATACACCCAGGCTGTTTATGCTGTTTCATAACTGCATATTTGCAGATGCCACCTAAGTTTTCTTTCAGAGTGACAACAACCATATACAATTAGGTAATGACAGTCTAACTGGTGTTATCACGTTTTGATATAGTCTGCAGTGACATTAGTCTAACTGGTATTATCATTTTTTTATATAGTCTGCAGTGACATTAGTCTGACTGGTGTTATCACGTTTTTATATAGTCTGCAGTGACATTAGTCTGACTGGTGTTATCATTTTTTTATATAGTCTGCAGTGACATTAGTCTAACTGGTGTTATCATTTTTTTTATATAGTCTGCAGTGACATTAGTCTAACTGGTATTATCACTTTTTTATATAGTCTGCAGTGACATTAGTCTAACTGGTATTATCATTTTTTGATATAGTCTGCAGTGACATTAGTCTAACTGGTGTTATCACGTTTTTATATAGTCTGCAGTGACATTGCAACAGCAACATCACCAATAACTATTAACATGAGAGTGTTTTCTTATTTCCACAAAAATCGTCTGCCACGGCAGCATAGTTTTGTGAACTTGAAAAACTTGTTCTCAAACTATAGTTTTAAATTGTTTTAAAACTGTATTTATTTCCCTGTCATATCTACCTCACCGGTTTTATTCGGTGACATACGAGAGTTGTGAAATAATGACGCTGGTGGTGATACCTCTTAAAATCTTTTATCGGTCTTTCTGGAAGTTTTGGGCTGATTTTTGAGTGTCTTCAGAAACTTGTCTAGCTCTCAGATATGACACTGTTGGTAGCGTAATGTATGTATGTATGTATGTATGTATGTATGTATGTATGTATGTATGTAAGCTGTATGTATGTATATATTATATTATAAAAACGAGAAAACTTGACGTCTTTACCTACCTACCTACGTACGTACCTACCTACGTACGCACGTACCTACGTACGTACCTACCTACCTACCTACTTATCAATCTATCTATCCGTGTAAACACCTGTATGACATCTTTAAAAACAGCCTCTTTAGTTGAATTTCACTTCTTAATTTACTTACAAAGAAACTATATAGATGGTCATATGAATAAAACGTGAATATAACTAAACGTGTAAATGCGAAAATATAAGTGAAAACAAGTTTATATCAAAATGATCGTGTCTTTGATTACAAACTACAATTTGTTATTTAGAACTGTAGAATTATTAAATACATTTCGACATTCAAAGTCATAAAACATCAGTTGAAAGTAAAGTCTTCGTTAATGAACGTACTAAAATTAAATTTAGATATTAAAAGATTATGATATATCAAAAAGGGAGGTATACTTATGCAGAGATGCTATATTTAAAAATGCGTAAAATAAATCTTATACCGTTTTGTTATACAATGAAAAGTAAATAAAGAAAAGTTGTCGGATTGTCTGGTGCAATGTAATTTTTGGTTATGAAATTAAAAGTCAGTTAAATTCGAGACGGTTTAAAACCAGCTGGGAAAAATTAACTGCAGTAACACGATTTTGGTAAAGGTAAATCAATAGAAACATAGTTACAAAGGAATTTCTGGTCTGAAAATTCAAATTAAATATAGCGGCAAAAGACATCAGAATTAAATCTAGGCTTAAAAAGCAAATTAAATAAAAGCTTGAGTTCTTACATAATCTAAGTTACGGGGTTATTGGTTGCTACTCCATAGTTTCTCTTTAATAAATATTACTACGCAGGGAATTAATATGATTAGAAAAGCAATAATGTTTAGCTAAATTACAGGGTTTCTTTGCGAAGCCGTTACGTTTTATGATGTAAATACAAACAGACGCAAGTGTAATTGTGAGGGTGAAAAGCTTGTTCCTAAGCCATGTGGCTTTGGGTTCAAACCCATCATGGCCCAATGTCTTCTAGAACTGTCCCGGGCCAACCAAAGCCTTGTGAATCGATTTGGTAGACGGAGACTTTGAAAAACACCTGTTGCGTCTCTCTCTCTCGTTCTCTCTCTGTATATATATATGTGTGTGTTTGTGTGTGTGTGTGTGTGTGTATGTGCGTATGTGTATGTATGTTTGTGTGTGTGTATTTGTGTTACCCCCCCCCACAACCACTTGCCAGCTGGTGTTGGTTTATTTACGTTCTTCTAACCTGGCGATTCACCAGAAGATCTAAATCAAGTAAAATAAATGTCTTAAAAATAAACAAAAAATATATATTATAGTCGATTTGTTGGGCTAAATCTTTCAAGGTAGTGCTCCAGCATGGCCGCAGTGCAATGATTGAAACAAATAAAAGATAACTAAGTTGAGAAACAATGAAATAAAAAATATAGACTCAAAGAATTTTAACTTCATAAAGACCCAACATATACAAGGTGAAAGCAATTTAGAGCTTCGATTAGGGATTTCATTTGATTCAGAAGTAAAAAGTGTTGAAGGCGTAGCTGTGTGGTTAGAAGTTTGCTTCCCAACTACATGGGTCTGGGTTCAGTCCTACTGCTTGGCACCTTGGGCAAGTATCTTCTACTATAGCTTCGGACCAACTTGGGCAAGTGCCTTCTACTATACCTTGAGCCGACCAAAGCCTTGTGAGTGGATTTGGTAGACGGAAATTGAAAGGAGCCCGTATTATATCTATGTGTGTGTGGTGTGTGTGTATGTGTGTGTGTGGTGTGTGCTTATGTGTGTGTGTATGTGTGTGTGTGCGTGTGTGCTTTATTTTGTGTTTGTCTCCTACCACCGCATGGAAACTGGTGTTGGTGTGTTTACGTCGCCTGTATCTTAGCGGTTCGGCGAAAGTGAGCGGCAGGATAAATGCCAGGTTCAACAAAAGTACTTGGGTTGATTCGTTCGACTAAAATTCCTCAAGGCGGTGCACCAGCATGGCCGCAATCTAATGAAGGAAACAAGTGGAAAAGAAAAGATAAAAGAGGGATCTGTATTGTTTGTGTTACATTATGCCTCAACTGTTTCCGTACCTGCGTACTAAACACATTGTCTATATATCCTTTCCGGTAACAGCCTAAGTAGAACTTTCTCAGTATTCTTACTTTATTCGAAAATTCACTAACATTAGTCCAAATTTAATAAAGAATATCTTTGTTACTTCGTGGCTGCGCATAACTTTTTTAATTTTTCTTTTTTGTCACGTGAAAGGTAAGGTTCATGACCTTTCACAGGACCTCGAAGTCTTGCATAAAGATGTGGTGGGAGGAAGTATCTTCATAACGAAGATCTGACCGGATGCCTTGCAACACAGTGATCTTTACTAAAATCACCCAAAGACCAGGTGGTGGTGTTAAACCGGGCAATAATTATGGTAGCCAACTGGATGACGGCGGGATTTGAACACTGGATGCAATAGAAACTGAATGAGGATAGCGATGATGATGATGAAGATGATGATATTTTTACCTTTGTTATCACCGAGTCTCTGCATGTAACTAGTTTACCAAATTCTCTTTTAACACAAAACCATATTTTAAAGTGTAAATATATTTCTTTTAATGTTTAGGCTTTAATTTCATCTTTATTTTGTTCTTCTCGCCATAAATATCCACCCTCCCATTTGCATATCCAATTTCCACCTCTTTTGATAAATCAGATCTGAAGATTATATTTGTACGTTTATTACAGACACATATACTTCCATGAGAGCGTCTGCTTCGAAACTAAGTTAAAAGCATTTCTCACCAGTTTCTCTGTCTAACCAACCACAACATTCCATACAAGTTCTTTTTTTTTTTTTTTTTTTTTTTTTTTTACCTCAGCAGTTATCTGTGTAACAAGAACATCAGCCGCAGCAGGCAGTGGAGGCGCAATGGCCCACTGGTTAGGACAGCGGACTCGCGGTCGTAAGGGCGCGGTTTCGATTCCCAGATCGGGCATTGTGAGTGTTTATTGAGCAAAATGAATTAAGCTCCACAAGGCCCCCGGTGGTGGGGAGTGGTGAACGCCGCTGTACTTTTTCACCACAACTTTCTCTCACTCTTTCTTCCTACTTCTGCCACAAAGCAGAGGAACCATGGTGTAAGCCACTATGGTGTGGTAAACTTTCAGACCCTAGTTTGGATTGCGAATCCTCTGTAGCCCAGGATGATTCAGCTCCCCACCCGTTAAAAGCCACCGTTTACGGAATGAGGATAACAACGTAGCTTTCGCGCCCGTGCAACCGCCAATCTATCACATGTGGTGGGTGGATCTTCAAGTTGCCACACGCATTCTTAGTAGCTTAGAGTAGGCTCGAATTAGAGATTATTCTTTGTAGAAAACGATAATTACTCATTTATTTATTTACTAAATGCACTTTGTATACTTTATACACAATTTTATTGACTTAATACACTGCACTCATTAAATAAATATTTGCCCTTATTTTTCCATTTTTCTCTTTAAAAAATCCGTACATATGATACAAACTTTAGTTAAACTGCATATATCTGCTGCCACGTAAATAAGCGTGAATGTTTCACGGAATTGCACTTATGCACATGCGTTAAGTAATAGATGATATGAAAAGCATAGTTCAATTGAAAAAAAACATACTTTTCACTATGCAATCACCACCGCAACCTCCACCACCACCAGGTGCACGGTGTACCACGCGTCAGGTGCCGAAGTGATCGCACCCTCTAGATATTGAAATCACGATCTCTCGATCGTGAATGGAACACACTAACCACAAGGCCATGCGTCCTCACAATAATAATAATAATAATAATAATAATAATAATAATAATAATAATAATAATAATGATGATGATAATAATAATAAATGCTTTCTAATTAATGTATCAATACCACCAGATGACAACGTTTCTCTAAAAGAAATGGTAAAACTTTCAAAGTACAAAGACCTGAAAATAGAGGTAACTCGAATGTGGAATCTAAAATCAGAAACAATTCCTATCATAGTGGGCGCATTAGGTGTGATAAAAAATATTCAGACAAATACATAACAAAAACACCAGGACTTATAAATATATATAACACACAGAAAATTGCACTACTGGGCACTGCACACATCCTACGCAAAACACTTTCAATACAGTAACTGTAAGAGCATCACAACAAATCACAGCATATATCCAAGGCACACAGAGCTGCACTCGGTAGTGAAGTGAGAGCACGCTATAAAAATAAAACTACTCAATAATAATAATAATAATAATAATAATAATAATAATAATAATAATAATAATAATAATAAACTGAGTTAAATGAAATTATTTACGCTTCTGCTAGGGCAATTGAAACCAGCTGTATGCCCCCGAAAAAACAAAGAAAACAAAACCTGGGAAGAAATCAAACCTGGAGAAGTAAAATTGAAAAAGAGATTGAATTTATGAGAGGGGAAATATCAATATTAAATGAACTAATATGTGGAAATGATGTAAGATCCAGAACAGAAGAAGAAAGATGAAGAGAAAATTTGGATCCTCACCAAGAGAAGAACTGATATCAATAAAAGAAACGCTGAAACAAAAAGTCCAAGCAAAAGCCCAAAGAATACGAAGATTTGAGAAGAGAAACAAGTTTTACACAAGCAAAATAAGCTGTTCATATCCAATGCCAAAAAATTCTACAGAGAAATAGGGAAGGAGAAAGTAACCGTTAAAGACCCCCCTCCCATGGAAGAAGTTCAAAACTTTTGGAAAAGGATTTGGAGTGACAAGAAGACGTACAACATAAATGCAGACTGGATTATACAAACTGAAGGATCCTACCAAAAATTACAACAACAAGCATGGGAAGACATCCAATAGCAGACCTAAGAAAGGCACTCACGAAGGCCCATAATTGGAAATCCCCCGGTAAAGATAGGGTGCCGAATTTCTGGCTCGCATCGCTCCCATGCGCACACGGTAAGCTAGTTCAGCTGCTTAATGGAATTATGAGAGACCCAAAGAAAACACCTGAATGGTTAGCAAGTGGCATTACTTACCTACTCCCAAAGAATAACGAAACCAACCTTCCAAAAAACTATCGGCCTATAACCTGTCTATCCACCACGTATAAAATCCTAACATCTATCCTGGCGGAGAAAACATATGCATTCATGGAGAAGAACGATATTTTCCCCATTGAACAAAAAGGGTGCCGGCGAGGCTCTTACGGATGCAAAGATCAACTGCTAATCAATCGTATGATCCTTGAGAACTGTCACAACAAGCGCAGAAATCTCAGCACCGCATGGATTGACTACAAAAAGGTCTTCGACAGTATACCGCATCCATGGATCTTGAGATCGCTGGACATCTTCAAAATTTCCCCTGTGATTTCAAACTTCCTGAAGCACAATATGTCGTTGTGGAATACGAATCTCCAATTATACCACTCTAATGGAGTACTTGCCTCAGAAAATATAAACATCAACTGTGGAATTTTTCAAGGTGACTCACTTTCACCTTTAATATTCTGCATAGCCCTAATACCCCTTACAAGTGAATTAAACAGAACAGGGTATGGGTATAAAATTGCCAATAAAAAAATAAGCCATCTATTTTATATGGATGACTTAAAACTTTATGGTAAAGACAATAATGAACTTGAAGGCCTATTGCGCACCGTGAAAGCATTCAGCAATGACATCGGGATGGAGTTTGGACTTGAGAAGTGTGCCAAGGCCACTTTCCAGAAAGGGAAAGTGAAGACCACAAATTCAGTCGTGTTAGATGTTGACACAGTCATAAGAGAGCTTGAGCAAGAACAAACATACAAATATTTAGGGATAAATGAAGGCTCTGGTATTCAGCATGCAAGCATGAAAGAGAAAATCAGGAAGGAATGTTATAGGAGAGTTCGTGCAGTCCTGAAATCTGAACTAAATGCACGTAACAAGGTGTTAGCTATAAATTCCTTAGCAGTTCCAGTTGTTACTTATAGCTACAATGTGTTGAACTGGAATATGAGTGAAGTAAAGAATATAGATAGAAAAATACGCAAGCTGCTGAGTTGTAATAGGATGCACCACCCAAAGGCAGACGTAGATCGCCTTTACCTTCCCAGAGTCCAAGGAGGTCGAGGCCTGATCCAATTTGAACTAGCTTACAAAACAACCACAATTGGACTGGCCAAATATCTTGAAATATCGAATGACTGGATGCTAAAGCTCGTGGAAAATCACGAGAGACGAAAGAAGCTTCATTCTATCATAAAGAAAATCAAAAAATTTGCTATTGATCTCGTGCAGGATACCCAAACTGAACAACCCGAGGGAAGTACGGCAACTATTGTTGCAAAGAAGGTGAAAAAGTGATGGCAATGAAGAAAGCGCACGAGCAATTGGCTGAGATGTGGGAGGAGAAACCTCTGCACGGCAAATATGTGACCCGCAGCAAACAAGCTGATGTTGACCAGAAGCAAACCCATCAGTGGCTACGGAGCTCAGGGCTAAAAGCAGAGAGCGAAGGTTTCATCCTGGCTGCTCAAGATCAAAGCCTATTAACCCGGAACTACCAGGCCAATGTGATGAAAAAATGGAGCAGACCCAAAATGCCGATTCTGCAACGACATGATTGAAACAGTGGACCACCTAATCTCTGGATGTAAAGTCTTAGCACCAGTGGAGTATAAATTAAGACATGACAGAGTTGGCCAATATCTCCATTGGCTAATAAGTCGGCATTACAATATCAAAACTGCCGACAAGTGGTATAATCACCACCCTGAGGCTGTAACTGAAGGAGAAAATGTAACCATTCTGTGGGACTTTCCAGTACATACAGACCGAACCACCAAGGCCAATAAACCAGATATTGTTGTGAAAGACCAAAACAATAAAGTTTGCTTATTGATCGACATGAGCATCCCCTGTGATCATAATATCTCAGCGAAAGAGTTTGACAAGCTCAGAAAATATAAAGACCTACTCATTGAAATTGAGAAAATGTGGCATCTCAAGGCGGTTACAATACCAGTGATCGTAGGAGCACTAGGAATGATCAAGAAGGGAACCGAAAATTATATGAGAATGATCCCTGGCTTACCATCCCTGCAAGAAGTGCAAAAGATTGTCTTAACTGGTACATCACACGTATTGAGAAGAGCATTGTCGATGTGAGAACTGTTGCTGCTCATGTATTTTAATTTAACTTAAAAAAAAAAAAATGAACGAACTACTGAGTTTGGTTTAATGGCCTACCAATGTATGCTATGAGTTTCTTTGCCCTAGGAGTCGGGAAGACACTCGGCAAGAAATGGAAACAAATTTGAAAGAAGAAAAAAAGAAGTAATAATAATAATAATAATAATAAGATATCGCAAAGGCTGAACAAGCACCTGGACGAAAACAAACTGTTCCCAGAAGAGCAGAAAGGATGCCGCAAAGGCTCATATGGCTGTAAAAATCAACTAATGATTAATAAAGCCATAACTGAAGACAGCCATAGAAAGAAGAAAGGCCTCAGTATGGCCTGGATTGACTACAAAAAGGCGTTTGATAGCATCCCCCACACATGGATCCTCGAAACACTAGCCATTAACAAAGTAGCACCAACAATCATAAAATTCATAGAGCACTCTATGAATAAATGGCAAACAGTCCTACACCTCCAAACAAAAGAGGGACTCATGAAAACCAAAGACATCCCCATTAGAAGAGGAATATTCCAGGGAGACACGCTCTCTCCACTCTTTTTCTGCTTGGCACTGTCACCTCTATCTGATATGCTAAATAGAACTGGATGCGGATATAAATGTTACGGCAAAACGATCAGCCACCTTTTATATATGGATGACCTAAAACTATACGCTGCAAATGACAAACAGCTGGAAACACTATTAAAGACAGTTCATGGATTTACCAAAGAAATAGATATGAAATTTGGATTAGAAAAATGCGCCAAAGTAACCATGAAAAGAGGAAAACTAGTTAAGAGTAACAACATCACACTAGATAAAACCAATGAAATAAAAGAATTAGACCAAAGCCAAACTTACAAATACTTAGGAATCCATGAACTAGATAAGACACAACACACACAAATGAAAGAGAAAATAAAAAAAGAATATTATAGACGAGTTAGATCAATACTAAAAACAGAGCTCAATGCTAAAAACAAGATAATAGGTATCAACACTTTAGCTGTCCCAGTTATAAGTTACAGCTACAATATCCTTAACTGGACACGAAATGAACTGACCAAAATAGATAGGAAAACAAGAAAAATAATGACAGGATCTATGATGCATCACCCAAAATCTGACATAGAAAGACTATATATACAACGTATAGAAGGTGGTAGAGGCCTTATACAGCTGGAAAACTACTATAAAATAACCACCATAGGACTGCAAAAATATCTACTTCAGAAGGAAGGAAAACTGATCCAGATAGCGGCAAAACACGAGCAATACAAAAAACTGTTCTCAGTATTTAAGGAAGCTGACAAATACAAACAAGAAATCATACCACCTAATAAACATGAAGAAGAGAAGAAGAAGAGAAGAAGAAGAAGAAGAAGAAGAAGAAGAAGAAGAAGAAGAAGAAGAAGAAGAAGAAGATGAAGAAACAACAAAAGCTATAAAACAAATGAAATCCAAACTAAAAATAGAACAGCAACGAACCATGATAAAACGATGGCAAGAAAATCCCCTTCATGGTAAATACTGGACTAAACTAAACGCAAAAGAAATAGACAAAGAAAAATCCCAGCAATGGTTGAGAAGCTCAGGACTCAAAGCAGAAACAGAGGGATTTTTAATTGCAGCACAAGACCAAAGCCTCCCCACCAGAAATTACCAAAAACATGTAATGAAAAGAAATATTACAAGTAACTGCAGAATATGTGGAGATGGACAAGAAACAATAAATCATATTATCTCTAGCTGCCCAGTCCTGGCTAAGAAGGAATATATTCACAGACATGACAGAGTTGGAACCTACATACATTGGAAGCTATGCCAACATTATGGAATAACAACAGAAAAAAGATGGTATAGGCACACACCAGAAAAGGTCACAGAAAACGAGAAAGCAACCATACTCTGGGATATGCCGATACACACAGATAGAGAATTAAGGCCAACAGACCAGATATAGTTGTCAGAGATCATGAAGAAAAAAATGCTTTCTAATTGATGTATCAATACCGGCAGATGACAACGTGTCTCTAAAAGAAATGGAGAAACTCTCAAAATACAAAGACCTGGAAATAGAGGTAACTAGAATGTGGACTCTGAAAACAGAAACAATTCCTATCATAGTAGGTGCATTAGGCATGATAAAAAAATATTCAGACAAATACATAACAAAAACACCAGGACTTACAAACACATATAACATACAGAAAATTGCACTACTATGCACTGCACACATCCTACGCAGAACACTTTCCATACAATAACCATCAGAGCATCACAACCAATCACAGCACATAGCCAAGGCACACAGAGCTGCGCTCGGTAGTGAAGTGAAAGCATGCTATAAAAATAAAACTACTGAATAATAATAATAATAATAATAATAATAATAATAATAATAATAATAATAATAATAATAATAATAACAATAATAATAAGACGGGTAGTCATGATGGGTATATTGGGCTTCGTATATTTTACCCCAGTGTCACTTTGATGGCATGAACTGCTCTCTCACTCAGTAATAATATAATAATAATAATAATAATAATAATAATAATAATAATAATAATAATAGTGATAATGGTTTCAAATTTTGCTACAAGGGCATCAATTTTGGGTGTAAGGGATGAGCTGAGCAGAGAATCTGCATCAAATTTTGCCAAAAGCTTGGCGATACCTGCTCAGAGGTGTACGCAAAGTTTTCAAAAAGTTTTCATCGTTCTCGACACAATCAAGATCTTGTGTAATTGAAACCCGAGTGGCTTTTTGGTCAGCTGAAAGCAGTTGTGGCACAAGCTTGCCAGACACGCGTCTCATACGCAAATCTTCAGTGATGATGGAATGAACTGCACCGGAACTAACCTGAACATCCCCTGATAACTCATGGATGGTAGTTCGACGATTTCCCCTCACAGCTGCACGTACACCTGCGATGTTTTTCTCAGTTCTGCCGGTCGCGGGTCTCCCAGAACGTTTGCCAATATGAACATCTTTTCTGCCATCTTGGAAACGTCCGGCCCACTCGTACACATGTGTGCGGCTCATACACCCTTCTCCATACACTTTCTGCAAATTTGCTTAGGCCTCTGAAGGGGTATCGCCATAGCAACTTTGTCATGGTCAATGCGACGATTACACGCTGCACGCCTTCGGCCGTGAGCTAGAACGTTAAGACTTCGTACGTATGCACAGCAGAATTCAAGGTCAACCTTTGCCAAGCTATAACTATGGCAACAGTCCGGAAACTTATTGATCAGATCTCGTATATTTGTACTCCAGTGTCACTTAGATGGCATACCCTGTTCTCTCACTCAGTAATAATAATAATAATAATATAATAATAATAATAATAATAATATAATAATAATAATTATAATAATAATAATAATGATGATGATGATGTTGATGATGATAATAATAATAATGATGATGATGATGATGTTGATGATGATAATAATAATAATTATAATAATAATAATAATAATAATAATAATAATAATAATAATAATAGTAATCCTTTCAACTATAGGCGCAAGGCCTGAAACCTTGGGTTAAGTCGGTTATACCGATCCCAGTGCGTAACTGGTACTTGTTTCATCGACCTCGAAAGAATAAAAGATAAAGTCGACCGCGAGGGAATTTGACCCCAGAGCGTAGAGACGGACTAAATGCTGCTAAGCGTTTCGCCTGGTGTGGTAACGATTTTGCTAGAGTAGTAGTAGTAGTAAGGCCCAAAACAAACGATACAAAAGACGGGACATGCAATAGGGGGCTGAAAAACACTTATAGGGATATCCATATATACGATATATATATATATATATATATATATATATACAATATCAAGTCAAGAATTCGGTACGTAAATCAGACACAAATAAGGCAACCACTTATGTAAAAGTGAAAACAACCCCTTATGTTACTTTAGGGTATCTTGCAGTCTTAATTGCCTTCCGTTTCGATTACCATCTTGAAAATGGGTATTACGAAGTTAGCCGTGCTTATTTGGGACTTTAGGCGAGCAGTAAAGTGATTCGCATCATCAGGACATGATCCCTCGGATGCTATCTACTACTCAATCCAAACGATATGTAATTGGGTCCCTCCTAGAATCAATATTGACACAAATGTGTCTGAAATCCCCTTTCGAAGATTTCAGGCTCTTCGTGAGATCGGGCACACTCTCCAGGAAGAACTGCCAGATTTTGTTTAGATTTTTAGAATCAATCATTTGCCTACCTTTCTATGTCCAATGTTTTCCTGTTCTTCTAAACTCTATCTAAATCTTTCTCCAGTGAGAGAGTGGCAACCGCTCCTCTGCTAGAGGCCTCCTCAGCTTCTTCGGTTTTCATTAGCCCCCTGCTATGTTAACACTGTGGACAAGGTGACTTCGTTCTTCTAGACCGGGCAAAAATCCATCGGGAAGCCTTTACTACCACTTATTCTAGGGTGCAATGTATTGTAGCATTGAATTTGAATTCAGAACGTAAAGTTGGACGAAATGCCGCTAAGCATTTTGTCCGGCGTGTATGTAAATGTGCAGCGGTTTCATCTTTCTCTTCACTTGATCCGAGATATTTATGACCAGCTACGTGTTCCCGTATGCTTTACTCAATCGATCGGAATAGGGTATTTGGAAACAGCTAGAACTTTCTGAAGCCCCTGTTTTGAGGGACTTATGAGAGACCACTACATTTCCTTAAGGAAAAAATATTCCAGCTATGTGACTTCCATCCTCCCTCTTTGCTGGATAAACCATCCAGCAAAGAAACATTACTTTGATATATCTAGTACATTCCTTCCCCTTTTCCTCGAACCGCTTCTTAAATTGCGAGTTGCCCCATTTACTCACAATCTTCGCAAAAGATGAAAAAATGTTGTTGTCTCTGATATGTTGTCATTGCTGTCGTGCCGGCTTTTTTGCATTCATTATTCTATTCGTATATTCTATTGTAAAACATTTTTAAAGTTTGAAGCATTGTTTGATGTTTTTTCACTGTCAGTTTTATTTTGAGTACAAAGGTAAACTATTTTTCTACTCCAAGTAATGAGTGGAATTTCAAACAGTCACAAAGCCATATATTAGTAAACAGAAACAAAATTTAATTTTGTCTTTTCAAAAAGTTATCCACTTAAATACGATATCCGCCGGTTTCTGTTAAAATACAAAATAAATGAAAACTAATGGTAAAATAACAAAATCGAGCATAATAACAGTACTTTCTACTACAGGCACAAAGCCTAAAATTAGGAGGAGAGGGATAGTCGAATACATCGGTTCAAGTACTCAACTGGTACTGATTTTATTGACTCAGAAAGAATGAAAGGCAAGTCGACCTCAGCGGACTTTGAACTCAGAAGTTGAAGATGGACGTAATACCGCGAAGCATTTCGCTCAACGTGTTAACGATTCTACCGGCTTACCGCCTTAATAATAATAATAATAATAATAATAATAATAATAACAACAACAACAACAACAACAACAACAACAACGACAACAACAACAATAACAATAATAATAATAATAAATAATAATAATAATAATAATGATGATAATAATGATGATAATGATGGTGATGGTGATGGTGGTGGTGGTGGGGGTGATGATGATGATGGTGGTGGTGGTGGTGGTGGTGGTGATGATGATGATGATGATGATGATGATGATGATGATGATGATAATAATAATAATAATAATTATGTATCCTTTTTATTGCAACAATACTACAATTTTCTCAGGCCGGATATACAGACAATCATCTTTAGAAAGTTTAAAACATTAATATCTACAATTCTCTGTGAAAATTTTACCTTTCTTTTTCTCTCTGACTACTCGAATATGTAAACATACCTTTTATTGTAACAAATTAAACTCACGATAAAGATTTAAGATAAAATTAAGTACCTGCCAATATATACAAACTGCACAATTACGAAAACTGTAAACCACAGCAAAACCTATAAAAGAAAAGGAAAATTTTAAAAAATCCCAAAATTCAAAAGTTCAACGATGTAAACTTCAGTATATATATAGATATATATATATATATATATATATATATATATATATATATATATATATATATATATATATATATATATATATATATATAAACAAGAAGGGTAGTAATAATTAGTTACTACCAGGTGCCAGCGCAAAAGACGAATTAGTCATAAGACAAAATATTAATCATAAAGAAAAATATTATTCATGTAGTAATACAATTAAGGGCTCCTAAATTAGGATGCCGAGTACTGGGAACACAAAAGGGAGATGAATTTATCGAGAGTGAAAATCAAAAACGTTTACCGATAACTTTACACCTCGGACTGATCAGTTTCTGCCTCTTTCTAGCAAAACACAGAATATGTTTGCTAAGGCTGGCTTCATCAACGAGTCGCCTAAATTGAATCGAGGTCTGCAGCGATGTGAGACCATGTGTTGGTCTCGACTACTAGCAGATCTTAACTTTTCAAATCTCTGCGCAGACGCAAAACTTACACGGCAGTATAGGGCATGCCGGGAAGAATTTTACGAATAAATTCATCAAGTAATATGCGAATATAAACAAGAAGGGTAGTAATAATTAGTTACTACAAGGTGCCCAGCACAAAAGACGAATTAGTCATAAGACAAAATATTAATCATAAAGAAAAATATTATTCATGTAGTAATACAATTAAGGGCTCCTAAATTAGGATGCTGAGTACTGGGAACACAAAAGGGAGATGAATTTATCGAGAGTGAAAATCAAAAACGTTTACCGATAACTTTACACTTCGGACTGATCAGTTTCTGCCTCTTTCTAGCAAAACACAGAATATGTTTGTTAAGGCTGGCTTCATCAACGAGTCGCCTAAATTGAATCGAGGTCTGCAGCGATGTGAGACCATGTGTTGGTCTCGGCTACTAGCAGATCTTAACTTTTCAAATCTCTGCGCAGACGCAAAACTAAGGAGAGAAACAAGGAGAGAAAAAGTGTGTGTAGTGGCTACCGATCTATCATGGCGACTGCTGGACAGAAGGGTCACACAGGAGAAGAAACCAAAGTCTACATGTAATATATATATATATATAAATATATTATATATATATATATATATTAATATTACATGTAGACTTTGGTTTCTTCTCCTGTGTGACCCTTCTGTCCAGCAGTCGCCATGATAGATCGGTAGCCACTACACACACTTTTTCTCTCCTTGTTTCTCTCCTTGCTTTTTTTTCTGTGTCCCTTTCTGTAGAAGAGCGTAGGTTCAAAACGTAAAAGACTTTTTCAATTCCTGAGCGTTATACTAATACACCTGTTTGTTTTCCACACCACCTCTCTTCGTCTTTTGTATTTTTCGTGAACTCTCTCTCTCTCTCTCTCTCCCTCTCTCTCTCTCTCTCTCTCCCTCTCTCTCTCTCTCTCTCCCTCTCTCTCTCTCTCTCTATCTTATATATATATATATATATATATATATATATATATATATATATATATATATATATATATATATATATAAGTCAGTAAATAGTGAGGTTGTGTCAACCGTACGCGGAGAAATGAAAGGAGAGGAAAAATTATAATAAGGCAGAATGCTAAATTCAAAGTAAATTTTAATAAAAATGGATGTATGAAAAAAGAAAAAAATAATAAATCAAACCGGTTTTCATGGCAAGACAAATTTTAAAGATTTGGAAGGGGAAAAATTTTCTTTTTAAATTGAGGAAGGGGAAAAAGAAATTTACAATGTTTTTTCAAAAAAATAATAAAATATATATACAAAAAGTAATAAATAAGTATACCAATACATTGTAGGGTCTTAATGCTATTAGAGTTCAATAATAGTCCTTGGAAAAACTTCTTTGGAGGATTAGGGTGCATGTGTTTAAATGTAGTGTATATTTTGAAAGAGTGGGTGATTGTTTGTCAAAACAGGAAATAGGAGGAAGATATCCAATTTCTGTGAGTAAGGGGAGACAATTCTGTGGATTTTATGCCCTTTAATTGGAATGGTGGATTTTTTGTCAAACAGGATGCTTATATCAGTTTTTTGTCAGATAGGACGCTAGAAAAAGGAGTATAGTCACCGTGGAGTTTGTATATTAAGATGCGTTTGGAATTTTTCAATAAAAAGATTCTCCTTTTTGATTCTTTCTTGTGTAGAGATTCTGTCTTTACATTGGTAGAAATGGAATATGTTAAATTTGGGATTTTTATCTCTAGCGCAAGAGTCTATGTGGCTACTGAGTGGAATTTGACGGTATTGTGGGAGATTTATTTGTTTTTTATGGACTGCTACTCTTCTGCGTAAGTCGTTTAATCATGAAACCTATTTAATTTGTAATGATGTAATACGATCCTAATATCACCATAAATTTTATCCTGCAAATTTTCTGTGACTCATATTTCTTTTCTTTCTTACACACACACACACACACACATACACACACACACACACAACACACACACACACACACACACACACACATATATATATATATATTTACGACGGGCTTCTTTCAGTTTCCGTCTACTAAATCCACTCACGAGGCTATAGTAGAAGACACTTGCCCAAGCTTCCATGCAGTAGGACTGAACCCGGTACCATATGGCTGGTAAGCAAGCTACTTACCACACACCCACTTCTGCGCCTATTATTTAATTTATTTTCTTTCTTTATTTTTTATTTTATATCTTTTTTTATTTTCCTCTCTGCATTTCTTCCGTTTTCTATCACATGACTTTGTAAGTGAACAATTTGGTGTGATTATTTTAACAGCCTGCAAATGTATACAGTGCGTTTCTCTGCCCTAGATGTCTGGAAGGCACTCGGCAAGAAAAGGAAACAGAATTGAAAGATGATAATAAAAGTGATGATAATAATAATAATAATAATAATAATATAATAGTAATACTAATAATAATAATAATAATAATAATAATAATAATAATAATAATAATAATAATAATAATAATAAATTAACGGAACCCATAATAAAACCAAGCAACAGAACAGCGGATGCTTAGTTGATTTAGGTGCACAATCTCTCTCTCCCTTCCTCTCTCTCTCTCACACACACACACACACTACTATGCAACACCCTGCAAAAACACAAGAATAAACTCATTCTGTAAATACCCAACAAAATGAACAAAACCCACATGTGCCAAAGAAGGCCGACACCCGACAGAAAAACACAACCAGCGCTACTTAAATATCACACAATATAAAAGCTAACATAATAGAAGACTCAAACAAAACTCTATAACAAAACGTTCTGATACAGCACAATATCGCCCGCCCCCGCAAAAGATGCAGCACACAGCAACACAAAGGTGCAACAAATGATGCTATAGAGAGTTGCTTGAAACTTTCCGATGTCGAGAAATAATAGTGGTGATGACGATGGTGACGAGCGTTACCTTACCTCAGTTTATGAGAGATAGGAGGAATTTTTGTGGTTTTCGTCATTGTTTACAATTATCCTTAAAATTTTTTTTTAATGTATCATATAGATGCAATTTTTGACGCTGAATCCGAATTTATTCTAGAAAAATTTGCAAAAGTATTACAGGTATTCAAAGTTTGATAATTTTCAGAATTTTCAGAATTCTATGGAGCTCAATCCACTGGGAGCTTTCTAGAAAGCTAGGATGTGAACATACTGATAAATGGTATGAAAACGAACCTAATAAAGTATTAGAAAGTAAGAAATACAAGAGGTTGTGGGACTTTAACATTCAGACTAACAAAGTAATAGAATCCAGAAGGCCTGATTTGGTAGTAGAAGATACAGAGCGTGTAGTAAGTGCTAGATAATTTACTTTACAGTTCCAAATGATGAAAAAATTAATATGAAAAGTATAGAAGAAATACGAAAGTAACAAGTTCTAGCTATTGAATTACAGAGACTATGGAAAGTGCGGGTAAAATGTATCCCAGTAGTTATAGGTGCATTGGGAACTATCTCTGAAGATCTGAACAGATGGATAGAGGAAATAGGCATGAAACTCTGTTTAGTACAGCTCCAGGAAATAGTGATATTAGTGACAGCTAGACTATTTATGAGGGTTCTCGGCATTTAAAGTGAATTGCTGTAATCCAAAAGGAGGGTTCTTAGCATCTTAAGCTACTTGTAGCACGATGTTAGGTTTTTTCTTTTCCAATAATCTAATCTATTGAGTGTATATAATAATAATAATAATAATAATAATAATAATAATAATAATATAATAATAATAATAATAATAATAATAATAATAATAATAATAATAATAATAATAATAATAATAATAATAATAATAAAACTAATAATAATAATAATTTCTACTTTTGGCCTTGAAAATTGTGGGTGAAGGGGGCTAGTCGATTATAGCGACCCCAGTGGTAACTGGTACTTATTTCATCGACCTCGGAAGGATGAAAGGCAAAGTCGACCTCGGCTGAATTTGAACTCAGAACGTAGCGGCAGAGCAAATACTACTAAGCATTTCGCCGGCGTTCTAACGATTCTGCCAGCACGCTGCCATGATTATGTTGTTTCGCTGCAAAGGAATGATAAATGGTACAGGCACCATCCAAAGGATGTAGTAAATGGCGAGTGCGTCACCGTCCTTTGGAACTTCTCAATACAAACATATAGGAAAACTGACTCCAATCGACCAGATATTGTGACAACAGAGGAACTTGTCTGTTAATAGATATGCCTGTCCCACAAGATCAAAATGTCACAAGAAATTAATACGAAAAGCTTCCTCACTATATAGATCTGCAAATTTAAATCACAAAAATGTGGAAGCTTAGTACTACGGTAATACGGTAGTAATTGGTGCGTTGGGAACGATAAAGAAGGGAGCTGAGAAGTATATTATGCAATTCCCTGGTAACTCCAATCTCCGTAAACTACAAAGGATAACCTTGATGGGTACAGCCTATATACTACGGAAAGCATTCTCCATCTAAAATGGAATAAATGTGATAATTTTAGCATGCATAACAAAAGTGCCCTTGCTATTCTTGGCCTCTAGAGAATGCCCGCTACTAAGGTATCTGAAATAAAGTTATAATGAAAGGGAACCGTAAACAACAACAACAACAACAACAACAATAATAATGATTTGGATAAAAAAGTTCAGTAGTTGCCATAAATTGATTGCAGAGCAATTTAATGCATTGATCAATGGAGAAGAAAAAAATCCAGGCTGGTTGACAAAAGGACGAACGGTGTTGTGACCGAAGGATGCATCAAAGGCAAATGCTGCTGACAATTACAGACTAATTCTTGCCTCTCATTAATGTGGAAGTTACTATCAGGGGGAATTGCAGAAAAATTGTATAAATCTCTTGATGAGAACGATATATTACAGATGGAACAAAAAGCTGTAGGAGATGCAGAGGTACCAAAGATCAGCTGTTGATAGACAAAATGGTAATGCAAGATTGTAAACGAAGAAGAACAACTCTGGGAATGGCCTGGATTGACTATCGCAAAGCTTATGACTTGATTCTACAGTCGTGGATCATCGAGTGCTTAGATCTGTTTTGAAATTGCGAGGTATGTAACGTGTTTCCTGAAGAGAAGTATGGTAGGATGGAAAACTGAACAGACATCTTACGGAAAAAGCTTGGGCACCCTGGGTATCACAAGAGGGATTTTCCATGGTGATAGCCTATCTGTTGCTTTTTGTTCTCTGCATGATACCCCTGACTTTGGTACTTAGGAAAATGAACCTGGCGTAGCAACTAAAAATCCCAATCAACCACCTCCTCTTCATGGATGATTTGAAACTGTATGGCAAAGATGAGACACAAGTGGTGAACACGGTACATTGCTTTAATACTGATATTAGAATGGAATTTGTAATCAAGTAGTGCGGAGTAATCTACCTAAAAAGAGGCAAGGTACAGTCCCAAGCAGGGATGGTATTACCAAACAGAGACTTAATTAAACAAATTGAAACGGAAGGATATAAATACTTTGGGGTACTAGAGTTCAACGAGATAACGGAAAAGGAAATGAAAGAGCAACTGAGGATAGAGTATTTCCGAAAACTGAGGTTATTGTTGTGCTCAAAATTGACTGGATGGAATAAAATCCAAGCAGTTAACACATGGGCAATAGCATCACTTCGCCCGGCTAAGCATTTCGCACGGCGCGCTAACGATTCTGCCAGCTCGCTGACCAGTAATAATACTAATAATAATAATAATAATAATAAATTCTTTTTTATTGGCCACAAGGGCTGACACGCATAATTACATAAAGGGACAAGACAGGACGAAAGGTTACAAAGGGTTTTGCCGTTTTTGAAAAACATCGAGTAAAAATCTTTATAACAACTTATAAAATTCAACAATGAAAAACTCCCAAAAAGGGGAGACGTTTCGAAAGGTTCCTGGTGGAAAAACCCTACAAAAGCCAACGGGAGCCTGGTCAAAAAAAGGGGTGTAGAGAGTCCCCTTTTTTTCTCCTTTTGTATTACCTTTTTGAAATCACAGGCGAAACCTGAGAACTGGTCCATTTATACAGGCCAGTCTCGCACAATTCACCCACCTTTCATAAAACTTGCTATCGGACAGCACTTTCCTCTCTAACCTCATCTTCCTTTTCAAGTGAAACTTGAAAAAGTTGATGAGGCCTTGACCAAAGAGGAAAGTGTCTGTCTTTAGCCCTTTCAAACGAGTCCACCACACGACCTCTTTCGCCACAGCCACTAGGCACAAGAAAACGCCTCGCCCTCCTTGTTAAAGGAGGTCGGCGGGGCAATCTTCACTATGGATTCGGCCGATAGTCGGATCCGTCCTCCACGTGACAGTAGCTGTTCGACATAAACCCATATTTCAGCAATACTCGGGCACTGAACGAGTGCGTGCAGAACGGTTTCGTCGTCCTGGCAACACCTCGGGCAGGCCCGGCTGACGGCACTTCCGTGCCGGTAGAGTTTATCTCGAACAGGCAGAGCCCCTCGGTAGCACTGCCAGGCGAGAGACCTCTGGAAATTATCCATCGGCCCCGGCCCGAAAGTCCTCCCGAACAGACCGCACAGTTCGTCATCTTCAACGCCTAGAGTTTCCCCGAGAACGTCGTCGCATTTTTCCTCCACTAACCCTCTATAGAACGCTAGAGTGGAGCTGTAACCGATCGCATTGCCCGCCTGACGGAGGGCGGAGAGGGCTTGACGGCACTCGAGGTGCCAAGTGCCCTTTCTCGGTCTACGTTTGATCCAGGTCTGCAGCTCCGTCAAAGAGACGAGCTGCGGAAAATCGCGTCTGACAAAAGACGACCACACCTGTTCACCGTCTAGGAAGCGCTTGAGATGCCGCAGCCTGAGCGCATGTCTGCGCAACAGCAACCACGGCATTCCAAGGCCTCCGTTCAGCGGTCGTTGACAGCAGATGGATCGCCTGACCAGTGGCACCTGACCCTTCCAAAAAAAGTCGAAGAGCAGGCGTACCAGTGAAGCTAGAATATTTAGTAGTAGTAGATAAAGGGAAAAGAAAGTACCAGGAAATTGACTTTACAGTCTCAAATTATGAGAATGTAAATGGCATACAGAAAATAGCAAAGTACCAGGACTTAGCCATTGAGTTGCAGAGGTTATAAACAGCGCGGTTAAAGTGTAGTTATAGGTGCCTTAGGAACTATCCCTAAATATTTGAACAGATCAATAGAGAAAATAGATTAAAAACCTAGTTTAGTGCCGTTCCAGAAAACAGTGTTATTAGGGACAGCAAGGAGATTGAGGAAGGTTCTAGGCACACAAAGCTACTTGTAGCCTACTAATGTTAGGAATTTTTCTTCGCTAACAGTTTAATCTGTTGTGCGTATATGAAACAACAACAACAACAACAACAATCGGAATGAGACAAAGAATAATAAAAAGATGAAGATTAACGCAGAAAGAAATGGAGGATAAAAGTAGGTTTCTTTAAATAAGATAGTTTTAAAATTTTCTAATCCATTTTTTTTTACACTTTATATCCTTTCGCTCCTAATCTTGTCCCAAAAATGTTACTTCCGGTTTGTCGGTAATAGTCTTTTCGCATTTGTTATCGTCTTTGTCATCGTCGTCGTCGTCGTTGTCGTTGTTGTTGTGGTGGTGGTGGTGTTCTTCTTCTTCTACTTCTTCTTCTTCATCATCATCATCATCATCATCATCATCTTCTTCTTCTTCTTCTTCTCTTCTTTTTCTTCTTCTTCTCCTCTTCCTACTTCTTCTTCTCCTCTTCCTACTTCTTCTTTTTCTTCTTCTTCTTCTTCTTCTTCTTCTTCTTCTTCATCATCATCATTATCTTCTTCTTCTTCTCCTCTTCCTATTTTTCTTCTTCTTCTTCTTCTTCTTCATCATCATCATCATTATCTTCTTCTTCTTCTCCTCTTCCTACTTCTTCTTCTTCTTCTTCTTCTTCTTCTTCTTCTTCTTCTTCATCATCATCATCATTATCTTCTTCATTATCATCATCATCATCATCATCATCTTCTTTTTCTTCTTCTTTTTCTTCTTCTTCTCCCCTTCCTACTTCTTCTTCTTCTTCTTCTTCTTCTTCTTCTTCTTCTTCTTCTTCATCATCATCCTCATCATCATCATCATCATCATCCTCATCATCATCATCATCATCATCCTCATCATCATCATCATCTTCTTTTTCTTCTTCTTCTTCTTCTTCTTCTCTTCTTCTTCTTCTTCTTCTTCTTCTTCTTCTTCTTCCACATAGACATTATAATAAGATTTATGCGAGCTACTTCCATTTGAAAACTAAGTCCAACTTTTATCTTAACGTTGAGTTTTAAAAGAACTTAATATTATTTCATATTCTATTGATGTCACTGTTGGCAGTTTTGTGTTAGCGTTGTTCTTAACTTTGCCTTACCGTTGTTGTTGTTGTTGTTGTTGCGGCTGTTGATGTTCGTGTTGCTGCTACTGCTGCTGCTACTGCTACTGCCGTTGTTGCAGCTTCTGATGCAGAGATTACGGTCTGTTAAGGTTGTCTATAATCCGCATGAATTTTATGGTTCAACTACTCGATCTCAAAACCCTCCATCCGTTAACAGCACAGCCAGATGGTCAACCGACCGTGTGAAACCATAGATACATGCATACATACGTACATACATAGGCACATGTATACATGCATACATACACGCACATATAGAAGTTTAAATATATGTGAATGCATGTACATATATATGTTTATACACTTGTGTATGTGTGCGTGTGCGTATGTGTATCTATGTGTATGCCTATATATGTATATGTATATATATAAATTTATATATATATATATATGTATATACATACATATATACATGTATATGCATACAACATACATACATACATACACACACACACACACACACATCATATATATATATATTCTGTTGTGTTTGGGGAGAGTCATTGTCTTTTAGTGCCTTATTATTTAACACACTCACCGGTAAATTTCCACTTACTTCTTATTTTTATTTTCTAAAATAAGTGGAAATTTACCAGTGAGTATGTTAAATAATAAGACACTAAAAGACAATGACTCTCCCCAGACACAACAGAATATGCTTCAACATACGAACCCATATAAAGAATCTTACAAACCAAATCCAAAAACGAAATATATATATATATTTATGTGCAGTTAATGCGTACAATCACCATAACAAATATGAATTGTAGTTTGATACAAAATTTCTTAGAATAACTCTGAAATTTGCAAAACCGTCTCATGAACGTGTACCGACTCAATACAGAACATGCGCCGATGACATTAAGTTGGAAAGTTACAAAATATTTTAAAGTAATTACAACGATTTGAATGTTTGATTGGAATTGCTGATGCAGTGTTGGCTTGTGAATGTTTAAATGATGGAAGAAGCGGAAGGAAACGAATGAAATGAATGAATGCAAAGAAGACTGAGGGGAAGAAATATTAGGCAAAAAAGAAAGAAAAAGAAAAGGGAAGATAAAAAAAGGGTAAAAGATGAAAAAGTGAAGTGAGAAAACAGTTTGTTTGTAGAGTAGTTGACTAATATATAAAACGAAGTGAGGTAAAGTGACGGAGAGACAGAGAGATGAATGAAATAATATTTGGTAAGGTGAAACACGAGAATATAAAGGCAAATTTAATAGTCTGTATTTGTTTCAGACATTGGACTACGACCATGCTGGGATATACCGCTTTGAAGGGTTTAGTCAGACAAATCGACCCCCACTACTTTTGTAAGCTTAGTAGTCATCCTATCGGTCTTTTTCATGTTGTTTTCGTAATTTATGTTTATGTTGTTTACGTTCCGTGTTGTTCTGTATATACAAATATATGTATGTACATATATATTTATATATTATTTATATTATTATCTGATTGAACATCACGCATCCATTTCCAAGTAAGTTTTATCGTAATAATATCGATGCGACACACTTTCTGTCCCTTCTTTCGTTTCGTTTCTCTTCCTTTATCTATTCTATTTATTTCCTCTTCTCTCCCTTTCGTTTTCCTATCTCATCCTTCTTTTTCCCTTTCCTTCGCTGTTCTCTGTCTGTCCCTGTCTTTTCCCCTTTTGTTCTCTCATGGCTCGCACGTGACCGTTGGCCATCTTTCTTCTAACTTGATTTTCCTTATTTCTCTCTGATCAGTCATAGGGATTGGACGCATTCTTGTCTGTCCCCTGTCAGAGCTTGTTTCTCCGCGTTCACCAACTCAACTCGTCTAGGCTTAGCAGCCCTTCCTGCCTGTTTTCACTGTCTTTTTTTTGTTACCAACTTTGACCCTCGGCAAAATCCCAAATTTTATTTAATTTGCTTTGCAGGAACAGCTGTTGTGTCGAAGATGTATCTTGTGGAATGCTCGAAATACAATGTAGAAAAACAGCCAACAAATGATGAAGGGTCGGTTTCTCGTATTGCTTGTCTTGTTTTCCGTTTGTTTCTGTCGTTGCTCGCAAAAAAAGCTCGTATTCCATGTTGTCGTATTCCGTATTTCATGTTGTATTTGTAATTTATGTTTATTTTATGTTGTTTACGTTCCGTGGTGTCCTGTGCCCATATATGCCTGTATATACAAATATATGCATGTGCATATAAATTTACTGTATATAATATATATATGTATATATATATATATATATATATATATATATATATATATAATAATATATATATATATATATTATATATAGTATATATATATATATATATATACATAAATATTCATACATAAATATATAGTATATATGTATATGTATACTATACCTAAGAATACCGAAGCAGCTTGCTAGAAATAGGAGTTAACACCCCAAAGCCACAAATTTCTCACTATAAGTAAACATGCACGGTTAATGCAGCGAATATAAGAAAAATAGGCCTTACCTTTGCAAAAACTACAAAGTAAACAACAGTAATCTTGGCATCAATTGATTTCAGTGAGTGTGTGTATACGTATTTACTATATATCATCCTACCTCATTCTCTCGTTCCCAGAAAATCACATTCTTATCTCGCCCTTCAATTTCTTATATTTTCGTTTCTTACTACCGCCCATCTACCTTTTTCGTTTTTCTGATGAAGGACTAGCACCCTAAACATTACACTCATTTTCCCCTTTCCTTTCAAGTGTTATACTAACAACACTTTTGTTAAACTTCTTGTGTTTTCCTTGTATTTGCGTATTCATCGCCACACACACACACACACACACACACACACACACACTCACACACACGCACACATTCATTATATGTTGATATAAAGAGAACGAAAGAGATATATACATAAATACATTTAAACGCATAAATCAGACATATTCACACATAGGTACTCACAGACATGGAAACATGCACACCCATTATTTTCTGCGATGTATATGCATACATATTAGGACTCATCTTCCACATGAGGTCGCCTTTTTCGACTAAACCCGCCCAGTCGGCGTCCCACAGCATTGGTAACAATCCAATAACTGAAACAAATAAAGGATATAATGACACTGACATGGCACACAATATCGAAATGAGACTTTCTTTTTAGATCATAAGTAAGGGAAAGAAATAATGGGATTATAGAATATTCAGTCTCCCCCACTCTCTTTCTCTCTCTCTCTCTCTCTCACCATCCCCTAATCTCTTTCTCTCAACCTGTTTTTAAAACAAATTAAATTAAAATAAATATAACAAAGAAAATTAGACATTACAAAATTACATAGAAGCATGTATATCTGTTCCTAGAAATTGACCTCCATAAAGTTGATAGGAGTCGGTGGGGGGACAATTGAAACTAAGCTGTGGTGAATTGATTGGAATGATAATTTCAAACCACTTAGCAGAAAATAAACAAACAAATAATAAATGAATGAATGAATAAATAAATAAATAAATAAATAAATAAATGGAATAGAAATTCTGCAAACAGAAATATTGGTAGTTGTAAAATCCCACGCTTCTCTTAAGTACTTAAATAATCAAATAGAAAATAGAAAAATAAAGAGATAAATAAATAAACTGTGACAGCCACTACAACAACATCATATTGTCCCAGAAACAAATGAATCTTCATGAGAAAACTTTAGTTTTGTTCCTTTATATTTTAGAATTTACGTTTTAGCTTATTTCAGTCATTGGACTGCGGCCATGTCGGAGTACAAACCAAACCCATCCCAGTTGTGAAGGACGGGCGAGAGGGGAGGGATAAACACAACGCATGTACAAAGACACACTCACACACATGCATATATATATATTTAATCATATCAAAGGGAAATGGAAATTAATAGAAATTTTCATGTCCAGTGACCTAGCGTGTAAAAATTTAGTCCAAAGACTATGTATTATTCATAAAATACAGTGTACATTTAAACACATAAGGAATCCATTCATGGGATTCAACACGCTAGGAAGAACAGCTAGGTTTTATAACCACAAAATTAAGGATAAAATTCGGCAGGAATGAAATGAAAAAATAAAAACATTTTACCATCTAATTTCCTGGACTAAACTTAAGGCCAATTGTACGTCCTTATCTAGCAAGATTCGGGAACTGAAGGAAAGCGGAATCGGATTTAGCCGTAAATGGTATATTATAAGGAAAGCGCAGCCTTATAGAGATAGTCAATATGAGTGTGAGCTGTGCTCTATGGAAACTTAGGAAATTTTTAGGTATAGGGATAAGATTAGACCTAAGGGTATCATGAATACATAAGGTCACCATACATTTAAGTATTTTTGAAATTAGCGTTTATAGGTTCTGCATTTCAACCTGGATAAGGGAAATTAATTTTAGTGCCGTATATGATGTGAACATACTCCCTAGTATTATATATTAGTTATATATATATTTTTACTATTCTTTATAATTTCTTATTATTGTGTTTTCTTATTTTGATATCTTTACCTATTAACCTATTGTCTCTTATAAGTTATTAATGTTCTCAAAGAGAAATATAAACTTTCTAATTACTTAAGTCTAGAAGAGTTGATTATAACATATCCATAATAAAGTATAAATATTTGTGTATATTTGCATGTGTGCATATAGTTAAATATGTGTATGTATCTGTACACAACTCATTTTTCCGATTTTTTTTTCTGATTCTTAGCTTATAATTAATACAAAGATAGCATGATTTATCACCCCAGTATTCCATAAAGATATACCCAGAGCATTATTTATAGAAACCACCTTATAAGTAAATAATTAAGTACAGGAATTAATATTAAACTAATTCTATGTAATCTTCCCTTTCTAATGTTGAAAATTGGTGTATATACACAATTTATCTATTCTGGTTATAATATCATTTTTAGTAATCTTAAATTTTATCTTCATACAACATAATAATATTGTTAATATACAATCATCCATTGTACCCCATGATAATTTCTTCTGTATTAACATCATAGGTTCATTAGCATCTTGCCCCTTTAACTGGTAATTAACATCTTGATTTAGAGTCTTCCCCTACCCAGCCTCTTTTATAGACAATTACTTATACATTTCCTAAAATCCAGACAATATTTATGACCATTCCCAAATAGAAACAATCAATTCACTCTGTCTATCTATTCTAAACAGACACTGTCCTCTAGCCTTAGATTTGGTAGTTGATAGAAAAAGACTAATAAATTAAAAGTGAACCGCAATCCTTTACAAACTATGACCCTAACAAACTTCATACAGTTTTAGAAGTGTGATATATTCTGAGCTACATTAGTAACAACATGAACTTTACCCCTCTTCTTGCTGGTATGTTTCCAAGCTTTTTTTGTTCGACATGTTCTAGCAGCTTCTACTGCTGGTGGTGTTGTTGCTGTATATACACTCTCTATATAAGTGGTACGTTGCGAAATAAACCTCTTTTCTATACATACCCATATGTATGCAGCAATGCTATAAGATGTTTCTATGTTGACTGTAATATTTCCGGAAGGATTATTCTGTTTGAAAAGCCCAACATAATAATTTTATTTCTTGTAACAATATAAGTTCTAAAGCTGAAACTTTTAGATTCCTATGTTGCTACAACAAATGGTGTCAGAAGTGGAACACGAGTCCAATTGTGACATGAACAACTAACGTCGTCGTATTTGTCCAATGTGTCTTGTAGCAATGACAACGTACTGTTCCTAATCATATATGATTCTGATGTCAAAAGACTGACTTATTCTTGTGAAATACTGAATGCATGTCAACAGGGATATAGAAAAACAGATAAAAGAGGGGTTGTCCATTACTTTCGGTAATTTTAATCAATTTGTATAAAGATATTACAATTTATCACCGATTGCAAGATAATAATTCACATATTCCAACCGGCTAAAAATATACCGGTGCTTTCGTCATAGTGATTTTAGCGTTTGGTCATGTCATGGGCGTTATGGAGTGTGGTATAACGCTTCGACGCAACTCAAAATGCTGATGCATTATCAAGACTGCCAGACGGATACGATTATGATTTTGATGAAAATCATAAGAATCATACTCTGGATTCCAAATTTTTGATGAAAGTTTCGATAAAATGCCGATTGCTATTAAAGGAATTGGGTGAGCCATAAAGTCTGCTATCGATATTATTTGTATTAAACAATTCATCGAAAATAGTTGACTGGAAAGAAATATTGAAAAGAGTATTAGTAAAAAAAAACGTGATGTAATTAACACAATAATTTATTAGTCTTGCAGTTCAATTTACCAAGAGGAATTATTCCGAAGATATCACAAAATAAATTTCTGCTTCAACTGCATGAAGTTCATTGCGATTTGATCAGAATGTAACAAATGGTTCGTAGATATTGCTACAAGACGACAATACAATTTGATATAGATACACTCATGGCAGTCGGCTGTGAAGACAAATCATGCCGAATTATCAATCAGTTGCTAATACACTTGGAAAACAAGACAAAACAACCAGAACATAAGGAATATTCCACCGGACCAATTTACAATAAAATGTGATTATTATCAATTATTCGTTCTCGAAATTTCCATATTTTTCATTGACATCATTAACAACTACTAACAAACCATTCTTAATAATAACCTATAAAATTATCACCAACGAAGACAATCCGAAAGAATTATATCTAACAACGGAACTCACTTACGTCATTTAGATTTAAACAATTTGGTAATCACATTGGCATTCACGATTTAACGTCACTTGTTTTTCATTCAGCTTCAAACGGTGAAGCAGAGCGTTTTGTTTAAATGTTCAGACAAGAAATATCGGAAAGCATATCATGAAAAACCATTCATTTGCAGAAAAGCCATCAACTTTTATTCTCATTTCGTTCTGCATTATTTCCAGCATTGGATGGAAGGATGGAAAATCAGTGTCGCCAAATCATGATCAAATGGAGTGCAAAGAGACAAAAGGTTCAAATAATTTATAAAGTGGACGATCGGACTTGGTCAGGGATTAACAAAACAAAATTGATGCGTGTTATAATTACAATGAAACTCGGTTCAACGCTGTGCTTGATTCAAACATATAAGGATCAAAGGAAACGACACCATAATCAATTTCTAATCCCTGATTGCTCTACACCATTGCCAACCTGACATACAAGGGGATGCTAAAAAGTTCCTGGCTTTGGTTAAGAGAAAATACAAGAGGGTTAGTTAATTATGATTTTCTTCAACGATTTCTGCTCACATTCACACACTTATTGCAGCAGTCCTTCATTTTTTCTAAGCCTTGTAAAAGAACTCGGTAGCTTGGGCCTCTAACCAAGCCTTTTTCGATACTCTTAAGGCCAGGAACTTTTCAACACCCCTCGTATATATATATATATATAATTTATAAGTAAGGGCAAAAGAAAAAACTTCTAATGCCGAAATATGCCGAAAATAGACACAACGTCAATAACCATGTAATTTATCACTACAAGCACGCGTTTCGAAGAAAGCCGACAGAAATTTCTAAAAAATCCCGTTATTACCATATCGGACCCGATTTCAGAATTAGTTCATAAGAACCTTCGCTTCATCACTTAGTGTTCACTTCTTCCATGGGTATAAGTAAGTATTTCACTTATTTTTTTGCCGCATTTATCACTGATGAAGGGAAGGTTCTGGCCGCCAACAACCTTCGTTGCTGTCGTTCTTCTCGAGCGCCTGTCTTCACCAGCCGCCACCGTCAGGCACGACTACTGTAGGCTACACAGCACCGACATTGGCGACATCAACAATGGAGGTCGATAGTCTTTTCTGATGAGAACCGGTACTGCGTTTCCACCTCGGACGGCAGAGTGAGGATGTAGAGTAGGAGGGGTAAACGCTACAGAGAGGCATGTGTCAGGGAAAGAGACGCGTAGGGTGGACAAAGCATCATTGTTTTCCTATAGTCATGAATAAGAGAATTGGGCCTCATGTGTTCCAAAATGTTGGTGCAGCCAGTGGGGATAGCATCACAGCGCAGCGCTGTGCTGACCTGATCCTAAGACCTCACATAATTTCTTCTTCGCGCGTCACTATTGCCCGTGTTCCAGCAGGACAATGCTGCCTCCTACGAGGCCAGAGTCACCATGGACTTCCTACATCAGAACATCAGAACCGTGCCGTGACCAGCTCTCTGCCCGGATTTGAACCCAATTGAACACCTGTGGGATGAAATCCAGAAACGGCTGAACCAGATGGTCCCCAGGCCGACAACTCATGTGGAACTGGAGGCAGCTTTCCTCAGGTTGTGGGCACAGGCGCCAATGGCTTTTGGGAACTGTTTCATGGACTCATTGTACCGACGGTGTACGACCGTTTTGAACACCCAGGGAGAGTATACACGGTATTGAACATGTCACGCCCTAAATCTCGATGTGGTGGATCTGCCAATACCAACGATCCATAGACTGTGGCAAAGTGCATCCAAGAAATTGTCATTATCAAATTTATCAAAATCTATCTCTGACATAATGAAATTAAAACATATTTCTCAGTCACACACGTCTCGCGTTTCTTTTGCGGTTCAGTGCTTATTTATATATATATATATATATTATATATATATATATATATATATATATATATATATATATATATATATATATATATATAATATATATATATATACATATATATATAATATATATATATATATATATATATATATATATATTATATGTATGTATATATATATTTATATTTATATATATATATATATATGTATATATATATATATTATATATATATAATATATTATATATATATAATATATAATATATATATATGTATATACTAGCTGACGTACCCGGTATTTCCTGGGAAAGCGGGGGTTATCTTGGTTCTGTTCTCATAATTGTTTTGCTAATCCAATAACAACAATACAAAATATGTATCCCTAAAATGCTTTTTGTGCATTTACAGAAAATACCGGACTGTCTTACACAGAATCTTGTTTTTAGGAATCCCCAATAAGTTATGAATATCCAAATTGTGAAGTCAGTTATGTAATAACATGAAATTAATTACCCGATAGTAAGAATTCAAATAACGTAGACCCGAAAAGGGCTTTAATGCGTTCCCAGAGTATATAGAACATAGGAGGAAATACTAATAAGGTATGTATACCAAAATCGTGAAGCATGTTACGTAATAACAGGCTAATCAGATATGAGATAATAACAATTCAAAGTAATTATCTCTGAAAAGGGCTTTTGTGCGTTCCAAGAGAATATTACCCTCAGGGGCGCTAGTGTTGGTATATTTGTGAATAAGTCACTAACCGAAATAAGTGGATCTATTGTTAAGAAAAATGCTATTTACTTGTTTAAGTTTTACGAAAGTTTATCTTCAAATACCAAGAAATAATCATACTCAATTTCTTTTTTACCAAATAATTTAGGAAAATGAATGGGTTATTTCTCTGGCTATAGCCAGGAGAAATAACCCATTATATATATATAACCCATTATATATATAACCCATTATATATATAACCCATTATATATATATAAGGATCCCTTTCAGGGGCCCTATTATCGATTTTTTTCAACAATCTGAGTATGCCATGAGATTTCCAGACATGAGTTTTACTCACGTGTCAAGTTTCACCAAAATCGATAAAACGATGTAGGAGGAGTTAGCTAACAACTCCACAAACACACCCACAGATAGAATTTCCCACATATGTAGTAGATATGTATGTGTGTATATATGTATATTATATCTATGTATGTATGTAGGTTTGTACGTACGTACGTACGTATGTATGTATGCATGTATGCATGTATGTATGTATGTATGTATGTATGTATGTATGTATGTATGTATGTATGTATGTCTTGTTCTTATCGTAGAAAGGATTATATATTAAACATTTCTTCCTTTATCAATTACTGCGTATCCGATTGTACGTAATTCATCTTATTTATATTATCATTTCCATGCATAGCAATCATTATAATAATATATTGTAAGATTGAAATTGGAAGCGACCATTGACGTATTCCATAATTCAATTATCGTTATGTCATATTTTAGTAATTATTTATCCGATATTATCGGCACAAACTGTTGAAGGGACTACTGCTATATTTCCTATAACGGAATTTTCTTGTTTATACACGCGTACACACTGACAAACAGATATTGATATGTAATAAGTATTTTACGTGCATCTTCGTCACTTGCGTGTCAAGTGCATTTCTCTCCCTATTTACAGACGCACACAGACACATGTGGCATGACATGGTAGGTGCCCTTATAATTTTATAATTATATTTATAAAATTAAATACTTTGTATTAATTTTTACCTGGATTGGTTTTTACATGCTGGCTACTTGATCAAATCCTATATAGATTTTATCCTTGATTATTATAGAGTGTATATATAATAGGCGCAGACAGACTGTGTAGTAGGACGTTTGCTTCCCAAACACATAGTTCTAGGTTCAGTCTTACTGCGTGGCATCTTGGGCGAGTGTCTCCTACTAAAGCCTTGTGAGTGGATTTGGTAGAAGGAAACTTGAAAAAGCCCGTCGTATATTCGTATATATATATATATATACAAATTGAGATAGGGGTTGTATATTTGATTTAGATGTATTTCTCCATTTTCTTATCTTGTATATATATTATATATATATATATATATAAGGAGAAAGAAGCAACAAGAATCTTGTTGCTTCTTCTCGCTTATAATCCCCACATTACTGTATTGTTAATACAGTATAGTTTTTTTTTTTGGGGCATCTAAGTTAGGTACCATATTCAAGTAAATTCTTTTAAAAACTTGAATCTTTATGCTCTTGGTATATATATATATATATATATATATATATATCTATATATATATATATATATATATATATATATGCGTGGGTGTGTGTGTGTCTTCTATACTATAATGGAGAAAGCTCTATTATTAAAGAGTTGACCGTCTGGAAATACTTTTATAAATTCATGTTCTAAGAAATTCCTATAATTTCGATTTCTCAAGTTTATTGAATTTTTAAACTCTAATTTCTCACAAATTTAAATATTCATTGCATTCACTGTGGAGTATTCCATTTTCATTTGCAAAGTCTCCCACTTTCTCTTTTAATGTTTTTATTTCAAGTTTTAATTCGTTATTTGTAAAGTCGACAGTTTGTTCTATTAATGTATACGTAATGTAAAAAATATTATTTACTGATGAAATTTTTTTAAAATAACCTTATATTTTTTGTAAAAAAATTTAATGTGATTTTGTTGTTATGGCTGTTTGGAACGCTATAAACCTTACAATAATAACTATCCTGGGCGGAGGTAAAGAATACGCACACCAACCATTTTCGGCGTAAACCTAGCCGTAACCCTAAACCTAACCCTAAACCCTAACCCGGCAAAGGTAAAGAATACGTGCACCACCCGTTTTCGGCGTAACAAAATCTCTAACTCTAAACCTGAACCCTAACCCTAAACACCGTGTGTGCGTATTCTTTACCTTCGCCCCTAACCCTAAACTCGAACCCTAACCTTAACCTTAAACACCGGGCGTGCGTATTCTTTACTCTCGCTGTATCCAGACCGATTGTGGCTATTCTTATTTTTAACTTAGAAACCATAGGAGAAACCTTTTCGGTAAAAAAGCAAAACAAATTGTAAATATTTTCAGAGGAAAAGGTGAACAATTCAAAGGCGGTTTCGCTGTTGTTTCTAGTACAACCCAAACCACCCTCTCTTTTCACTCGCACATGTATTGATGTTTTTTTTCATTATTTTTCTCCCATGAAACACATTTATGGAATGATGATGCTGAAGTAACACACGCGTGTACCATTGGTGGAAGAAAAACAAAATAATTTGTAATCTAAATTTTTACCCCCACTTGAATCAAGCGAAGCCATATGTGTGTGTGTGTGTGTGTAAGAAAAAAGCATTTTCTAACCGAAAAGTATGTTATTAGAATGAATTATCCTTTACATAACACTTTTTCGATCAGTAACAATTGCAGCGTGGAAGATGTTTGTAAGCCATTCAAGAACACACAAAAACAGTTTCACTTCAACATTTAAATTTCATTTGTGTGAAAATATTTTCATCGCTTTGAAACCGTGACCTCACTGACAAAACTTCGTGCTGCATCACTTTTGTGGAGTTTTGTCACGGTTTCAAAGCGATGAGAATATTTTCACACAAAGGAAATTTAAATGTTGAAGTGAAACTGTTTTTGTGTTCTTGAATGGCATACAAACATCTTCCACGCTGCAGTTGTTTTTGTTTCAGTACACTCAGATCAAGTCACTTGCTATGCAAGTATATCTCCGCAAATTTTTTAAAATCACTGTGGATAAATGCCAGCAATGACCTTCTAAGGCTGTCCAATATTTTAATTTCTAAACAGAAACAATCAGGGGCAGGGAGTAGGGTTGCAAAAAATCCATAATTTCTCAAATTTTCTTTTTTATTGCATATAAATGTATTTATGGAAAAAAAATATTGAAAAACATCAATACATGCGAGAGTGATAAAGAAACGAGGAGGGTTGTCTTTGGATGTGCTAGAAACAACAGCCAAATCGCCCTTAAATCACTCAATTTTCCCTCTGAAAATATTAACAGTTTTATAAAAAGATTTTGCCGAAAATGCTCTTCTCATAGGTTTGAAGTGCAAAAAAAAATTGGTCAAAATAAGTCCGGAGTGGGATGTTGAGGGAGGGGGTTGTAAGAAAGAAGAGTTTTGAACACTTTTTTCATACAAAGATGCCACCGCACTCCATCATATCGAAGGCTGTGGTTTAAACAAACGGGGAAAATCCCCGAAAAAAATTTCCTCACAAATTTCTTTATAATCATAATCTATACCGTTCGAAAGGGATTTGTATAAATTTTCAATAAAAGATACCTATTTTCCTGAAAGTTACGAGGAAAAAAATCAGGTCGTGTAAATTTTCCAAAATTCCCCTCTCCATCCCAGCGCAATTTTTTTTTCCCATAAATCCCTATATACTCTGAAGCCACAACGTCTAAGCGGTATTTGTAGTAAATTTTGTTTAAAAGAATCCATTTTTCTAGATGTTATGAGACAAGAAAGTCGGGGGCGTATACATCTGTATTAATGCTCTTTTATTTATACGATTTTTTCATTTCATCTTTATTTCATTCATGATTTGCAATGTTCTCTTCACACCTCTCTCTCTCTCTCTCTCTCTCTCTCACACACACACACATACACACAAACACACAAACACTGCAAAGCTTACTGATGGGCTGCTGAATTGTAACCTATATGTTACTTTGAGAGGAATGTAAAACTTGACAAATTGCTTCTCCCTCTGTTATTGGACTACCATGATGTTTGTTTAAAAGAGAGAGATTATGACTGTGATAAAATAATGAAAGCATTATTTACTAAGCAAGGGAATCAAATGTGAAAATATTGTCATGGGGCTAGTATATATATATATAATGTGTGTGTGTGTGTGTGTGTGTGTGTGTGTTTATGTGTGTCTGTGTATGTGTGGGTGCGACTGCGTTTTTGTCCCCCGCCACCGCTTGATAACCGGTGTTAGTGTGTTTACCTATCCATAACTTAGCGGTTCGGAAAAAGGGACCGATAGAATAAATACTAGGCTGCAAAAAATAAGTCCTAGGGCCAATTTCTTCGATCAAAAACTGTTCTAGACGGTGCCCCAGCATGGTCGCAATCAAACGACTGAAACAAACGAAAGCTAAAAATACACACAAACAAACACATGTGGCGAGAGAGTGTGTGCGTGTGTGTGTGTATGTGCGTGTGTATGTATGTGTCTCCGTGCCCGTACTACAAACTGAATCTTCTTTGAATAAAGCCAGAAAACAGTTGTTATACAGTATATGCAGCAAAAATAAATGCGTTTCTTTACTGGTTTTCCTATTCCTGAGATGTACGAGTATACTAGCTTCTGAACGAATTACTCCGAATCGAAACCCCAATCAACATATTACTGCTATATGAAATAATTACATTGGAAATAAACTTGAAATTCTGATTTCTATGTGGTTACAATGAAACTCAAAACTTAGACGACTCTTGTTGTTTTTGCTTAATCCCAGGCCAGGTACTAGGATCGGGTTAGCGGGTTGATACTGGCATCTCCCAGACTGATTCATGCAAGAAATTACGGTTGGAAATCTCGATCGAAACGATTAGGTGAAAATGAAAACCTCGAGCGACTGCAGAATTGTCTGAGGAAGGTAGTGGTTTCACTTCTATATTTTTAGCTTTGAAAGGCATAATCATTGAAACAGTACTACAGAAAATCTATAATTAACACCTTGTACGAAGCGTCTCTTGTCATGCCAGTACATATTGAAGTCAATAGAAAAAGCTTTTATCATTCAGACAGACGATCAAAGGTTTTTCAGTCGTGATCATTCCGGTTTTTGTTATATCTAGGACTACCATTCTTCAATGTGTTATTTCTATTCCTCATTTTCTATCTTAAACTGCATCTGGTAGCGTGGCCCTGGTGGGGGTTTCTGGGCTTTGAGGAGTCTAGAACCACCTTTTAGCTATTATTGGTTTCATATTTCGACACAATGCCAGGAATTTCTGGGAACGGGTTTAGTCGATTACATCTACCCCCAGTGTTCAGCTGGTACTTATTTTATCAACCCTGAAAGGATGAAAAGTAAAGCTGACCTCGGCGGAAGTTGAACTCAGTACGTAGCGACGAACATGTTAACTATTATAGTCCCCAGGTTTACTCTCACCGTAGTATAGAAGTAGTCCCTGTCATGGTTCCAGATACAGGTTAATTAGCATATTAGGACTTGCCTATCTATGTATATGAAGACTAGATCCGGCGGAATCTGTGGAAGAAAACACTAAGGTTCAACAGAGGGGAAGGCAGCTGTAGCAATGCATTGTGGAATGCAGACGGTAAGATGAGGCAAGTAAGACATCTTTGTTATCTACTACATCCAGTTCCACCTCCAGTCGTCCTGACTTGGTTTTGTGACTGGGGTGAAGATGGCCACAGACGATAGAGTGAGGTTAACGGTGCACAACCATCCTACGTTTCAAACAAAGTTGCCACACAAATCATCAGTCGTCCTTAAGATTTACGATGTGGTCTTCGTGGTCCTGGTCGTTGAACAAGATTTCTATTTCTAAGTTGGCTGGTTGTGATTTAATGAACATTTAACTACCGTTTCTTGCTGATCTTAATAACCATGTACAGACTTCTCAGTTAGGTCCTCTAACTGTGTTTTTTCCTGATGTAAATAAGGTACAAAATCAATTATGGATATGAAAGACAAGAAACGCGGAGTTGGTCTATGACAGCTATAAGGCATCTCTGCCACCCTCTGCTTTACCAAACATGTAACAGCAACCTGCACAAGTACACGTACGTGTACCATGAATCATCGATTTACAGAAACATATATTCTTAATATGTAACGTCAACTTTTAAAGTACACACATACATTTCGTACCGTAGATCCTCGAATATAGTGCGCCTTTGAGTATAATACGCAGAGGATTTTTAGGGGGCTGTACCAATGAAAAACCTTGTGTATAATACGCACCCCTTCTCTAACTTGAGTCAAAGAGGTCTATATAACGTCCTTGGTTTGTAAAAAATGCATACGGTAACATCCTTTATTATTATTGTATATATAACATAATGCAAGCATTTTTGTGCATTTTGTTTGCAGAAAGTAAAGAAATAACAGTAACAATAAATATTGCTTTCTGCAAGTTATGGATGATTCTTTTATGACTTCATTGCTTTCAGGCTTAGCTTAAGGTATTTTCGCGCCCGATATCACAAAATGCGTCTGAATAAACATTGCCGGACAGCAAATAGAGACTCGGACATTTCTTAGAAAATAATTATCATTATTTTCGTGTATTATACGCACTAGGGATTTTGACCTTTAAATTTTTTGGGAAAAAAGCGGATTATACTCGAGGATTTACGGTATATAAAATCAGCTAACAAGTGTCTATACGTAACATGCAGCTCAGTGTTTAGAGCACTGGTCTTGTAAACCAGGGTTTGCGAGTTCAATCCTTACTGGGGGTGGGAGGGGGGAGATACTGTTAGAAAATGATATTTTCACGATGTTGTTCCAGCATGACCGATGTCGCATGGCATAGTAAAATATAATATAACGTGAGACATTCACTAAAACACATGTAGCACTGAATTGCAGCTTATACATGTATCTTTTGACACCAAGACACACACACACACACACACATACTTATAAGAGAATATGTGTATATATGTGTGTGTTTATGCAACTTACATTGATATATATATCTGGGACCCACTTCGGTTATGACTGACTATGGGATTGCACCTAGAAAGTTACCCTCCCAGGCACAAGTCTGGGCAAGGCTGTTTATGGAAGACCAGCAGTCGCCCTTGCATACCTGCCTCCCCTCTCCACGCCACCAGTGTTATCCAAGGGAAAGGCAAAGGTCGATACAGCTTGGAATCTGTGACGTCGCAACTCATTTCTACAACTGAGTGAACGGGAGCAACGTGAAACAAAGTGTCTTGCTCAAGAACACAACACGCAGCCCGGTCCGGAATTCGAGCTGAAAATCTCCCGTTCGTAAACTCGACGCTCTAACCACTGAGTCATGCGCCTTCACACACACACACACACACACACACACACACACACACACACACACACACACACACACACACACATATATATATATATATATATATATATATATATATGACAACGTGTAAAGCAAAAACTTGCAAACACACATATACATGCAACAGGCAACGTCAACTTACACACATATTCATGTAAAGTAATTTAGATTCACACATACGCACACGCACGCACATACATACATACATACATACATACATACATACATACATACGTAAGTAACGTGTGTAACAACAACTTATGTACGCACGCACACACACACACACAGACGCATACATACACATACGCACACACACATACACATACAATTACGAATACATTCATGTGACATGTGATATCAATTGACACATCAACACAGACACCGGCAACATACACGTTATATCCACTTACACATAGACCATACACATAGCGTGTAATATGAAATTGCACATATACACCTACTCACACACACACATACACATAGACGTGTATCGATTTCAATGGCACAAAAAAGTCTGTGCGATGTTCATGATTGTCCTAGGTACACCAGAATGATAATTGAGTTGAACTGATCTCCATTTCAAGATATCTCATGCAAGGATCTATGACACTCGTAGAGCGCATAATAGGACTACAAAAGCGCAGACATTACATATATACATACATACATACATACATACATACATACATACATACATACATACATACATCTCTTTGTCTCTCTCTGTCTATCTCTCCCTCTCTGTCTCTCTCAATCTATCTCTTTCGACTATATATCATCAACAACTTTAGATACAATATCCCTCGAATGATAAAGGATATATGTTTAGATCTATAACGTTATCGTATCGTATATCTTAAGGTTTAGGGTCATTCTATCACCACCACCACAACCACCAACATCTTCGTTCTAGACGTCCCCATCGTACCCAACCCGTCTGTCTATCTGACATCTATGTACTCGTCCGCACAACCACCTATCTACCTGTCTGATTTACATGTCTGTCTAGCTACATAATCAAACTGATACTCAGCCAACCAGTCTAATATATTGATAAACTTCACCTGTGTGTGTGTGTGTGCTTTAGTGAATGAATGTTTGTATTTATGTATGGATGTCTGTGTATATATATGTATATGCGTATATATATATATTATATATATATATGTGTGTGTGTGTGTGTGTGTGTGTGTGTGTGTATGCGTATATGTATATAAGTGTATGTATATCTATCTATCTATCTATCTATCTACCTATCTATATATATATATATATATATATGTGTGTGTGTGTGTGTGTGTGTGTTGTGTGTGTGTGTGTGTGTGTGTGTGTAATCTATCTGTCATTTGTCATATATGAATGTTTGCGTCTGCGTGTCAGTGCGCTTGCTTTTACACACACACAAATATATATATATATATATATATATATATATATATATATATATATATATAGATACTGGTCTGCTCGCTTAGCCAACGGGGTGGCGTCATTTGAAGGCTAAAATAAAGCGAAGCGCATTGTGACCAGCGATGTGTAGCAACATCTGATAGCCTGGTCGGTCACGGTGACGGTGATATATATATATACATGTATATGAGACATATACATATATATATATATATATGTATATGTATATATGTATGGTGGAGGCGCAATGGCCCAGTGATTAGGGCAAAGGGACTCACGGTCGAAGGATCGCGGTTTCGATTCCCAGATCGGGCGTTTTGTGTGTTTATTGAGCGAAAACACCTAAAAAAGCTCCACGAGGGGCTCCGGCAGGAGTGGGGGGACTGTTGTACTCTTTCGCCACAACTTTCTCTCATTCTCTCTTCCTGTTTCTTGAGTAACGCTGCGATGGATTGGCATCCCGCCCAGCTGGGGGGTACACATACACCACAGAAACCGGGAAACCGGGCCCATGAGCCTGGCTAGGCTTGAAAAGGGCGACGTTTATCGTTATATATATATAATATATATATATATATATATATATATAGATATATATATATATATATATATATATATATATATATATATATAGATATATATATATATGGTGACCCCCTTCGGTCAGACACTGACCATGGGTTTGCACCTAGAGAGTTACCCTCTAAGGCACAAGTCTGGGCAAGGTTGTTTATGGAAGACCAGCAGTCGCCCATGCATACCGGCCTCCCCTCTCCACGTCACCGATGTTTTCCAAGGGAAGGCAAAGGCCGATACAGATTGGCACCTGTGACGTCGCAACTCATTTCTACAGCTGAGTGAACTGGAGCGACGTGAAATAAAGTGTCTTGCTCAAGAACACAACACGCAGCCCGGTCCATATATATATATATATATGTATGTATGTATGTATGCATGTATTTATGTATATATATATATATATATATATATATATATATATATATTATATATGTGTGTGTGTGTGTGTGTGTATGAGGTATACTAGCCATCTCAATATGGCTAACCACTAAGGGTGGGTGTTACTGTAGCTTGTAGCCTCCAGGGGCTACAAGTTACAGTAACACCCACCCTTAGTGGTTAGCCATATTGAGATGGCTAGTATACCTCACATTGTCGTCAGAGATTTATTTTTGCTTATATATATATATATATAAGTAATATTAGTAGCCACTTTATCATGGCTGTCCATTTGAGTGGACTCTACTACAGTTTTTTAACCCCAAGAGGACATCTCCTCTAGCTGGTTAATGATGCACAGCTGCATCAGATAAAATTGTGAGCAGGGGAGAGAACCTCTACCATCTCCTAGCGATGGGACCAACAGACCAGTCCTGATTTTAGGCTGTTTCAGTACTCCTCAGTACTAGATAGTCTATCTGTACTGAGGAGTGGCAGAAATAGCCCGAAACCAGGACAGGTCTACTGGGTCTGTCACTAGGAGATTGTAGGGGTTCGGTCCCCTGCTCGCAATTTTATCGGATGCAACTGTGCATCGTTAACTAGCTAGAGCTCTTGGGGTTAAAAAATCGCAATAGTGTCCGTTCGAATGGCTACGAATATTACGTATATATATATATATATATATATATATATATATATATATATATATATATAGCAAGGAAAAATTGTAAAAAGGCAAAATGCTAAATTGAAAGAAAATTTTAATGAAAATGGGTGTATGGAAAAGTTTTTGAAAAATTGATAAAATATATATATATTAATTCAAACCGGTTTTCGTCATAATGTGACTTTTCAAGAATTGTAAAGAAAAGAATTTTTTTTAAGAGTGAGGAGGGGGAAAAAAGAAAATTACATTGTTTTTTGCAAAAAAATAAAAATAAATATATACAAAAATTAAAAAATAGGTACTCCGATACATTGTAAAGTCTTTGTGCATCTTGAGTTTAATGATTGTTCAAATTACCTTGAAGTATTGAGATCCAATGGAATTAAATCCATGTGTTGTTTAATTTAATTAAGGGTGTCTCTTAAGTGCATGGCAAAACAGGAAGTAGTAGTAGTCCAGTTCCTGTGTTGTGAATAAGGGGAGACAACTCTATGGGTTTTAAGCTCTTCAATTTGTGTTTATCAATTTTTTGTAATAAAGGGTGTTAATAAACCTTAAATTATAAAATTATCATTTTAGCTTCATTTGCATTATCTTTTTTATATAATTGTTTGCTAACTTAACATTCAGATTTTAACACTTTATTTATATTGTTTTCTAATTATATAAATTTGCATAAACCAATTTATAATTACATTTCAGATTGTTATGTCATATATAATAAAAATAATAATAATAATAACAACAATAATAATAATGATATTTAAAGAATATAAGTTTTAGCTTGAGATGATGACTGCATGGTATCCTTATATATTTGTGTTAGTCCATCCATGAAGAATGAGGTAGAAAAAAGAAGTATGATCAACGAGGAGTTTGCATATTAAGATGCGTTTTGAATAAAGATATTCTCCTTGTTAATTCTCTCCTGTGTGGTGATTCCGTCTTTACATTGGTAGAAGGGGAATATGTAGAATTTGGGATTTTTGTCTTTAGCGCATGAGTCTATGTGGTCACTCAGTGGGATTTGCCAGTATTCCGGGAGATTTATTTGTTCTTTATGCACCGCTACTCTTTTACGTAACGGGAGGCTCGTTTGTCCAACATAATTATGTTGGCAACCAGCGCATGTGAGAACGTAGATAAGGTTCTCGGAGGAACAGGAGAAGTTGGTTTTGATTTTAAACTTCGTTCCTTGTTTGAAGATAAATTCAGAGCCTTCAAGTAGGAAGGGGCAGGTGTCACAGTTTGGGTGTGCACATTTTTTAACTGCTGGGGGTGGATGTGGTGTGTGAAATTTGGCATTTGTCAAGAGTTTTTTTAAAGATTTGTGTTGCTTTTTACATTTGAGGATTTTGTGTGTATTTATAATGTTTTTCATTTTTGGATCTGTTGATAGTAGACTGAGGTGTTGTATGATTGTGGTGTCGCAATACCACATTTTTGACGGTAGTGTGTGTTGTCGACCACAGCGCTCCCTTTGTCGGCTTCTTTGATGGTAAGGTTTTTGTCCAGTTGTTGGTCACGTAGGTTTTTCCATTCTTCCCTACTGAAATTGACAAACAATTATTTCCACTTCGACAACATATATATATATATATATATATATATATATATATATATATATATATATATATATATATATATATATATATATATATATACATATATGTGTGTGTGTGTGTGTGTGTGTATCAGAAAAAAAGAGAGAGTGTGAAAGAGCGAGAGAAAGAGAGAGAGAGATAGAATGTCAAGTACATATATACGAAGAAAAGACAGGTTGAGATGTCGTTAATCCACAGAAGATGGGACTGAAAATGTCGATTATATCACATTTCGGTGGAAGACTTTGCATAACATAATCAGCTTTCGTGTCAAGATGCTATCAGACGTTACCTTATTGAGGCGTATGTGGATAATACTACAACAATGTACAATACCATCGGTAGGAATGATTGTTGAGAGATGATTATCAAATATATGAGCCAACGGTGTCAACTTATACGACAGATGTAAGCCTAAACCAGCGTTTTGAAAAGAAAATAGAAAAAGAATAGAGAAATAAAAACAGAGAGGTAAGGGGAAGAGATAAAATAATGCAAAATACCCCCCAAAAGACATTTATTCACATGGTCAGTCTCGCTGTAGAATATGAGTGTGCGTCTTTTTGCATGTATGTGCGTATGTGTGTGTATAGACAGATGATATATATATATATCATATATATATATATATATATATATAATATATATATATATATATGTGCGTGTGTGTGTGTGTGTGTGCATACACACATACACATATATATCATATATGATATATATGTACATATGTGTGTGTGTAAAGCTATAAATGATAGCATATAAATATTAAGGTCGAAAGCTGCCTGTGGGATACAAAACCACATCTGTTCGCACACACACACCAACACACACACACACATACAATATATATATATATATATAATATATATATATATTATATATTAATATATAATATATATAGGGTATTGCAGATAGTTAAGACTAATTTTAAGCAGTTGGCTTAGTGGTTTAACATTTCATTTTTTGACAAGACCTTGCTTGAAAATCTAACCCTCCTCTTATTTTTCAGGTAAATAGCGAACTGATTCGACAGCAGAAAGTCTTGGAACAACAGATTGCTTTCGCCAATGCTGTTTTAACAAGTTTAAGAAAATCCCAAACGCAACAATTTATCGTATTTAAAGAAGAGAGAAAGATTGACAGAAAAGGACACAAGACCCGAAGTAATTCCAAACGCAACCCAAAGTTTTCTCGCTGGTTTCAAACGCTCGATTGAAGCCAACCCACCCACACCCGTGACATCTTTTACAAAGAAACGTAATGTATCCCTTTCCACGTCGTCCAGAGCTATGAACAAGAACCTTGGTTTGACTAGCTATGTTCGACGACGCCGTCACCCTCCAACAACCAAGGCTAAAGCAATCAGAGCCGAGAAATACCCAAAGCTTCTGTCATTTATCAAGCGTCAATGTGTAGGAAACACTCTCGTGTGGACGAGAAGTTCAATGTGGTGGCTGAGCTAAATCACAAACATTCTCGAGTGATCGCATACAACCCTTCTGACATCCCCACTGTGTTTGAGACTAAGATTTCTGCCTTTGTAATGATATTTGGAGCTGTGGCGAGTGATGGAATTGCCATAGATCCACATTTCATTGAGTCTGGTTTGAAGATGGGTACAAAGGAGATTTCGACATCCTGAAGAGCTCTCTGTTAACTTGGATGGAGCAGAAGTTTGGGCTTGATAATGTGGTACTTATCCAGGATTCTGCACTATGCCATGGGTCAAAATCAACACAGGCCTTCCTTGGTGAGAAATTACCATCTTTTTGTGACGACCACCATCTGGCTCAGTAAGAGACAAGATTTCAACTTTCTCGATTACTTTTAATGGGGCGTGCTTCTAGCAATATGGCCGCCCTTTTGAGCAATTAGTGCCTCCACACGAGAACGAAAATTTTTTGCAGCTGCCGCAACTTCCGCCTTTTTGATTTTGTATGTCGCCATATTGAGTGATAAATGCTTTTGTTGTAATGAATGAAGCATTTAGTAACAGAGTGTCGTAAGTACCATCCGGGCCATTTTCGAGGTTAGTGTATCATTTTCTTTGTCTTGACGTCTGGAATCCGAAAACGTTGGGAAGAAGAATCGGTGAAACTTGCAATAAGGTCGAAAATCCGGCTGAAAAAAATTGTACCTCGACGCTATTGACACGACGCTCACTCATCCAAACTCGGACCAGAGAGTTTAGTAACACACCATCGTAATCACACACGCTCAATCAATAACTTTAGTGTGATGCCTGTATCGTTTTTCGAGGTATTATTGGTCATTTTTTAATAATCCTCTTTACCATCGTAACGATAATGGGCTATTATCTTACTTCTTTTAAATATACTTACCTTGGTATATTCAACACAGACAAAACATTGGGCAGGGCTCTCTATGTTTTTTTTTTAGTTATTATGCCCAAAACAGCACTATGATGCAATTCGCTCCGCCAGAAATTTGGAAACGACATGCTATACTGCTTGGTATTCGCGTCGGAAGCTCCAATACGAACATTTCAGAATGTTTTGGTGTCAATCTGAGGACAGTACAGAGGATTCGGAAAGAGTTGGATGAGTCTAATGGTGATTACGAAGGTGTTTGGAGTGATCACTAGTGATGGCGACGTTATGCCTCCATTCATCTTCCCATACGGTCTCACGCTCAATACGGAGGCCTACATCAAGTGCCTGGAGGAGGTAGTACTGCCCTGGGTCAAAAGGGTGGCTGCTGGAACACCCTATGTCTGGCAACAGGACTCGGCACCGTCCCACACAGGCAGGAAACCTCAATCATGGCTATCAGACAAATTCTACATCCACACCACCTCTAACACCTGCCCACCTAACTCCCCAGACTGCTTCCCCCTTGATTATTATGTGCGGGGCGCAAAACCCTTGTAACAACAAAGATGAACTGAAGGCAAGACCAGAAGAGTTGCAGGAGACTACTAAGTCCTCTGGAGGCCGTGGTTGAAGCCAATGACAATTTTATTGAATAAATTTACTCTTCAGTATTTTAAGATATTTTATGTAATTTTGATAAATATATCTGTTAAAATGAGATGTCAATGCTACTTTCATTTTTGCTAAATTTAGACGACAATTTATTCCTCGCACTCTGTATATCCACACACACCACACACACACACACACACACACACACACAAGCGTGCGCGCAGTGGTTTACCGCCAGAATGACGTAAATATCAATAAAACCTACTCGCGCGTAAATGTTTACCTCATTATAAAGAAACCTCGTGTTACTTTATTTTATTTCATTTTTGCATTGAAAATAAAACAATCAGCCAGTCACACTTCGTTTGTGTTTTACATTTTTACGTATCTGCTCCTCGTTATACATTGCTCTACTAGTGCAGCAATTTCCCAAATCCTTAAAGTACAGTAATTAGAAATAAATATCCAGGCATAACTATGTGGTAAAAAGCTTGCTTCCTAACTGCATAGTTCCGGGTTCAGACCTACTGCGAGGTACCTTGGGCAAGTGTCTTGTTTTATAGCCTCGGGCCGACCAAAGCCTTGTGAGCGGATTTGGTAGACGGAAACTGAAAAAAGCCCGTCGTATCTATCTATCTATCTATCTATCTATCTATCTATCTATCTATCTATCTATCTATCTATCTATCTATCTATCTATCTATCTACTATCTATCTATCTATCTATATATATATATATATATATATGCGCGCGCGTGTGTCTTGGTGTCTGTGTTTGTCCTTCCCCCACCGCTTGAAACCGGTGTTGGTGTGTTTACGTCCTCGAAACTTACCGATTTTGCAAAAGAGGCCAATAGAATAAGTACCCGGCTTTATATTGATAACTACTGGGGTCGATACATTCGGTTAAAAATTCAAGGTGGTGTCCTAGTATGGCTGCAAGCAAATGACTGAAATAAGCAAAAGATAAAAAAAAAGGTATCTTTGCTATCTCATTATTGCACGTAAGAGCAAAATAGTATCATTAGGTACGAAGCTAAAGAGGTGAAAGAAAAGAAATGAAAATAAAAATAAAAACGGTTTTATTTTTATATATAAAATAAAAACGAAGACAAAACATACTTCAACTATGCGTAAAATGTTTAAACTAACATGGACACGTAATAAAAATCATGGAAAATATAAAGTAGCCGTTAATTGCTTGGGTAAATGTCAAATTACGGTGTCACTTGCCACTATCTCACTTGCATTATCCCGCAAAAGTTGGTAAATTTATTTCAGCAATTGCAGCAAGCGTTAGTTGAAGAAGCTGCTCAAATATGTATTGTTTCTCGCTCCTGGTTTGAGATTTCAACAGATTGTTTAATCGCCATTGTATTCAGATAACAGGAGAATCAGCAGCTGATGATCCGGGTTGCAATGGAATTTCCAACAAAACTGAAGGCTAATATAGTATAATATATATCCACAGAATTTAGTTTTTGATGTATATGAATCTGGGCTATTTCGGAAGCAGTTAATTCTTTTTTTTTTAATCTCAACGGATCGGTAAATGCATCAGTTTATAAAACAGTAGGGATCATCTTACGTTGTAAGGAACACATGACTGAAGACTTGAAACTGTACTCATTGTTTCTTTATAATTCTGTAGACTAAGCGTGCGAGGGTACATGGCCTAATGGTTAGAATGTTGCACTCACGACCTCGAAATCGGAGTTTCAATTCCTGAACCGCAGGGTGCGTTGTGTTCCTGAGTAAAACACTTCGTCACACGTTGCTTTGTGAACATTTCGACACCTAACGTATGCTACACCATTTACCTGTTCAAACAACATCATCTTCATGGAGAGAGTGGCTTATTGTACAGCACATACATTTGACCACTATAAAAAAAAATCATTTGTTCAGCAAAAAAATTGCAGAACTGTCTGACTACGAGAGACTACCATCAGTCCAAGTGTAATGAAAAGTGCTTGCAATTTTCCGTTTCTTTACCACCACCTCCTTAGAATAAACCTCACGTTATGCGTTCAAAAGACGGCAGCCAGTCACTCACATGTTCCTGTCATATGGAAGGTTCTAGTTACGTGAGATTCGATTACTGAATGTTTGGTTGAAGATTTTAGTCCTACTGTAAAGTTTATCATGAGAAGAATAATTTCGAGCCTAAAACACCTCTGCTTTTGCACGGCACTTCTTATATGCTTTGAAATTTTGATTCTTTCTAGAGGTGCGAACGCTTCATTCCATCAAACACAGCTTTGCAACTACAGGGAGTTAATTCCATTCTCAAAGCATATTACCTTAGAATATATTTTAAGCTAGTTAGATATTAATCTATCTAAAAATTCTGGAAAATTAACATTATGCAAGAAATAAAAATTTTAAAGAAACACATTAAAATAAACGTACATATTTCACGGGAGTTTGAAAAAAAAAACTGTATCCAAATGCGATTCAAGAAGACCATAGTATACAGGATGAAACAGTTTCAAAAGAGCAATTCCTTTGTACAAATTGCAGAGGAAGTGAGATTTGAGACAGTCGATGGAAATTTTATTTAGGCTAAATTACATGCTGATAACGAGCGTCATATCTATGATGCTCTGAAAAGTTAGCAAAAATGCAAATGAAGAAAACACTTCACAATCGGGTTTTACCACAGAAAAATCGAAAAGCATCATTGTTCTTAAGAAAACGATTTCTCAGAATGATCCACGTTTTGAATGTAGTATGGAAACATCAATAATGCTAGTACTTAACTGCTATATGAAAGAATTTGAGGTTCTTAAGAAGTCAAATTAGTCAACAATTGATGCATTTGCATATGAAAATAAAAGTAGAAGGAAACTAGTTGCACCATATTTATTTTTTATTGTTTCTTCTTTTTTATTTACTTGTTGCATAAACTAAAGATAATGTATACTTTTAGTACTAAATTACTAATAATTTTGTTCAAAGGATTTCTCTTTTAGATAAATTGCGCATTTTTATTATTAAATTTCATATAATTTCTTCAAAACAACTATGAATGTAAATATGTGTATGTGTGTGTGTGTATGTAAGTATGTATGTATACATACATCCCTTTCTATATGCATATATATATATATACACACAAACACACACACAAATATATATATATATATATATATATAGGTATTATACACACACACACACACACACACACACACACATATATATATTTGTATATGCATATACATATATATATATGCACAAATATATAAAAATAGGTATATATATATTTTTTCCTTTCTATATTATACCTACATACGTACATGCATACATACATACATACATATATATATATATATATATATATATATATATCTAGAGAGAAAGAGAGATAAAGAGAAAGAGAGAGATAAGCATTATTTTAAATAGGATTATATTTCTTTCAATTATTATAATAATAATGATTAAATTATTAAAAAACTTATCTCTATATAAACTACGTTTTCCCTTAACTTGATAGCGAATTTCCTGATAGTAAATTAAAAAAGTGGAACATATTAACTGCGTATCCCAAGGTATTAGTGTACGTGTGTACACACACATGAATAAACGCACACACACATGAATAAACGCAGAGACACACATGCGCACACACACACGAATACACATATAGAAAAATAAACCCACGTATACATGCATACGTACCGATACATAATACGAAATATTTTATATGACTATAAAAGTGTACGGTTGTTGAGTGCATATGTGTTTGTGAGTGTATATATTAATATATATTCAATTACACGTTAATCGTACATATATATGTTTGTGTGTGTGCGTGTCTGTGCGTGCATATGTATGTGTGTGCATGTAGGTATATGGATATATAGGTTAAAACAACTCAATATTTTATTTACTAATATATATTCGCGTTTGAGTTGAAATTCCGGCGAGGTTCACTTTGCGTTTCATCTTTACAGGGGCGATAAAATAAGTACCTGGTGAGCACTGGGGACGATGTAATCGACTTAGTCCCCTCCCAGGAACTGCTGGCCTTGTGCCAAAATTTGAAACCAGTATATATTCGTGTAAATGTGGTAGGATCGTTAGCACGCCGGGGAAATTGCTTAGCGGTTCACGTTCTGAATTCAAATTCTGCCGAGGTCGACTTTGCCTTTCATCTTTTCGGGGATCGGTATAATTAGTACCAGTTGCGCACTGGGGTCGCTGTAACCGACTAGCTCCCCCCACCCAAATTGCTAGCTTTGTACCAAAATTTAAAATCAGTAATTTCCAAACGTGAAGGTGCGTGGCTTAGTGGTTATAGAATTGCCTGCTAGATCATGGTTTCGATTTCCAGGCCGGCGGTATGTTGTGTTCTTGAGAAAAACATGTTATTTCACGTTGCCCCAGTGACTCGGTAGTAAATGTGTAACCCTGCGACTTACTGACATCCTGTTTAGGGGAAATGTTGTGATTTTGGTCACTTAGATGTCATGGAAGTCGGAAATCGAGTAATCATTCCTATGAGTCCTGGGACTCGAGACTGTAATATCCAGAGTTTGATATTGATGTTAACGATGATGATGTTGATGATGATGATGATGATGATGATGATGATGTTGATGATGACGATGACGATGTTGATAATGATGTTGATGATGATGATGATTATGATAACAATGATGATGATGATGATGATGATGATGATGATGTTGATGATGACGATGACGATGTTGATAATGATGTTGATGATGATGATGATTATGATAACAATGACGATGATGATGATGATGATGAATCAACCGAGAGTACAATATCAGCTCTTCACACATGAAAACTCGGATTCATATGATATATATCCGGTTTGGTGCGAGTTGATGTAAAAGATACAACTCATTTAGAATGGCTATGGGTATGAATGTCTTGTCTCTTTTATTTCATCACTGATAATTACGTGTTCGACTATTTCAGTCAGTAGTGTTGTAAACTTGTACCAGCTACGAATACCAGGTACACTGAAATTTGCCAAAATAAGTTATATGTCTTTGTATGTTTACACGATGTGTCACTATGTTAAATCTACTTATTCTGGTGTTTGCGTGCTTTTTCCTAGATGTGTAAGATAACTTCCCGAAATGCTTGCATTTATGGAAGATCTCAGATCTAATATTTTAATCGTAATCATATTTGTTAAGATTCTTCTCAAAATTACATAAGCTGCAGGTTTTTGTCAGCTCAAGTACTGAGTTGTAGTAAT
>NC_042997.1:139039260-139043445 GCF_006345805.1 Octopus sinensis | reverse complement strand
AAGATTTCCTCTTCATGTTACAGATTTCGTTGACTGTTCATCAGCGGGTAAATCATGCTCCTCTTATTCTTCTTCCCACGAAAGAGAACTTATAGCAAATCGTTATTTTAATCAATTACAAACGACAACTCAGCCACATTCTTCTCGCTGATTTGCATACTATACGTTTATTCGTGGTGTAATTACATAACAAATAAATATTTGCACACACCACAGCGTGTATTACAAAGCTAAGAATAATTTTAAAGCAATAAAACTACAGTTTTGAAACATTCCCAAACAACAATTCATATTCTGTGTACGAAAAGATTAATAGAATGCATTTAACACCTGTTTCAATTTCCACAGAAAACGGCTTAAAAACTGTAGCTTAGCTAATCTGAATATATCTTAGATTTTTAAATATACGCTGTGTTGTGCATAAAAAAATCATTATATATGCATATGTATGTATGTATGTATGTATGTATGTATGTAATGTATGCATGTTGTATGTATGTACGTATGTATGTGTATATCATTGTGTGGGTGTGTGTGTATTATATCTCTATCGATATTTATCTCTCTGTGTGTATGTATGCGTGTGTATTTATACTTTTATAAGAGCATGAATAAAGGAAACGCGTTGAACTGTTGTATCATTTCACAATGATTGAAAGAAATCTTTGATGCATTGGATAAATATGTCTTTCAGCTGAAAGTAAAAACGAGAAATGAGAGAGCGAGGGAGATAGGGAGGAAGAGAGAGGGGGAAGAGAGAGAGAGAAAAAGTAGTGGAGATAGAGAGCAAAATAAAAATGAACTACAGAGATGAGTTAGGCTCAGTCCGTCAATGAGTAGGCCATGTTTTAAGTATTTTTACATCAATTTACCTTCACATCTGTTTTATTGCATTTTATCTATCTATCTATCTATCTATCTATCTATCTATCTATCTATCTATCTATCTATCTATCTATCTATCTATCTATCTGTTTGTCTGTCTGTCTGTCTGTCTGTCTGTCTGTCTAACTGTCTGCCTGTCTTTCTGTCTGTTTGATTGTCTATCTACGTATACATATGTGCATATTCATACATACGCACATGCACTCCTCCTCCTCCTCCACGCACACATCAAAGATTAAATAAAAAGTACACAGATGGAAATATTTAACAAAAACACAGCCAACGGAAAATTTGGTAAAACCATAGTACATGGAAAATTCGCAGCTGATTCTTCATCAATCAATGTCCAAGAGATCATAATGGTTTCGTGCTTTTAACATTGATACCACTCCGTCTGGGCGGCGCCAGTGCAGAGAGCTAATGGAAATATCAAACATATACGTCAAGACAGGCAGAAACAAACAAAACAAATAAAATGATATAACAATTGTACGTATACAACAAAATAACAGAAAAAGTAATTATATATATATATTATATATATATATATATATTATATATTATAATATATATATACAACACAAAAAAAGCCGTACGGCCGTGTGTCTGTGTGTGTACGAACGTGTGCATGCGTGCTTGTGCCTGCAGGTGTGTATACCATTTCATGGGATGCATTTAAAGGCATGTTTCTAGACATTTCTATGCGAATGACAATGTATGTACTGGACAAAAAACATAAAATTAATAAAGGAACGGTGCAGTAGGGAACTCTTAATTTCCGAATACAATCAAAACACAATATACATGCTGAAAACTAAAATACGAATATCCAACCAAGAACTCTAAAACTTTTTCAAGTCGAATGAACGTAATTCGAACTTTTCAAGTTCGATTGAACGTAATGAAATTGCACCGATGTAATCCGGATAGTTATCCCTAAATGTAAATCTGTATTCATACTCGCAGATTGTTTAAAAAATGGCATACTCGTAGACACACATAGATTCACTCGTCTCTGATCTTTTATTCTTGTTTTCCTCTTTTTCTCTATGTCTCTTTCTTTGCTTATCTGTTTTTCTCTCTCGGATGAAATGAAAATTTTCATTCATCGATTTCCCTCATAAGGTATTGGTCTATATTAGAAGACACTTGCCCAAGGATCCACACAGTGAGACTGGACCCAGAACCATGTTATAACAAGAAAGTTATAAATTTCCACTGCAGATGACTTAAAAGCTGCAAAAGGCTTTAATATATATCCTGGATTTTAAATGTATGCTGTGTTGTGAATAAACTGTTATTGTAATATATATCCGAAACATCAAACATTTCCTTCTTCCACTCATTCTCGGAATGCAAATTCCTTATCTTTATGGAACAAGGCAAATGACCATCCCGTCTCCGTGTCATTAACGAAGACTATTATTAGAATGGCTCAAGCTGAAATTTTTCTCTGTTCAACCGCAAAATATTAGTGCGATTTCCATTTATATACACAAAAGTATCATGCAACAACCTTAACAAGTACATCCTATCTGATCATTCACGATGCTGATTAGGCAGGCTTAAAATTCGATGTCTGCTAACTCCAACACGCTTAATTATCTCCTCAAGGCAATTATTTACTCAGAAAGACGTTATTAAATAAAAATAAATAAAATAAGGATAGTTGTCTACATATAGAGATTACCCGACCGGATCAAGGTGTGATGAATTATTAATGGGCTCCATTTCAAGATGTAACTCGGGGTATTTAGCTGCAAATATATATACATGTGTATTGGACAGAGTATTCTACATATACATACATAGTGCTGTAACCTACATTTACTGTCGAAATATACACAGTGGACAATATACAGGTTCAACTGAGACATTGAGGCGAAAGATATGAAGTCCGATTATATATCAAGTCTACGTGTGAGTATATAGACAAATGACTGAAACAAATAAAAGAATAAGAAAAAGAAAAAAGAAAATATTTCCTTTTATTCTTTTTACTTGTTTCAGTCAGTTGACTGTGGCTATGTTGGAGCAGCGCCATGAAGGGTTTTAGTCGAACAAATCGACCCCAGTACTTATTTTTTTAAGCCCAGTACTTATTCTATCTGTCTTTTTTGTCGAACCGCCAAGTTACGGGGACTTAAGAACACCAAAACGTGTTGTCAAGCGGTGATGGGGGGGGGGACAAACACAGACACAAATATACACACACACACATACATACATATATGTATATCTATCTATCTATCTATCTATCTATCAATCTATCTATATACCTATATATATATATATATATATATTATATATATATATATATATATATATACGAAGGCTTCTTTCAGTTCCGTCTACCAAACCTAATCATAGGCTTTGGTCGGCTATTGCAGAAGACACTTGCCCAAGTTGCATGAGTGAGACTGAACCCGGAACCATGTGGTTGGTAAGCAAGCTTCTTACCACACAGCCATATATATCTATCTATATCTATATCTATATCTATACTATCTATCTATCTATCTATATCTAATATATATAATATATATATATATATATATATTATAATATATATATATATATATATTATATATTATATATTATAATACACTAACGTATATGCTTCATGTCAGTCGTAAGACGAGATTCAGATCTTGATAAATCATAAGTATTTGCAAGACATTGTAACTCGAGTATAATTTTTTTCAACTAACCTCTAAATACATGTCCTACCAAGGAGCAATAAAATAAAATTTTAAAAAATAAATAATGGTGGTGCACCAGCATGGCCACAGCTGCATGGATGAAACGATTAAAAGAGTAAAAATGTAATAATACTATCGTTGGAACGTCAAACAAATTAAAAGAAACAATGATAGAAAACTGATAGCATTTACATCGGAACGAAAAGCATATTTGGCATAACTGGAGAACGCCCCACATCGGTGGAGAATCCGATATCGACGTGATTTTGACACCATTTTTACAGTATATGTATGTATGTATGTATGTATGATCTTTCTCTTTATAATTTTATAGTATATTTTGTTTGGTCACCTACTTCATAGCAAGGTTGTGAAGGAAAATATCTTGTTTTAACCATCATCCCTTAAATCTTAAGAATGTCTTGCAGATTTTTACAGTCCCAGATATCGCGAACATTTATGTATGTATGTGTGCATGAGTGTATGCATGCATGTATGAATGTGTGTATGAATGTATGTATGTATGCTTGTATGTATGTATGTATGTATGTATGTATGTATGTATGTATGTATGTATGTATGTATGTATGTATGCATG
>NC_042997.1:139021760-139026760 GCF_006345805.1 Octopus sinensis | reverse complement strand
TAATTCATCAAAAGGACACCGATAACATTATTACCAGGCTGAAAAACAAATACGAACTGTGTCCATTTGTTCGACTAAATTGTTCAAGGTGTTGCCCCAGCATGGCCGCAGTCTAAAGACTGAAACAAGCGAGAGATGAAAAGTACCATGTTACATAGTCGGGTCGTCGGCGACTAAACTCTCAGCCCCACCAGGCTTTTGGGACACACTGCGGGACAAAAAATAAGACCCGTCAATGGCCAGTGTAGTCAACGGCCATTCAACAACGTGTGTTTGTGGACGTGCGTGTGGAGTGTTTGTGTGTGTGTATGTATTGTATATTTTGCATTTTAAACTGTGTGTGGGAGTGTAACTATTGTATATATTGTATTTCAACCTGTGTGTGTACACATTGTATATTGTGTCTTAAATTGTATATATTGTATGTCAATTTTATTCTTAGTTTTTGTCAATTTTATCGCAATATATAATTTTTTTTTATTTTAGTCGGTTTTTTTTTTAATAATAAATAGATAAGAGGTAGATAGAACTCCTCTGTTTCCCTAAGCCATGGCTAAGGCAGTCTATCTAGGAGAAAATAACTCTAAATTTAAATACTTCACTGCTGTCTTGTAGTTAGCCTTTGGTTGGGCAAAGACTGGGAGAAGGACACTCTGATATAAAACCTTCGACTGCAAATGCACCCATTGTTGGCGAATTGCTCTTCCTTTTGAATCATGCTTTGTAGTTTAGAGAGTGGGAATAGCTTCTGTGCAAAACTTTTCCTCACTTTAAAAAGTGTCAAGCACAGGTATTGCTGGAGAGGGAAAAGAAATGAACATCTTGTATGTACATGGCTGGCCGGAGCTTAGAGGCTCAACTTAACAATGGAAGTTGATATAAATACTGAAGCAAATGGCAAAACAGCGCTCAGGAACATTTTGTACTGTGGTCTGCCCTAGCAGGTGTCCCAGGGCACCACAGCCTGGATCCGGTCGTCATACTGCAACTGTGAGTAAATTCAGGTTAAGATGCAAGCCTTTGAACATAGGATGTTAGAATGTTCGAACGTTATTAGACAATGGTTGTCTTAAATCTGAGAGAAGATTCATGCTTGTTGCAAAAGAGTTACAGCGATATGATTCGGATGATGTAGCATTAGACGAAACAAGAATTCATAGAAAAGGGAATTTCGTAGAGAAATCTGCTGGGCATAATTTATTTTGGAGCGGTAGAGAGGAGACCTATAAGAGAGAATCAGGAGAGGGATTTGCAATCAAAACCACACTGGTTTCAAAACTTGAGGAACTGCCATGTGGTCATTATGATAGTTTGATGTCTTTAAGACTTCCATTAAGAATAGGTCGCTATGCAACACTCATGCTCTAACTATCAATTCATCAGAGGATAATAAACTTGCCTTCTATCTATCACTTACAGAGATTATATGCAGTATTCCCCATGATGACAAAGTTGTCATTTTAGGTCATTTTAATGCTCGCGTTGGTGCAAATTTGGAGACCTAGGGTATCTTAGGAGGGCAAGGGGCTGGAAATTCCAACAGTAATGGTTTACTGTTACAAATGTGCGTAGAGATGGATGTGTGTCATGAGTAAATGTTTTAACTAAAGAATAAGTATAAAACTACATGGCAGCACCCTGGTTTTAAGAAATAGCATCTTATAGATTGCATTCTCACCAGGAAACGAGATACTAGGAACTTTGCTATTGTACGAGTGATGCGTGGTGCAGAGTGCTGGACTGATCATAGGCTTTTGCGTGCCAAGCTGAATTTTGTTCTCAAGCCTAAGGTTAGAGCAAATAATGACAAGTTACCTAAACGGATTGATGTCAATAAACTTAAGATTCCAGCAGCACGCAATGAGTTTGTTAGTGAGATAAATAATTTGTCTTGTGATGGAAGCTGGAAGTCATTCAAAGAAAAAGCTTACAAGATTTGTAGTAACATTCTTGGCTTTGTTGTAAAAAGAAAACACCGAGATTGGTTTGACGATAATGATAAGTTATTATCTTAGAGGAGAAGCGAAAGGCATTTAACATGTTGCAAAATGTTGACATGTCAGCGAACGGGACAGTGGCTACATATTTCAAGGCAGTAAAAGCAACAGTGCAGAGGAAGCTATGGATGATGCAAGAAAATTGGTAGAGTGATACATGCGATGAAATCCAAGAAGCTTCAAATGCTAACAATTCCAAGCATTTTTACTCTCTTGAAAACGTTTATGAACTAGTTTCTTCAAAGGTTGCACTGCTTCGGATGGCAAGGATGGTCCACAGTTAGTAACAAATCCTAAAGATATTGTTGGGAGATGGAAAGAATATTTTGATGAGTTGCCCAATAGACCCACTGAAGTTAACCTCTCTTTTCTTGATAATATAACGTGAGAATCCAATAAAACATCTTATATTAGAAGTTCCAAACCTGGCTGAAATAAAAGCAGCAATCAGGAAATTGAACAATGGAAAGGCCCCTGGTATGGATGGACTAGTTGCAGAGATATATAAATATGGTGGTGATCATCTCTGTACAATGTTGACTGATGTGATTCAGAGGCTTTGGCATAGTGAAGAGGTTCCTCTGGATTGGCGTGATGCAACTATGGAGATTCTACATAAATCTAAAGGTGGAAAGGATGGCTGTGATAATTATCGCGGTATCTGTGTTAGCTGTTGCTGGAAAGGTCCTCTGTAGGGTAATGCTGGACAGATTGCTTCTGCACGTTGCTGATGAGGTTCTACCAGAATCGAAATATGGGTTTAGGGATAGGAGTACTATGGATATGATATTTTCAGCTAGACAGTTGCAAGAGAAGTGCATCGAACAGGATATGGACTTATACCAGGTTTTCATTGATCTAACAAAAGTGTTTGATTCTATCAATAGAATTGTACTTTGGGCGATCCTGAAAAAGTTGTGAGAATGCTTAGACCATTCCATGACAAGATGGAAGTGAGAGTTAATGTTGGAGGTACCTAATCAGATCCAATTTCTGGAGAATATGGTATAAAACATCGTGATATTACTGCTCCTACATTGTTTGCTATGTATTTTGCAATAGTCTTTCAAATAGCTTTTGAAGATTGCACTGAACATATAGGACAACAGGAAAACTGTTCAATCTCAAAAGACTCTGTGTCAAAACGAAAGTTCTCATTCTCACCTCGTTGAGTTCCTGTATGCAGATGATTGTGACCTGTTGGCACATTCTCAGAAAGATATGCAGCACATGCTGAATACGATTTCTGCATGTGCAGCATTGGGTCTAGCGATCAATTTTAAAAAAAACTGCTATAATGTACCAGCCCGCTCCCTCCAAGATGTATGTGGAACCTTTTATAACTACGAATGGTCAAAGGTTGACGACTGTACCTAGATTTATTTATTTAGGAAGTACCTTGAGCTCTGCTAGTCTTGATGATGACATTTCATACAGAATCAGCAGGGCTAGTAGTACTTTTGGTTGGCTTGATAGGCGTCTGTGGAAACAACATCATATATCTTCACAAATTAAAGTTAAGGTATATAACACGTGCGTCCTCCCATCTTTACTATATGGGAGTGAGGCATGAGTTGTTTACGGTAGGCATGTAAGGAATTGCAGAAGGTGATTGGGATAGGGAGGCACAAGACACAATGGATGGAGGAAGATAGTGCATAATGGTTGTTCAAGGTTTGAGAGGGAGAACGTGAAGTATGAGAGAATTAAGAGTGGTCTTAGAAGGAGGGAACCTGTGGAAAGTGAGAGAGTGTTGCTTTTTGTGTTTGTGGTTTGTGGGAGGAGGTATATGAGTCGTGCAGGACTGGTGAGCCATCAAAAATCTCACAGGAATCGACCCATGATAAACAGTGATGTGGCTATTAAAATTCACAAAAGAGCATGTGTAAAATGTAGAAGGGTGTGCCCCTCAGCTGAAGGTCTGAAAAGACACGTTAAGAGAGTGCATATAGTGACACCTGTTTCTCCTGCCAACCAGCAAAGTTATGCAGTATGTAATAAAATGTGTAAAAGTTTGGCTGGGCTTGAAAGTCATATAAGGGCATCACATGGTATCAATAAGGAATGCTGGAGCAACGCCTGAAAGGGTTTTAGTTGAAGATATAGATCCCAGAACATATCCCTTGTAGGCCTAGTAATCATTCTATCGTTCTCTTTTGCCGAACCGCTAGGTTACGAGGGACGTAAACACACCAACATCTGTTGTCATGCATTGGTGGACGGACAAAGACACAAAGACACGCGCACATAAATACCCCCCATATATATTTTATGTTCATATATATATAATACATATACTGGGTGCGATGAATGAACTGTCGTCTAAATTACGCAACAATAAAAATAACAACGACATCTCATTTTAACAGATATATTTACCAAAATTACACAAAAATATCTTGAAATACTAAAGAGTAAATTTATTCAATAAAATAGCCATTAGCTTCAACCATGGCCTACAGACGACCTCGGAATTTTCTGCAACTCTTCTGGACGTTCTCTTTGATTAAGCTGACGAATGCTGCCATAACCCTTGCCTTCAGTTCATCTTTGGTGTTAGAAGGAGCTTTGTTGGTCTCTCGCTCAACTGCGTTCCACAAATAATAATCAAGGAGTAGCAGTCTGGGAAGTTAAATGGCCTGATGTTTGGGGTGATGTAATCGCAGAAATTGTCTGACAGTCGTAACTGGGTTCTCATGCTCGTTTGGCATGATGCAGAGTCCTGTTGCCAGACATAGGGTCTTCCAGCAGCCACCCTCTTAACATAGGGCAACACTACCTCTTCCAGGCACTTGATGTACGCCTCCGTGTTGAGTGTGAGGCCGTGTGGGAAGTTGAAACGAGGCATAACGTCGCCATCACTAGTGATCACTCCAAACACCATGATGTTGACCGGATGTTTGATTTTTAACATGTTCGGTACATGTCTTCAGATTGCACTGTCCTCAGATTGACACCCAAACACTCTGAAATGTTCGTGTTGGAGCTTCCAGCATAAATGCC
>NC_042997.1:139016760-139019260 GCF_006345805.1 Octopus sinensis | reverse complement strand
ACACGATACTGAAGAGACAGGAAGGAATCAGCTGCTCTCTGCAGCCTGAAAGATATTTCATCATCCAGGGAGCATGAACGGCTTAGTGTGCTGTTCAGTTAGACAAACTTGTCTAACACTTTTGGAGTTGATCCACATATGGATGTCCTGGTGCAGGCTGGAACAGTCTTGTCCAGGCTAATGCTGAGTCCAAATGCCTTGCAAGGTGCAGAAATACGATTCATAAGTATTTGCATGTCATCTACAGTGTGAGTGACTAAGTCACAGTCATCTGCATGAAGGAGGTCACGAATAAGAGACTGGAAAACTTTTGAATTGGCAGCAAATCGGCGCAGATTAAAGAGGTGGCCAGAAGATCGATACCTGACATATATTCCCAGAGAGCTAACCTTAGCAAAAGCATGAGTAAAAGCAGCAGCAAAGTACAAAGAAAAGAGAGGTGGGGCAAGGATGTCAACCTACTTGATACCATTCTCTACAGGAATGGGTCCCGCTATGCCACCATCAACATTGACCCAAGCCTTCATTCCATCATAAAATGATTTAATTATAGATACAACGTGATCCGGACATCCAAGTTTACCAAGTATTTTCCATAGCAATGCCATATTCACAATATCAAAGGCCTTCGTTAAATCAGTGAATACCCAGTCAAGGCCCATATTCTGCTCATAGCACTTCTCCTGCATCTGTTTTGCTGTGAAAATCATATCCATTGTTCTTCTACCAGATCGGAAGCCACATTGAGATTCAGATAGGACATCATTTACGAGACATCCATTCAGGCGGGTAAGAAGAATATTTGCCAGAGCCTTGTCAGCAACTGATAGTAAAGCTGATAATAAAGCAACTGATAGTAAAGCAAACTTGTTGCCACACATTGTTCTGGATCCTTTTCCTTTATAGAGAGGAGGAATAATTGTACGCTTCCAGTTCTTGGGCATTGCACCATCCCTCCAGACTGCACTAATAAGTTCTTGAAGGGACTGTATGATGTAATTACCACCAAATCGCAAGACCTCAGCACAAATTTCATCCCTTCCAGGTGCCCTACCAAGACTCAATTTACTTATTGATGTCATTACCTCATTTACTGAGGACGTGGAATTTAAGGGGCCAATGATGGGTCTTTGTTGCATAGTATCAATCACTGTATCCACAAGTGACTCATGGTTTATGAGTTCGGAGAAGTGTTCGATCCAGCGACCTGTGATTTTTGTTGATTTACTAAATAGAGTAGAAGACTCCTTGGAAAGCAAAGGAGCTGATGTGGAGCTGATGTGTGTGTGTGTGTGTGTGTGTGTACTACTACTACTACTACTACTACTACTACTACTACTACTACTACTACTACTACTACTACATAAAATTATAATCTTTTCTACAGAAGGCACAAGGCCTGAAATTTGGAGGAAGTTAGTCGATTACATAGCGCCAGACTGGGACCACAGTGCTTTGCTCCACTGGGGCTTAAATTATCGATTACATCGACGCCAGTATGCCACTAGCACTTATTTCATCGATCCCGAAAGGATGAAAGGCAAAGTCGACTTCGGGAGAAATTGAACTTAGAAGGTGAAGTTGGGCGAAATGCCGCTAAGCATTTTGTCCGGCCTGCTAACGATTCCACTAAATCGTCGTCTAAATAATAATAATAATAATAATAATAATAATAATAATAATAATAATAATAATAATAATAATAATAATAATATGCCCTGATGCAGTACCAGGCAGTGGCTCTCATGGCTTCTGATCTTAACTGATTGGAGGTGTTATCATGTACATTGTTTTGTCTTGGTATAAAAGATGGGCTACAGCAAATATTCTGCTCAATACCACAGATTTGCTTGTCAGTTGTTTGACCTTAACCAGTTGAGCATGTCCCTTAGTGGCTGACGATATGTGCATCTCTGATCACGAGCAGAAGTAGTGGGGGAGCATCATAGCCATGTGTTGAGAGGGATTCTTTGGGGTTTGAATAATTCACCTCTGGAAACATGGGTGTTTCGTTCAATATACTTAAACAACCCTTATTCAGGGACCTTCAGGGATGGGTTACTTGACCAGAAGAAAATTCTAACTGGGCCCCACCTGCAAGGTCATGTGCTGTTTATCTTGATATGAGATCACCATGTCGCGCACATATGGTTGTGATGCATGTGCCTGGTGTGCCCTTATCGGACGGGTAGTCATGATGGGTATACTGGGCTTCGTATATTTTACCCCAGTGTCACTTTGATGGCATGCTCTGCTCGCTCACTCAATAATAATAATAACAACAACAACAACAACAACAACAACAATAATAATAATAATAATAATAATAATAATAATAATATTAATAATAATAATAATAATAATGATAATAATAATAATAATGCCCTGATGCAGTACCAGGCAGTGGCTCTCATGGCTTCTGATCTTAATTGATTGGAAGTGTTATCATGTACATTGTTTTGTCTTGGTATAAAAGATGGGCTACAGCAAATATCCTGCT
>NC_042997.1:138986760-139014260 GCF_006345805.1 Octopus sinensis | reverse complement strand
CACTATCAGCTCCGTCATCACAGACAACCATAACAACCGATGCCACCACCACCGCCACCATCACCACCACCACCACCACCACAACCATCATCATCATCATCATCATCATCATCATAATTCATCTCAGTCATTTCCATCGCCACAATCATAATCGCCACTACTATTGCAATCATCGCCGTCGCCACCACCATCACCATCGCCATCTCATCATCACCATCAACACAATCACGAACACCATCACCATTACATTGCCTATCGTCATCATTATCATCATCATCATCATCATCATCATCATCATCATCATCATCAACATCATCATCATCATTATTACGATATCGTCAACCTTTGCTTTTGTCATGGAACACCTCTAACTGCACTGTGACTTCTGACATAAGCTCTCGTTTACCATTACCATCAAGGACGACGACCACCACGACAAGTACCACGAGCACTAGCTGCAGCTGCAGCAGCAGCAGCAGCAGCATCACCACCATCGCCACTACCACAATACATATGTATATGAAGGATTGTTTAGTGAGCGGGGCGCGGTTGCTAAAGAATAGGCAATGTGGTGAGTTGGTATCTATCACACGTAGGTACGAACTGTTCAATGAATGTCCGAACGAATGTTCTGAAATATGTGTTTCTAATTTGCTGACGTTGTACGTCTTCATATTTTTTTTCAATAAAATGAAAGCTCTGTTACCAAGAAACCGAGAAGATTTATAGTGGTAGCTAAAAAGTTCCTGGCTTTAAGGCTATCGCGAAAGCCCTGGTTAGAGGCCCATTCTTCCGAGTTCTTTTACAAGGTCTAAAAAAAGCTGAAGGGCTGCTGTAATGAGTGTGTGAGTCTGAGAAGAGAATGTGTTGTATAGAATCATAATTTACTTTTCAGCACCTCTTGTAGTGTTCTCGATGAGAAATAATGGAGTTTTTGCGGGGTGAGGAGTAGATAAGACAATCTTTTTTGGTTATCTTCTTGTCAGTGGGGAGGTCACACAGAGATGTCACTTCTCCGGTACTACGGACATTTGGTTAGAATGTCGCAAGAAAGAATAGCAAAATCCATCGGAGACCCCTGTACCAAAATATTCCTATACCAGGTATAATTATGGGTATCTCTGTATTGGAAAAATGTGTTAATAATGTGTATTACTTTCTGCTTGTGTGTGTGAATTGTGTGTATGGCAGTCAGTATTGGTGTGTTTACGTCCCCGTAACTTAGCTGTTCAGCTTTTTAAACGATTTGCTTTTTAATTTTTTGTTTTAATCTATATCCCCCCGCTCAAGGAAAAAAACAACATTTCTAACCACCTTCGATAGGCTGTCTCATCACATTTTTCAGTTGCAGTTCAAGCCAGATTTTTAATGGTAAACTAAATTCAGCACTCATAATTACATATCTGTTACATAACGTCAGTTGACGAAAACTTGTATATTCTCTATGTAAGCATATATGTATGTATGTATGTATTATGTATGTATGTATGTATGTATGTATGTATGTATGTATGTATGTATGTATACATGCATGCGCACGCGCACGCACAGACATACACACATACAGTTTATCCATAAAGTCATGGTATAATGCTACAAAATTACTTCATTCCTAAGTTTGGAAAATTAGGAACTGATAAAGAATACAGGTTTTCAATAAGATGGTCACCTTGTCACTTTGCTCTGCAAGTTAGGCAGTTTCTAAATAAGAAATTCTCTAACAGATGGATTGGAAGAGATGAAGCATTATTTTGGTCACCACATTCACAGGATTTGACCCCATTGCATTTCTTTTTATGGGCACATGTGAACAATATTTTTTTATAATAACTAAGCCTCGATTTTAGAAGACTTGAAATTAAGAATAACAGATGTGATTGAAGGTGTGATTGGAAATCTGCTGGAAAATGCTTTCCGAGAACTACAGAATCGTATTTCTCTTTTTATTAGTAATGATGGTGGAGATGTTAAAAATTAACAAGATGATTAAAAAATTTAGGTCATTCTTCTTTCTCATCTTTTTTACAGATTAATTCTATCATGTATAGTTACGAAGATATAAGTATTTTAAATTGCACCATGCCTTTAAGGACACCCTGTATACTCATATTTGTGTATCAGTGTTCAGCTTGCGTTCAGCATATCAGCATTAATAATCACCAATGTCAAGGAGCATTGTTATGATGAAAAAAAATGTGATGCTTATAGCATGGCTAGAGTCCAGTGACTGAAGCCAGAAAAAGAATGACAGAATAACAGAATGTAGGCATACGCCTGGTATAATGTCGATTACGACGACGAATATTCCGGTTGTTCGGATCATCGCAACAGCCTGTTCATGAAATTAACGTACAAGTGGCTGAGCACTCCACAGACACGCGTATCCCTTAACTTAGTTCTCAGAATGTGAGAAAGCTGGCCCTTTCAATAATAACTACAATTCATTTTCACCAGCTGAGTTGACTGAAGCAACTTAAAATAATGTATCTTCTTCAAGGACACAACGCGTTACCGGGAATCGAACACACGACCTTATGATCGTCAACCTAATACCATAACCGATAAGCCACGTATCTCCACGTAGTCACATCCGCATAGTCCAGAAACATAACACTTCCGCTAAAGTCTTGGTCGTTCCTTCCGCTCATCAGTTTTTCTTTAGCTAAGTCGTTGAGGCTTGCTTTTGTGCTGAACTAACAACGTGTTGTGCTATTAACATATCGACAACGAATAGCGATAGAGATAAGTCTGTTGTGGCGACGACCTGGGTTCGTAACTTGCTATTGAAAATCTGCTCGGAGTAATTGCTCTGTTTTTACGGTTTCGGTCGATATCACAATCAAGAACATTGCCATCATCGCCGTCATCACAAACATAATTGCCAGCAAAACAACAATCACAACCACCATCACCACCACCACCACAACCACAATCACCATAACCATCATCACAATTATCATCTCCACCATCACCACCACCACCACCATCATCATCATCATCATCATCATCATCGCGATCACAAGCATCATACCCATCATACTCACGACATAAACATCACCATCACTATCATTATCATCATCATCATCATCATCATCATCATCGCGATCACAAGCACCATACTCGTCATCATACTCACGACATAAACATCATCATCACTGTCACCATCAACATCATCACAATCATCCTCGTAATCATAACAGTCACTATCAACCACCAAAATCACAGTCGACATCATCATCACCACCACAACCACCACCACCACCACCACCACCATCCGCCGCCGCTGTGGCCACCACTGCCGCCACCGCCACCGCCGCCGTCGTTGCCACCACCATCACCATCACCACCACCACTAACAACAACCACTGCCTCTCTACAAACACTTGGTATTCTGAGTTTTTAAGAAATTGGTGTTCTGAAGGGAAATGTTGATGGGAATAAAGATGTTGTTGCTGGTAGTGGTCGCTCGTGGTGGTGGTAGGTGGTGGCGGTGGTGGTTGCTTGTCGTGGTGGTAAGTGGTGGTAGTGGTGGTAATGGTTGAAGTCGTTTTGCTTCATGTAATCTCCGAACGAGCAGACACATGACCTACTGCTTGCCAGCTGCGACCACCCCATCTTATTTATTTAATTATTCATTTTTCAAATATAATGTCTCTTGATTACTATTATCCTAAGCTCGTTTCTTTATTTACTTTAAAGAAGTTAAAGTGGAGACAGAAAGAAAGGGGGAAGAGAGAGAAACAGAGATAGATAGATAGATAGATAGATAGATAGATAGATAGATAGATAGATAGATAGATAGATAGATAGATAGATAGATAGATAGATAGATTGATAGATAGAGAGGGAGAGAGAGAGAGAGAGAGAGAGAGAGAGAAACAGACATGAATTTCGTTGCTATTTCTAGCATGTTGAATAAATACGTGGAAGTTTTCTCGCTGGTTCACGAGAGAGAGAGAGAGAGAGAGAGAGAGAGAGAGAGAGAGAGAGAGAGTCAGACAAACTGAGAAAGGAGGTGGGTATTTGGTAGTTATTTCTAGATGGTCGAGCAAATGCATAGAGGCTCCCTCGCTGTCTCGTGGAGACAAGTGTTTTACACAAGTGAAGCTCTGAAAAAAAAAGCGTATTGTAAACTATGTTTAACTGAGGTGTGGATGTGACACGTCGTTGCGTTCACACAGCGGACTGGTAAGAAGAGAACGAAACACAAACTTATGGACTTAGTTAAACGTGGAATGCAATGAGTTGAGACATGCCAGACTTATAGATCGGCGATGGCGGAGGGGGTAGCTGTAGCGGTGGTGATGGAAAAAGAAAGCAGAGAAAAAGGCTTAGTGTTTATAGATTGGCATGTCTATAGGCACAGGTATTAGCTGTGTGGGTTAGAAGCTCGCTTTGTAACTACGTGGTGTCGGGTTCAGTCCCACTACGTGATACTTTGGCTAGGTGCCTTCTACCATAGCCTGAGGTCGCCCAACGCCTTGACAGAAACTATGAAGAAGCTCGACTGATCGCTAAATCCACAAGTTTTTTTTTCCCTCTCTGTTTATTTCCTCGTGTTCCTTTCTGTTGAAGAGCGTAGGCTCGAAACATAAAAGACTTTCTCACTTTCCCGAGCATCAAACTAATACACCTGTTTGTTGTTTATACACCTGTCTTCGTCTTCTGTTTTTCTGTAAATTCCAACTTTATATATACATACATACATACATACATATATATATATATATATATATATATATTATATATATATATATATATATATATATATATATTATATATATATATATATATATATATATATATATATATATATATATATAGGCGTGGTTGTGTGATAAGTAGCTTGCTTACCAACCACATGGTTCCGGGTTCAGTCCCACTGCGTGGCACCTTGGGCAAGTGTCTTCTACTAGAGCCTCGAGCCGACAAAGCCTTGTGAGTGGATTTGGTAGACGTAAACTGAAAGAAGCCCGTCGTATGTATATGTGTGTGTGTATGTTTGTGTGTCTGTGCTTGTCCCTCTACCATCGTTTGACAAACGATGTTGGCGTGTTTACGTCCCCGTAGCATAGCGCTTCGGCAAAAGCGACTGATAGTATAAGTACTGGGCTTACAAAGAATAAGTCCTGGGAGCGATTTGTTTGACTAAAGACAGTGTTCCAGCATGGGTGCAGTCAAATGACTGAAACAAATAAATAGAATTTTAAAAAAGAATACATGTGTGTGTGTTGGTTTGTTTATGTCGTTGTAACTTAGCGGTTTAGCAGAAAACCGATAGAATAAGTACTGGTGCGCGATTTGTTTCACTAAATCCTTCATTGTGGTGGCCCAGCATGGCTGCAGTCTAATGACTGACATAAGCAAAAAGCTTAAAACAAAATAAAAACAAAACGAGAAAAATATATTGAAATGAGCTCCTATATAAAACCAAGAAAACAGGGAGCAGACTATTAGCTGTGGCAGAACAAAACATAAAGAACGTGGATACCGCAGGAGCAGAAACCGCATGCTGGTTGTTGGTATTTCATGCCATTTCTATTAAAATATTTTTATATTCTATAACAATTTAAGGTGATTGTGTGTGTGTGTGTGAGAAAGAGAGAGAGAGAGAGAGAGAGAAAGAGGGAGAGAGAGAGAGAGGCGGGGTGACAGGTTTAATTGCCGTTTAAGATTTTGTGTTCTATCAATGGCCTTGATCAGACATGTACATCGCATGAGACATTGATCATTGTAAGGCGGACAACACTTGTCATACTGAATTACCCCGAGAGCTACGTTAAGGCTACGCGTGTCAGACGAGTGTTCAACCACTTGCATGATAATTTCAGGAACAGGCCGTTTCGTTGATCGGATCAACTGAAACAGTCGTCATCGAAATCGGCGGTGTGCCAGTTAGTAACACTTCGTACATTACAGATGTGGCTGTGTGGTAAAAATCACATAGTTTCAGGTTCAGTCCCACTGCGTGGCACCTTGGGTAGGTATCTTCTTCTATAGTCCTGGGCAGACCAAAGCCTTGTGAGTGGATAAGGTAGGCGGAAATTGAAAGAAGCCCGTCATATATGTGAGTGTGTGTGTGTATGTGTGTGTGTGTGTATGTGTGTGTGTGTGTGTGCCTGTGTGTCTGTGTGTGTCTTTGTGTCTGCGTTGGTGTGTTACGACGCTTGACAACGGGCGTTGGTGTGTTTACGTCCTTGTAACTTAGATGTTCGGCAAAAGAAGCCGATAGAATAAGCACCAGACTTTAAAGAAATAAGTACGGGTGTCAATACATTCGACTAAAAATTCTTCAAAGTGATGCCCCAGCATGGCCGCAGTCTAATGACTGAAACAAGTAAACGATGAAAGATAAAATTTATGTGTTTGTGTGTGTGTGTGTGTGTATGTGTGTGTGTGTGTGTGTGTGTGTGTGTGTGTGTGTGTGTGTGTGTGTGTGTGTGTGTATCTTATACATAAGCATGTATTTAAACAGATACACATATAAGCACACATACAAGCATACATTATGTATGTATGTATGTATGTATGTATGTATGTATGTACGCATGTGTGTGTGTATATATGTTCGCATGCTTGCATGTACGTACGTGTATATGTATGTATAATTTCTAGGGCGTTGACAGTATTTTGTTTCAAATGCTAAATTGTGTATGTTATAGATTACATGTATAGATTTTAGTCAATAATATATGTATAGACATGTAAGCACGTTATTTTATATGCAATGTCTACGTGGACAGATGTTTTATATAAAAAAAGTTAAGCGTTTATATTCGTCTCTCACGCACCAATGTTAGCTAAAAATCTATAAACATTTGTAGTGCAATTTATGCATGTGATAAGGCGGCGAGCTGGCAGAAACGTTTGGACGCCGGGCGAAATGTTTTGTGGTATTTCGTCCGTCGCTGCGTTCTGAGTTCAAATTCCGCCGCGGTCGACTTTGCCTTTCATCCTTTCGGGGTCGATAAATTAAGTACCAGTTACGCACTGGTGTCGATGTAATCGACTTAATCCGTTTGTCTGTCCTTGTTTGTCCTCTCTGTGTTTAGCCCCTTGTGGGTAGTAAAGAAATAGGTATTTCGTCTACCGATACGTTCTGAATCAAATTCCGCCGAGGTCGACTTTGCCTTTCATCCTTTCGGGGTCGATAAATTAAGTACCAGTTACGCATTGGTGTCGATGTAATCGACTTAATCCGTTTGTCTGTCCTAGTTTGTCCTCTCTGTGTGTAGCCACTTGTGGGCAGTAAAGAAATAGGTATTTCGTCGGTCTTTATGTTCTCAGTTCAAATTCCGCCGAGGTCGACTTTGCCTTTCATTCTTTCGGGGTCGATAAATTAAGTACTAGATGCTTACTAGGGTCGATGTAATCGACTGGCTCCCTTCCTCAAAATTTCAGGCCTTGTGCCTAGAGTAGAAAAGAATTTATGCATGCGATAGCTGTCTACTCATGAGATAAGCTTGACCATGGCTGAGAGATGCAAGTGTTTTAAGTCGAGTGCGGCTTACACAACACCACAGCAACTCTCAGTAGCAATACCAGGCAATACCAACACCACAGCGACTCTCAGCTCGAAGATAAAATTAGTGGGGGTGCTGCTTCAGAAAACTTTGAGCCGTTCTTTTAATATTGTGTAAAAGGAAGGCGGCAAGCTGGCAGAAACGTTAGCACGCCGGGCGAAATACTTAGCGGTTTTTCGTCGGTCTTTATGTTCTGAGTTCAAATTCCACCGAGGTCGACTTTACATTTCATCCTTTCGGGTCGATAAATTTATCGACCAGGGGTCCCTCAGTCTCAATGGGCTTACTTGGCCGTCAGACACCAATCCAAGTATGTCTACGTCCCATCGCATGTATGTATGTATGTGTATATATATAACGATGATAGTGGGGAGGGTAACGACCATAACAACAGCAATAACGAAATAACTGTGAAAACATCCAAACCAACGTAACCATTACAGAAAAAACAATACACATAGAAACACCACCAGCACCACGATCACCGCCACCAAGAAGAAGGAGAACAACAACAACAACAGAGACAACAAAGAGATGGTCACCAGAGAAATGATAGGGCAGCAAGAAGTTCAAGAGGTACAAATGGCACTAAACCCTTTCACACGCTATTTAACAAAGCATTGTGATAATTCGTACGATATGAGTTGTATTTATCTGACAAACCTACCCTTCAAAAATAGAATATTATCCCACAACAGAGAAACGATGAAAGATAGGACAGAATGGATCAAGCAGAGCAGGAGGACATACGTGGACGGAAAGGGTCACTGAAGAGGTCACGGATATGGGACAAAAGATTTCCGGACAATGGACATAAGATGAAATTAGAACAGCAATAAACAAGTGAAGAACGAAAATATAGCGCGTGTGTTTATTTAGCAAAAGAAAAAATATGACTATCCTGAAATATTACAATATGTTTCAACACACGGTTTCACATGAGGAATCTTGCAACACAAATTCATAAGCGCATAAACAGCTAGGCCAATGTACAATGTAATACCATAAAGGAAAACTTTAATCGTCACTAAGTGTGACTAAGGGTGCCGGTGCACCTACATTACTAGAACCAGTCTAGTGATTCTAGAGACGGTCCTCCCCTGTCAGTGTATATATATATATATATATATATAACGGGAAGCTTTATGAAAATAGACAAAAGACGAAGGCAGGTGGGAAACAAACAAACAATTGTATTAGTATGGCGCTCAGGAAATATAAATAAAACAAGTCTTTAACGTTTCGAGCCTACGCTCTTCAACAGAAAGATACACAGAGAGAAAAAAAAACAGAAAGAAGGAGAGAAAAAAATGCGTGCAGTAACTAACGAATCAACAAGGCGATCTGATTTCGGCCAGAGGTCAAAGATCAAACATGAGACGCGAGAGCGAAATAAGGATATATATATATATATATATATATATATATATATATATATATATATATATATATATTGCGCTCTTCTTACAGTATTGAGGATTTTAAACTCTTATTTCTAGCAATGTAGGTGCTTCGGCAACCTTAGTCACACCTAATAATGATTAAATTTTTCCTGTACACACACACACATATACACGTATGTATGTATATATGGAAAAGATCCATATATATATATATATGGATCTTTTCCGTTTGATTGGCAGGTCGATAAATTAATTTTTTTTAACTAAACACTTTCAAACTTCGGATACTGGAAGGATGTATCATATAGAACATCTTTTACTCTTAGCGTTGTTGAGAAAAGTTCGTATTTTCGAAGTTATTTCGTGTTAAAGTGATCGTGTTTCGGTAATTTCAACCAATCAATGACGTCTATTGAGCTGAATAAAGTTACTGCTGTTGTTTGTCAACAGCAACTTCTGGCGGTGTATATTTCGTTTGTCACTGTTATTTATGACATATTTCATCTCAGTTACGTTTGTATGAATAAACGAGTGTATCTGAAGCACGTTTACTTCACGACACCCCCATAATCGTTCGTGCATTTCTACTGCTTTAAGGTTTTTCCCCTGTTTTTCAGCTACTATTTTCGGAAAGACTTCCTCCCGTACCCCCACCCATTTTCTCCCAAATTATTGTTTATTATTTATTTATTTATTTTTGCCAAAACCCCAGTTTTTCGGATACGGAGATTCCGGAAAATTGTCAAAAATTGAAATTTTGAAATATTTTGCGCCCTCTTGCCCCTCCCTTCTCCAATGTTTTCATTTTTCACTTTTTCCGTAACCCTAACCCTAAAGCCCCAACCCTAACCCTAACCCTAAATCCCTAACCCTAAAACCACAACCCTAACCCTATCCCTAAAACCCTAACCCTAAAACGGAACTGCTAAGTTCATCGGTTGTCAAGTAATGGTGGGGGTACAAACACAGACACATACGCAGAGAAATATACATATATATACGACAATCTTCTTTCAGTTTCCGTGTACGAAATCCACTCAAGTTAGGGCACTAAAACCACATATGTTTCGTGTTTTGACAAAATAACACGGGTTATCCAATCTGAGGAATAAATACCCTTGATATGGTAGATAAGAAGTCTTGACTTTTTAAGTAAGTTGAGGCTCACATGAGAATATCGCCTGTCTTAAAAGACTGATATAAGAGCCTGAACATTTTATAAGAGTTAAGGTTCAGGTAGTAACTTAACGCAAATCTGAACTCCAATGTATTCGTAAGTTAAGAGGAGATATACTGATAAGTTAAATCTTGTAATATAAGCAGTAGTTTGTATAAATGTAGTTTGATTGTCAGTAAGTATATTTATGGTTATGCATGAAATATTGAAAAGAAAATGCTTGAGAAATAAAATGGACTTCCTTATTTAAAATTTGAAATACTAGGGAATTAAAACAACGAATTGAAATGTTTTAGCAAATCAAAATAATGCTAAGTAAATTACCGTAAATAAGATATCTGTTTATAGCCATGAAACATTTTTCGTCAAATTTCGACATTTTTCAAAAATTTTAAATCTATATTAATGGGTAGGACCAATTTGACGAAAAAATGAGCAGAGTCTGGTAGCGAACCTGTGTCGTCGTCCTTTAAGTGCATGAGCGTAAAATAGCGAAATTTTACGCTTTGGGGCAGATTTCGTCAAATTCATGTCACGACGGCTGGTGCGCAAAATACCTAAATTGTGTTTGAGAAATAAAATGCATTTACCTATTTAAAACCGGAAACGCTGGGGAATTAAAACAACGAATTAAAATGCTAAGATTTAGCAAATCGAAACAATTCGTATTGAAATGAAGAATTAGCAAATGCTAAATAGATTAGCTGCCTCTTTATATCCATGAAATATTTTTTGCCAAATTTCGGTATTTTTCGTCAAATTGATGTCACGATGGCTAGTGCGAAAAATGCCGAAATTTTAAGATTTTTGAAAAATCGATGCTGATTAAAAATCGATTTTTAAAAAATTCCAAGTGCGTAAGTGACCGCATGGGCATAAGAACCACACACATGTCAAGTTTCATCAAAGTCTGTTGGATAGTCTCGGAGGAGTTAAAGTAACAAATTCACAAACACACAAACTAGCCATTTATTATTATAGATGTATTTATGTATACATACATATATACATACTATATATACATACATATATACATACATACTATGTATACATACATACATGTACGTATATACCAATATAATATATGTTTGCGTGTGTGAGAATATATATATCATCCAAAGGAAGTGGAGGGCTCTAGATCGAATCCTTTTAAAAGTGTGAACACTGCTTAAGACAGAAAGGAGGCAAGTTAGGAGCAGATACGGCAAGACGTCTTGCCTGACACTCAGAGCCTAGAGAACCCTAATCCTAACACTAATTCTAGAAGAGAAAGAGAAACGCCCATGACCTTCGGAGATTTTCTTAGGTTAGTGAGATCGTGTTTAATGATGCCCAACCGAAACATCTGCAGATCAATGAATCCAGAAGAAACGTGATCGGTGAGGAAATGGAGGGCTGTAACTGGAACGCTTGTAACAGTATGAACACTGTTAAAGACAGAGAGGTACACCTGATGGTCGTGTTAAATCGTGCGACGCGTTACGAGCAGTTACCACAAGGTATCTTGACCGACACTTTAGCAGCTGACCTCTGCAGGGTTTCAACCCGGAGCGTAGAGAAGCGGAACAAACACTGTGAGACATTCTATACAACGTCGCAATGATTTCACCAGTTCAACTCTAGTGTGTGCACCTGTGTGTGTGGTGGTGGTGGTGGGTATTAAATTATTGGGGCGTTGACAGTGTGTTGTTTCAGTCAATGTTATACTGCGGTGTAGATTATATCTATAGATTTTATCCAACAATGAAATAAATGCAGAGTCATGTAAACACCTGGGTATTGACAGAATCGATCTCAACCGCAGAAGTCTATCATTCTCAAAAATATTTGAGTTTATGTATGTGTATGAGAGAAAACTATGTACAAAATATATGGCTGGCTCTCTCTCTCTCTCTCTCACACACATGTGTATGAAGTTTAATAATAATCCTTTCTATTACAGATACAAGACCTGAAATTTTGAGGGAGGGGTCCAGCTGATTATATCAATCTAAATGCTGAACTTGTACTAATTTTATCCACGCCAAAAAAGTGAAAGTCGACCTCGGTGGGATTTGAACGCGGAAATTAAAGACTGCAGAACGTAAATGCCGCAAAGCGTTTCGTCCGGCATGCTACCGAAGCTATCAGCTCACCACCTTATGAAGGTTTAGCAATAATAAAATTAGATGTTACTATACTGGATGTTGGGGTGCCAAAAGGAAGCTAACTTCAGTTTGTCCCTTGCACATGAGCACTCGTTAGATACTTGACACTTCAACGTTGTTTGGCGCAGACTTGCAACGAGACAGGTTGTATCGTGTGTGTTTTGAATCATCCTGAATATGAAGAACCAAGACGGACTTTATCGACACCTCATACTTTTTTTATTTTAAAAATGGTAAGAAAGCAGTGGAATCCTGCAGGGAGATGTGCGCAGTGTTTGGGGAGGATGCTGTTACGGAACATGCGTGCCAGTAGTGGGTTTCAAGATTTCGATCGGGAAAACTTTCGGCGTCAAGATGCACCTCACTCCGGTCAGCGAACTGAGATTAATAGTAACCCCAAACCCTGCTGTACAAATAGAATCATTGCAGATATTCCCCAAATATCCAAAGTGAGTGTTGAAAAACCATCCGGATCAACGTGAGGCATGGGTTCCATATCAATTGAATGAGACTAACTTTGCTCAATGGATTTCCATCTGTAGCTCTTTACAGAAACATAAACAAAATTACCCCTTTTTGAAGAGAATTTTAACAAGAGACGAAAAATGGATCGTCTATAACAATATGAAACGCAAACGCTCATGGGTGAAGCAGGACTTCACTCAAAGTTTATGCTTTCAGTTTGGTAGGATTGGAAGGGTGTTGCTTTTTACGAGCTTCTTATCACAGACAGGACCATCAATTTTGATGCGTACTGGAGTAGCAGGACAAATTAAACGCAACCATTCACCAGAAGCGTCCAATAATTGTTTATTGTAAAGGCATTGTATCTCATGGCCATGTCAGACCGCATACTCCTTTGCAGACGCGGCAGAAGTTACTGGAGATTGGCTGGGAAGTTTTGCCGCACCTTCCATATTCGCCTGATTTTTCGCCTTTCAGATTTCCACTTGTTTCAGTCTCTTCAAAATTCATTGGAGGGACAAATCTTCAGCTCTGAAGTGAATGTAAAAAGTCACCTGGAAGATTTTTTTCCCTTAGTAAAGACACGAAATTGTTTGTGCAGGAAATAATGGATCTGCCTACAAGATGGCAGAAGATATTGAAACGAAGTGATAATTATATCATTGATTGAATAAATCGCTTTGTTTTTAAAACTTGTTTTGTTCCCACTCAAAGAACCGAACGGACTTTTTGGCCAACCCAATATTTGGTGAACACCATACAACATTCAAATAATTGATCTTACACATCTATGTTCATGAAAAATGTTTCGAAGTTCACAAATAGGGTCCACATGAAAAAGCTATCAGAAAAATGGTTGAATTTTTCGGAAGAGTGAGATGGAGAGCTCATTCTTTCTGACAAGGCCTTCTTTCCTCTATGATACATTCAAAATAAACATTAAAAATTAAGATATATAAATAAACTACATAAAAGCTGTAAAATGTTTAACTTTGATGTAAAATATGCTATACATTATTATTATTGTTGTTGTTGTTGTTGTTGCTGTTGTTGATGTTGTTTAGCTCTGGGTCAATCCTGATCAAACTAACATTATATTATGATACAAGGTATTTCAACCTTTATCCTCCCGCCATGTTTTTTTTTTTTTTATTCTTCAGACAATGTATTGTTATTTCTAGCTGGTCTCGAACAATCGCATAGACGCTCCCTCATTGGTTAGTTGCATGCGTTTTACATAGAATAAACAAAATCCAGACCTGAACACAAATGTATTTCGTAACCTTTTGCAATGACCTCGCTTCTATGTATTGCAGCTATTTTACAACGAGCTTACTTCTCTTTGCAGTGTAGCCAGTTTATTAGATAGCTTATTCAAATAAACTATGATATAAGTTATGATATTCTCTCTAAAAAAAAAACAACTATTTGTTATCGAAGGTTAAAATCCTGCAAGATAAACGTCATTGATTTGCATTTATCTCTCTCTTTGCAAATTATCTTACTAATTTTTTTTGTAACTGTGAACATCATGAAATTTAAAACGGCTTGATTAATAATGTTTCGTAATATAATGTATCATGTATAATGACCGTTTATACACAACAGATGGCAAGCATTTTCCCTTGCTGCTTAGGTATCACATGTACTGACTTGCACGCTTGAGTGGTACTGTTTTCAATTTGAAAATTACCAAGTGATTAATTTCTAGGTTTACCCTAAATATTTAATGCATCACGCTATACATACACGCTTTCATAAACCAACAAAAGGAAGGATTCACCAGACTATTTCAGTTTTATTGCGTTAAAGCTGCATCAATTCATAATGGACCTTTCCCAGTCTGTATGTGTGTGTGTGTGTGTGTGTGTGTGTGTGTGTGTGTGTGTGTGTGTGTCTCTCTCTCTTTCTGTCTGTACACACCCACAGGCACTGGCAAATACATGTTTACTCACACACACAAGCACATGTATGTACATACGCATGTGTGCATGTATTTGTAAACGTATGCGCGCGTATTCGTGAGTGTGCATGCGCGTTTACGTTTTACTAACAACAACAAAAACAACGGATAAATCAAAGTTCACATAATCCGCAGAATCCCTTGTTAATACATAAAATCATAGAAAAGAACAAACGCACATAAACACACACACATACACACGCACGTACGCACGCGCACACACACACGCTCTTGCAGTCACATACATATACACACATACACACACGTACACACACGCACGCTTGGAGTTATACAGACACGCACACACACACACACACAAATAACTGCATAAACACATACACAAACACAGACACCCAAACAATCATGTCTTATGATTTTTACTTGTTTCAGTCATTAGACTGCAGCCATGCTGTGGCACCAGCTTGGGGAATTATAGTCGAACGAATAGATCCCACGACTTATCTCTCTCTATATAAAGCTGAAGTTGTCTGTGTATGGCAGGTTTGGTAGCCTTCAACTGACACTATCTCCTCCGAGACCCTGCGGCGCAAGTTGACCAAAATTAACAGTATGATAGAAAAAGGCTTGCTCTTCCTTCCGTAGAAGAAAAAATTCAAATTGGACCATGTTAACACGGAAAATTATTTACATCAAAAAGGTGCTTTTTTCTATGAAAATCCCTATTTTTTACCATTTTTTGACTACTGTGTCGCCATTTCTCCGTGTATTTCAACCAGAAAAATGTTCACTTAAAGAGAATAACAAGCTACATAATGCAAAATTTTTACTTTTCAAAAATCCAATTCTAAAGGGTCGAAACAAACTCGAGCAACGCCGAGCGATACTGCTAGTTTTTTTTAAAACCTGGAACTTATTCTTTGTAAACATAGTACTTATTCTATTGGTTTATTTTGCCGAACCGCTAAGTTACAGGGTCCGTAAACACACCAGCATCGGTTGTTAAGTGATGTTGGGGGAGGGAGTAAACACACGCACACAAACGTATACATACATACATACATACCAGTGTTGCCAATGTAGCATATTTAGCTAGATCTAGCATTTTTTTAGCAGTTAGCAGAAAATTTTTGAATCTAGCATTTAACAGGGATAATAGCAGGTTTAAAATTTTATTAAGCATTTTTTTAGCATTTGTCTCTGATCATGATATTTCCACCATAGTTACCCCTTTTTCTTCTTTTTCCTCCTTTTCTACTCTCGTTAAAGTATCTTACAGCCAAATTTTAGTAGTATTGGCTTTTGTTAAATTTTTCTTTAACTTTCATGAAACTTCAAATGAAAGTTATCCAAAGGAATTTTCTCAAGTTATGAACTTTTCCAGCCCCCCCCCCCCCGCTTGGATACAGAGTGGTACTTGCGGGGGGAGTAAACTCATGCCAACACCTGAACTCACTACACAATAATGTAAATATGTCTCAAAGAATGAAAGCGTGGAAATTCGTCCTAAGAATGCTTTATTCTGTAGTGATGAGTTTTTATCATGACAGGTTGATTTATTTTCAGTTTAACTGTTTTAAAATAGGTCTGTGTTTTTTCATGCTAACGTAAGAATTGTTAACGGCAAATGAAAGAATTGCTAGCTACAAACTGATAAATTTTATTTTCAATTTTATATTTTTTATCAACCATTCAATTTATTTCTTGCTTCCCACTACATTATAATGAGAAAAGAAAAAAGAAAGTTGTACCAGCAAAAATTCCGAAAGGAATGGCTTAAGATGCCAGCATTTACTAAGTGGTTGTGTGAAGTAGCTAGTGACCAATCTAAAGCAAATTGCAGATATTGTAGATGTCATATGTTGGCAAAATATTCTCTTTCAGAAAGCCACTGTGAAGCAAAGAAACATAAGGCATCAACTCCACAGCAAATGATTTCTCTTACCAATTTTATTAAAACTAAAAATGATAAGACATCTATGCTTGAAGCAAGTTTAGCAATGTTTATTTGTTGCCACTCATCATTTGCTAACTATGATCACTTAATAGAGTTATGTAAGAATTATATGTCTGATAGTGACATTATATCCAAAGTGAAGTTGCATCGTACAAAATGTGCAAATATTATGAGAAATGTTGTAGCTCCATATTTTGATGGAGATTTGATTTCTGATATAGGAGATAGAAAATTTAGCCTGTTATTAGATGAATCCAAATGATATATCGATAAACAAGTTGTTAGGAATTGTTATCAATTGTTACGGTGACACTAACAAAAGTGGTACATATATTTCTCAACATGTGATGCAGATGGCATTGCAGATGCCTTAAAAACTGAATTAGCAGAAAAAAAAATTAGATATAAAAAAATTTACTGGGTATAGGAACCGACAATGCTAGAGTAATGATAGGAGTCAACAATAGTGTTTTCCAGAAATTAAAAGAAGTTCCATCATCTCTTCTATTTAAAAGTGTATGTCATTCTTTACAGTTGGCAGTATTCCACACTTGTGCTGAATGTCTGCCCATAAATTTAGAATTTTTAGTATCTGAAACCTATAAATGGTTCTCTCATTCTTCAACAAGACAAAGTGCCTACAAACAACTTTACCTTGCTATCAATGATAAAGAGCCTGTGAAGATTGTGAATTCTTGTACAACTAGGTGGCTGTCAATAGAACCAGCTGTAAATAGAATTTTAAGTCAATGGTTTGAATTGCAAACTCGCTTCCAAACTACTACTACAAAAGAAACGTGCTTTATAGTACAAACGTTACATGAAATATTTTATGATTCTAAGAATGAACTTTACTTTTTATTTTTGCATCCAATTTTAAAACATGTTCAAGAAGTGAATAAACTGTTTGAATCAAACACTGTCGACAAAACAAAATTATCTGAAGATCTTTCAAATTTGATCAAATCTGTTGCTAATATGATAGTGTTGCCAACATGTGGAATCAATCCTCTTGATCCTGATGCGTCTATTGAAAAGATTCTGGATCCTAAACCAAATTTAGGCTACAGGTTCGAGTGAAAGATATCAGAAATGATTATCATGAAAACTGTAACAGCCACTGGAGAAAATAATATTCACAAAAGAGCACAACAATTTTTACTCTGCCTTTATAAAGAGCTCAAGCACCGTTTGCCAGAAAATATTAATATACTGAGGAATATCAATTGTTTTTCAGTAGAGAATATTTTGCAGTATTTCAAAGAGCCAATTTTACCCGTCTTAGAAGCAATGCATTTAAATGAAGAAAAAGTTGCTTTAAATGAAATTCAGTTTAATAGCATTCATTTAGTTAAATGGACAAATACATCAAATACTGAGGCATTCTGGCTGGAAGTCTTGAATATAAAGTTGCTACTGGAGGAAATCCTTTTAGAGTTGTTGCAAATTTTGCCATTAATCTATTAACTTTGTCAAACTCAAATGCAGAGGTTGAATGGTTGTTCAGTAGTATGGGTGTAATCAAATCAAAATTGGAAAGCAAAATGCATCTTCCCATGCTTAGATCAATACTGTCTGTAAAATATGGCCTGAAAAGATATGGCAAATGTTGCTAAAACTTTGATATTCCAAAACACATAATTGACAAGATTGGGACCGTGAATGTATACAGAAGTCAAGACCTACGCACTGCAGCTGAAAGTGATCAAATCAGTGAAATTCAAGAAATTATTTCTCAATGCTGAATATAATTAAAGAAAGTAAATATAAATGTAAATAAAAATTAAGCTTTTTGACATGATTAGTCTTTAGAATTCTTTTTTTCTACTTTAGCATTTTTTTGTATTTTTTCTACTGAAATTTAGTATAAAATTGTGATTTTAAGTTAACAACACTGATACATACATACATACATACATACATACATATATACATACATACATATATACATACATACACACACACACACACACACACACACACACACACACACACACACACACACACATACATATATGAAGTCGATTTCAAAGACGAGCTCATAAAAAAATACTAAGAAAGGATACTGAGAGAGTGGTCTAACATAAAGTTCTCCCCCACCAGAAGACGAATTGAAGGAAATGGAAAAGAAAGAGATTGTATACAGAAAGTTCTCGAGAAGCAAGAGAAACATAGATATGGCAACAGAGGAAGAGGTAGAAAAATGCTTAGAGAATATTAAAGACGTTATTACCTTTTACACAAGAGGTAGAAGGTATGGCAAAATGGTGGTTACTTTCGCCTCCAAAAAGGAGGCAAGTGAGTACTCCGCTGTGCGGTTCCATTCGGACAAGTGGATCCTCCTGCCTACATACCTGGGCAAGTGCGTTGCCAGAGTTAGAGTAGGCAGGATTCCGCCTGAAATGGAACCCGAGTGGCTGACAGCAGCGATCCTTGACGTGGGAAACGAAGAAAGGGATGTGAGCATTAGCATCCTCCAGATAACTCGTACCCAACAAATAAATTGTTGGGATTATAGGCTGAAGATGTTTTTGCGAGTCAACCAAACAGAATATGCTGGAATACCGGAGACAATAGAACTACCAAATGGAGTAAAATTGGAAGTAATATTGGATGGAAGGCTCCCTACCTGGTATTTTTGTGGGGAGAGGGGACACATTAAAAATGGTGTCCCCAACAAGTGAAGGAGGTCCCAGAGATGGAAGCACAAGAATGCGCAAAGTAATTAGAGCAAAAGATCCGAGACGAAGAACAGGACACAAAGTTTACAGACGTAAGAACAAGAAAGAGAGAGAGGAGGAATACTCCGCCCAAGGAGGAACTACAGCAAAAGAAATATAAGACACAGGAAGAAATATACCCATTAAAACAAGCAACAACAACAACAAGCAGAAGCAACATGCCCATAGCTTCACAAAAAAAGAAGAAACATCACAAGCAGAACGGAATCACCAAGCAAACACACAGACGTACAGACACACAAGAACACAGACGCACAGACACACAAAATGCACAACAGGGTGAGAACACATATAGAAACAGAATATACTTAGTAGCATATTGTACAAATCAAAAAGTTGAAAGAAAAATTACAAAGATGAGAGGTATTACAAAAGTAAAATTACCAAAAGGTTATGATAAAGATATGAGGTATATTTTGATAAATGAAGAAATATATAAAACACTAAAAGAAGCATTTCCATCAGATGTGAATCCACTAGGACCGGAGGTGAGAAATGAACCCCGCACGGGACAGACGGGAGCCGCTGACCCTGGAAAAAATCCAGAAGTTATAGAAGTAATGGACACCAAACTAGTGATGAGGGGAGAAAGCCCCGTTGTTTTAAATGCGGAATAAAAGGTCATGTGCAGTCGGATTGTAAGAAAGAAACAGAAAAAAAAGAAGGTTGTTAAACCTGTTGATTTGTTTGAAAATAAGAACTGTTAATTGCTTTATGTAAAGCAAATTCTTGTTAATTCCCCTGCGTGAGGGGGAATTGTTGTTCAAAAAAGGTTTTGCTGTGTGTGGTGCCATTTTTGAAATGGAACCAGAAATGTTGTCTTCGGAGAGTGAATCTCCAAACCAGGATTCGCCTAGAAAATGCTAAACGAAAGTATCATCAAAGCCTAGTACAAGTAAAGACTCGCATAGAAAGGAGGAAAAAACAAAGTTCAACATGAGGAGGAACCTGGAGGTATCCAGTTTGCAACTGGCGAAGCACAAAATGGTGCAAAGGAGATGAGCTTCGCAGCAGCTGCCGGGAGCAAGACTAAAAAGATTAATACCGAAAATTTAAGAGAGCACAGAGTTATTGTCAAGAAAGAGGGACCGAAATTTTAAAGTGGCCCCTCCAAAAAGCATTATAACAGACGTTCTGGAAAGGACGATAATTTTCAAAACATACAATGTAGAGAAAAAAAAAAGAATTGAATATGTAAATGAAAAAATATTGCAAAATGTTTAAAGCCCATATGGGGCGATATAAAATATGTGACAAGGGGAAAAAGGTATGTGACCATAGAAGTAAGAATGGAGTTGCGAGGGGGTCAGAGCCGTTGGATGGGCTCGAGTGATGGAAGCCCAATGTGGAAATGATTCCACAATTCGATCTTCGGAGAACCTACAAGGTGAGTTGGTAAACGAACCTGAGAAATGAGTAAGACTTTTCAGGAGTGCTTCGCCCAGCTTTTCGGGAGTAGCGATTGACCGGATAGTAGGTTGACATTACGGACTTCCTCGTCTCTTGGGGTGGGATACGGAGGGAGTACTGTGAAGAGTCGATCACACCTGAGGAGATGATAGAGACTATAGCAGACTGCAGAGTTGATAAGGCGCGGGTTTTGATGGTCTGCCGTACGAATTGTATAAAAGTATGCCAGACTTGTTCGGGCACATATTGGCCGGAGTTTACGCGAACTGGCAGCAGAACGGGATGATTCCCAGATCTGTACGCCGGAGAGTGGTGACTCTGGTCAGAAAGGACCGGGACAAGGGAGATAGAATAGATCATTTTAGTCCCATCACTGCTAAATACAGAGTTGAAGATTTTGGTCAAGGTGATAGCAAAAAGATTGGCGCATGTCGTGGATGGTCTGATCGGCAAGGCACAGACTTGTATTATCCCCGGCAGAAGCATCCAGGATAATCTCCATCTTATATGTTACATGTTATATGTTACGTTTGGTAACGATTCTGGCATTTAGACCAATCCAAAACATTCGATAGGGTTGACTATCGCTATCTCGTGTCCGTTCTCGCGCAGTTCAGGCTCGGTTTTGGCTTCCTCAGGTGGATCATACAGTTATATGACAACATCGACTCGATCGTTCGGGTGAACGGCTTTCTTTCTAAGCTGTTGTGTATTAAATGTTCGATTCACGAAAAATGTCCGCTCTCGCCGCTTTTGTATGTGATTGCTCTGGAGTTGTTACTACAAAAGTTGAGTGGCATCCCGAGGAAACTAGTTGATGGAGGATTGGTTTCAGCATATGCGACTGACATTACCATCATCATGACCAAGATAGAACACCTGCAGAGGATAGGCGAAACCATTAAGATTTACGAGATGATGGAAGGAGCAAAGATTAGCCGGGAAAAATCAGTCGGCTTGCAACTTGGCACCTGGAGTGGCAAGTCGATGCCTTCGAATAGTGTCGTGGGACGTTAGACGGAAGGCCTGGTTAAGTTGCTAGAAGTCTGATTTGGCTCAGAACTCCTAGTAGAAAAGAACTAGGCAGAGGTATCGAGCAAGGTGACCCTCACAGTCAAGACCTGGTCTTGGCGGTGGCTATCCTTGAAAGATAGGTGGCCAATGTGTTTATCGTATCGGTCATCATTTACCGCCTAACCGTTGTCCCATGTCCTGATTCGTGTTTGAGCAAGCAGGAGAGACAAATCTTCCGCTTTTTGTGGAGGGGCTCGACTCCACTTGTAAGGCGTTCTATCTGCTGTCAGAAGCCGTTGAAGGGAAGACTAAGGATGCCTGATTGATGATGTGCAAGCATACGGTGAGGTTGAGGCACCTCTGGCTTCTCCTGGATGGTGAACGGGTGTGGTCTCCGCTTGCGAAACGGATGTCTCCAAGGTTCACTAGTTTTGGTGGACGAGAAAGCTGGTTTCGCCGAAAATCGAGGTTGGGTACATGGTTTACGGAGTGTCGTAATGTCCTCCTACTGTTCCGTGAATCGGGTAGTTCTAGCGGTTTTAGTACCACCGCATTTTTCTATAGCAGGGTGGTAGAGGCTAGAAACGATGATGCCCTGGAGGAGACCCTGGGTCTCGATGATAACCAGTTAGACAGTCTGTTTCAAAGGATACTCGGGCCGAGGACTTTGCATAACTTCCAAATATCTCTGGCTTGGCAATGTTACCGAGGGTTGATGAGATTCTTCACCTTTCACCTGAAAAAGAAAGTGGGGCTGGAGAGAAAATACCTATCGGATAGTATATTCAAAGACAGATGGATGCGTGTAGCACGAATTTTGCGCGTGAAAGACTCCTTATGAACATATCATAAAGCTTAATGAAAGGTTCCGGTAGGAGAATAGGGTTTGTGGGGTCGGAGTTTAAACTGTTTTTACTGCTTCATTGTGTGTTTGTAATTTTGTCTTTTGTGTCGTATTTTCATTCGATTTCATAACTGCTTTTGAATTTTTAATTATATTCATCTGTATGTCTGACCCCGATCAGGCTGTGCTGTCCCCTCTATGTTAGCCCCTTGTGGGCAATAAAGAAACAAATTTCTTAAAACATGAATTTATAAAAATATTTCCTTTGATAATTGCTTTCTGTTAGTACTTTTAGTAATTGTTACATAGCTAATCAATAAGCAGCTTTCTCCATTATTGTAGTATAGATAGAAAAACCTATATATTTTATATGTATATATATGTATATATTTATGTTTATATATATATATTATATATATTATTTATTATATATTATATATTATATATATATATATATACACACACAGATATGTATATACACATACATGCATATACATGTATATATATGCCTATGCATGTATGTATGTATGTATGTATGTATGTATGTATGTATGTATGTATGTATGTATGTATGTATGTATGTATGTGGAATGAGGGTGTCGCATGCGTGTGTATGTATATATGTGCGAGTGAGTATTTTCAAATTGAAAAGTTGTAATCTAATGTGATTCTAAAAACGAAGTCGATGTACAAGCACATTTAGAATTTTGGCACTTCATTTAGCAAACAAAGAAACAACAATAGTGACAACCTAACATCCGAACCATTATGGATTATGCCAGCTCTGCCTATGGCCACCAATCTTTATGTAAGGAATCACAGAAAACTACAAACAGCATACAACTCAATTCGCATTATCACTAGCTTTGCACATACTGACCACCTGCTAATGGATCTCCGTCGTTTTCGACGACACGTAGAATATTGTCGACTGATCTCTACCTTCTCTTTGCTAAGTAGCGGAGGATTCTACAGACGCGTGCGGTAGACTCTCCTCTCGTAAACGACAAGTTAGCTTTCTGCAACCTGTTCGTAAAACAACCGGCTCCGATGATTTATGGATAAGCGCAAGTGTGGCTGCGTGGGAAGAAGTTTGCTTCCCAACTTCAAGGTTCCAGGTTCAACCCCACTTCGTGGCACCTTGGGCGAGTGTCTTCTACTATAGCTACGGGCCGACCAAAACTTTGTGAGTGGATTTTGTAGACGGAAACTGAAAGAAGCCCGTCGTATATATATACGTTTGTGACTCTGTGTGTGTGTGTATGTGTGTGTGTGTTTGTGTGTGTCTAGTATATGTCTGAGTGCGTGCCTTTGTGTCAGTGTTTGTACCCTTTCATCGCTTGACAACCGATGTTGGCAAAGGAACCATTAGATTAAGTACAAGGCTTTACAAAATAAGTATTGAGGTCGAATTGTCCGACGAAAACGTTACGAGGTGGTGCTCCAACATGGCCGCAGTCAAATGACTGAGACAAATAAAAGAATAAATGTATTTCCCTATGAACTTAGTTCTTCTCATCACTTTCAGAAAAATGGATAATTTTTTACGAAAATTTCTACAAATACCTTTCAGATACTGTACCTTACGAGCATAGTGGAATTTAATATACATATTTTTTTTATTGTTCTGTTCTTTTACCTGTTTTGGTCATTTGACTGCGCCATGCTGGAGCACTGCCTTGATGTGTTTGTAACAGAAGAAATCAACTCGATGACTGTACATTTATCATTATCAGCACATTTACCAAGTCTGTACATTTACCATTGCCTTTTGATTTGACATCTGTAATTTGTTTAATTTAAAGTGTTTTGGATCTTTCCCAAGTGTAAGCCTTATACCAACGGTAGTGGCAAGTATGGTCTTTATAATATGGAAAGATGGCTCATTTGGAAAAGTTCCTTGGACCCCGCTACATTTCAAAATTCAAGAACTGAATCCAGAAACATGTGGTTCAGAAGCAAGCTTCTTGCCACACAACCACTCCTGTGCCTATATAAATATATAAATAAAAAGCAAATTTGTCGGCGCGAACACCTACATACTGAGGCGCATCATACAGAGATAAGGTGAGTATGGACGAATGTTCTAGACAGGGAAATTCAGAGTTTATAAGGAATAAAATAGTAGAGAAATGAATAAAGAGTAAAACAGTAGATTGAAGATAGAGACAGGAGAATAAAGTCCACAGCTCATCTTTTTCCAGAGGGTATGCAGATTCGTCCGTACATCCGTGAAAAACATTAACGCCTGACCTCTCAACTCGAACCGACTTTTACGAAGAATAATACTGGTATCTTATCTTTATTTTTTATTTTCTGATTTTGATTTTTTTTACTTAAAATTTTTTTTAAAACTTACGCTCACATTTATTGTTTTCCACACCTATCCAATTCCTTTCTTTTCTCTCTTTCCCCTCTCTCTTCTATTCACTGACTCACAACCCATATCTGTCTTTCTCACTCTATATACCCACATGGACCATTTTCATACTAGCTACCCGCTTAATCTATTCCTTCAACATGAAAGCAACATTCAAAATACTGTCTGGATTTACCTAGGATTATTCCTAAGGGCCTATATCTTCAAGGAAGTAAGTACCAATCTTTATACCCCCTGGGAAAAGATGAGCTGTAAACTTTATTCTGTCTATATTCTTCTATCTACTGTTTTACACTTTATTCTTGTATCTACCATTTTATTCCTTATAAAACTCAGAATTTTCCTGTCTAGAACTTCCATACATACTCACCTTGTGTCCTACGACGGTATACTCAGTGTACGGACATGCTAGCCTGTCACTTGGGATATTTCAGAAACAGCTGTAAGACTTCAGATTCACCTTACTTTAATTAAATATTCTAAATGACTTCAGATACCCGTCCTGCCTTGGTTTTTGCTGTCCTTCTCCTCTAATATAACGTATGTATATAAAACTTACTTGGAAAAGGTTCGATCATATAATAATATAAATAATATGGCGGTGCCCCAGCATGGCCACAGCTCATTAGCTGAAACTAGAAAAATCAAAATCAAATCAAAAATCAAATATATAAATATATGCATTTATACATACATGTACATTCCTATATATATATGTATATATACATGCATTTATGGGTACAGCACATAAAAAAAAGCGTGGAACACAATGAGAAACGAAAACATAAAAACAAAAACATAGAAATGAACTTTTTCAAACAACGAAAAAAACAGAGTACAAGACATATAACACAAGGAATATTCCCCTTCTTCAGTTGTCCCTGTTTCATCTGCTCCGCGTTCCGAAGGTAAGGACAAGATGTAACTCCGTTGAAACAGTTCTTCCCGCAAAGCAAATTAAATAAAATTTGGGTTTTTTTGCAGAGTTTGAAAGTGGTAACAAGAACAGGGCAGTGAAGACAAAACAGTAAAAACAATATAAAGTAAAAACACTAAAAGACAGAACAATGAGAACAAAACAGTAAAAACAAACGATGAGGGCTGTTAAGCCAAGACGATGGAAAAATTATTGTGACCGCTTAAGGAGACAGCTTATGAAAGAGACAGGATAAGATGATCTGGTCTTGGTGAAGATAGCAGTTGGAAAGATGGCTTCCCTCTGATCACGTTTTAGTGACGAGAGAGTCGAGGAGGAGGAGGAGGAGTAAGAGAGAGGGAACGGTGAAGGGGAGAGGAGAAGAATAGGGAAGGGTGGGAGAGAAAACCAGAAAGGATGAAGAACAAGAGAGGGAGAGATAGACAGAGAAGGAATAGTAAAGGAGAAGAGTGCGCATCATAATTATTAAGATAAAACTCACTTAGAAAAGGGTGCGTTGCGTTCGATCATATAATAATATAAATGATATATGCATATATACATACATGTATGTACATACCTACATATATATGTTTATATATATGCATATATGGGTGCAGGATATAAAAAACGTGGAACACATCTCTCTCCCTCTCTTCTTCTTCATCCTTTCTGGTTTTCTCTCCTACCCTTCCCTATTCTTCTCCTCTCTCCTTCACCGTTCCCTCTCTCTTACTCCTTCTTCTCCTCCTCCTCCTCCTCGACTCTCTCGTCACTAAAACGTGATCAGAGGGAAGCCATCTTTCCACCTGTTATCTTCACCAAGATCAGACTAGCTTATTCTGTCTCTTTCATAAGCTGTCTCCTTAAGCGGTCACAATAATTTTTCCATCGTCTTGACTTAACAGCCCTCATCATTTGTTTTTACTGTTTTGTTCTCATTGTTCTGTCGTTTACAGTTTATAATATGCACACACATACACACACACACACACACATACTAGCTACATACCCGGTAATTCCCAAGAAGGGGGGGGCTTATCCCTTGGTTCCGTTCTCATAATTGTTTCGCTAATCCAGTAACAAAGTATGCAGCCATTAAAATGTTTTTTATGCATTTGCAGAGAATACCGAACTCTCTTACAAGGATCTTGTTTTTAAGAATTCCCAATAAGTTATGAATACCAAAACTGTAAAGTCAGTTATGTAGTAACATGAAATTAGTTACCCGATAGTAAGAATTCGAATAAAGTAGCCCCGAAAAGGGCTTTAATGCGTTCCCAGAGTATATAGAACATAAGTGGAAATACTAATAAGGTATGTATACTAAAGTCGTGAAGCATATTACATAATAACAGGCTAATCAAATATAAGATAATAACAATTCAAAGTAAATAATTCTGAAAAGGGTTTTTTGTGCGTTTCCAGGGACGCTCGTGTTGGTATGATCGTGAATAAGTTACTAAACGAAATAAGTGGATCTATTGTTTAGAAAAATGCTATTTACTTGTTTCAGTAAATTGCGAAAATAACTCTAACAGTTCAAATACCAAGAAATAAGCATACTCAATTTCCATTTTACCAAACAATTTAGGAAAATAA
>NC_042997.1:138964260-138979260 GCF_006345805.1 Octopus sinensis | reverse complement strand
AACACGGACAGGACATATATATATATATATATATATTATATATATATATATATATATATATATATATATATATATATATATATGTATGTATGTATGTATGTATACTTTTTTATCTCTTTACTTGTTTCAGTCATTAGACTGCGGCTATGCTGGGGCACCGCTTTGAATTTTTGTCGAATTTGTCAATATTTCTGATCTAAGCGTCTTAATATGTTTTCAGCGGTGTAGAATTTACAATGTAATTATTCTTTTTCATTCCAGTGGCAAAATAGAATAACTGCTAGTCAATAAAAACAGCAAAAAAGAAAAAAGCCCAAAACCAAAATAAATAAATAAATAAAAATCGAGAATAGAAATATGATTTCTTCCACTCAAACACTTAAAGAGTAGTTTTGCAAACCAGGATGTTAGAATGCAGAGGAGCGTTGAGTGTCACAGAACGATAACAATGTGAACACCAGTGGCAAGTTATTATTTCAGTGATGATTTGGGTTCCCTATTTCTTTATTGCCCATTAAGGGCTAAACATAGAGGGAACAAACAAGGATAGACAAACGGATTAAGTCGATTATATCGACCCCAGTGCGTAACTGGTACTTATTTAATCGACCCCAAAAGGATGAAAGGCAAAGTCAACCTCGGCGGAATTTGAACTCAGAACGTAGCAGCAGACGAAATACCGATTTCTTTACTACCCAAAAGGGGCTGAACACAGAGAGGACAAACAAGGAGGGACAAAAGGATTAAGTCGATTATATCGACTCCAGTGCATAACTGGTACTTAATTTATCGACCCCGAAAGGATGGAAGGCAAAGTCGACCTCGGCGGAATTTGAACTCAGAACGTAGTGGCAGACGAAATAGGGCTACGCATTTCGCCCAGCTCGGGTTCCATGTTGCAGGCAGATAGACCACCGTATTTCTTTACGGTCATTGTCAATGGGGCAGTCTGCCAAGAGCTCTTGGAGCATACCTTGCTTTCGTCAGTGAAAATATTATTTCATAATGCAAAATTTTCGTTACCGTAGGATTTTGCATCTGTATATAGAGCTGAAACATTCACTGACTTGTTTGCTGTTTGTCATAATAAAGTGTTTCCTTAGACAGTCAATTAGTCTGACTTCAGGCCCATTGAAAGAAATCTAAGAGGTTTAGTTGAACAGAAAATGGACGACTCATGTAAGGAATTGGTTTCCTTTATGTCACAGACTAGTCAGTTAAGTCAAAATAACTCCGACCAAATAATAAAGCCCCGTCTTTTGATTTTTGACTAACCTACCCTCTAGTAATGATGTTTTGGAAACAATAAATTTAACGGACCTGATGCAAACTATATTTGAGATCCACATGTAGCCCACCCCCAATATATATGTATATATATATATATATAATATATATATATATATATATATATATATATATATATATATATTATATATATATATATATATATATTAAATGTATATATAAGTATGTATGTGTATGTATATATGTATGTATCTATGTAGGTAGGTAGATAGGTAGGTAGGTAGGTAGGTAGGTAGATAGATAGGCAGACAGGCAGGCAGGTAGGTATTGTTGTGTAGTTGAGAAACACGTTTTGCAACCACGATGTGTCCCGTTCCGTCCTCCTGCATGGTGCCATGGGCCAATCTTTTTTACTATTGTCAAAGGGCCGAGCAATACCTTGTAAGTGAATTAGATACACAAAAAATTGTGGGGAGCGTGGAAGCCCGTCGTATGTGTCTCTGTGTTTGTTTGTTTGTTTGTTTGTTTGTTTGTGTGTGTGTGTGTGTGTGTGTGTGTGTGTGTGTGTGTGTGTGGTGTGTGTGTGTGTTTGTCTCCACCGCTTGACAATCACTTCGACAAAAGAGATCGATAGAATAAGTCCCAGACTTTGAAAAGATTAGCAGAGATTGATTTGTTCGATAAAACCCTTGAAGGCGATGCTACAGGAAAGGCCACAGAAACAAATAAGCGATTATATATACATACTTATATTTCTTTATAGCCCACAGAGGTATAAACATAGAGGGAACAAACAAGGACAGACAACGGGAAAAGTCGATTAAATCGACTCCAGTGCATAACTGGCACTTATTTAATCGATCCCAAAATGAAGAAAAGCGAAGTCCACCTCGGCGGAATTTGAAATCAGAACGTAAAGACAAACGAAATACCTATTTCTTTACTACCCACAAGGGGCTAAACACAGAGAGGACAAACAAGGACAGACAAACGGATTAAGTCGATTATATCGACCCCAGTTCGTAACTGGTACTGATTTAATCGACCCCGAAAGGATGAAAGGCAAAGTCGACCTCGGCGGAATTTGAACTCAGAACGTAACGGCAGACGAAATAACGCCAAGCATTTCGCCCGGCGTGCTAACGCTTCTGCCAGCTCGCCGCCGAAATGATAGAACCTTCTTTTCTAGTCTCCGCACAAGGCCCGAAAATTTTGAGGAGGGGACCAGTTGATTACATCGATCCCAGTATGCAACTGGTACTTGATTTATCGACCCCGAAAGGATGAAAGGCAAATTCGACCTCGGCGGATTTTGAACTCAGAACGTAAAGACACACGAAATACTGCTAAGCATTTCGCCAGCTCGCCGCCTTGCTAACGTTTCTGCCAGCTCACTGCTTTGAAATGATAGACTATTAAATGTCCATTCTGATTGAACTAGTACTTTCATGCATTAAACTATGCAATCTTCATATATATACTCACGCAATATACATATATGCAAATATACATATACGCATATATGTAGGATTGTTTGTACGTGTCCTTGCGCATTCCTTCGTTTATTCTGATGCTTATTTTCCTGAGTAATGTTTTTATTTTTCTCTAAACCGACAAACTATTCGAAAAATTTTCTTTAAAATATTTGTTTAAAAAATGCCAAATTTGATACATTAAATCTAAGACATATTCTACAATTCTCAACCACCAGTTTACTAGTTTCACTAAATCTTTGTCTTGCTGACTTTCATAGTGCTTTTTTTTTCTCTTTTTTTCTTTTTTTTTCTTTTTTTTTTTTTACTTTTCTCTTTAACTCTTCTCAACATCAGACTCTGAAAAAGAAAAACAAACCAATATTTATTATTTTCTTTATATTTCCCATCAGAGTGAAGCCATTATAGCAGTTGTTGATGAAAAACCCTCAGCAACAGAATTACAAGCGGGGAATTCGGTGACCTATTTAAAATAAATGCAGTGATGTGGTATCTGCATCTTGGCAACTGCAAACTAAAACTGAACAAACAAACTTTTAATTACATTCATACATACATACATACGTGTGTGTGTGTGTGTAAGTATATATGCTAGAGCTAATGACTACTTGTAATAATAATAATTGGTGGAGACAACGAGAGAATCTGCCTCGATGTCGTTTCTGATCTACTAGAAGTAGCAACCACATTTCATTAAACTCATACAACCAACTCTTCTCTAAGCGTCATTTAACAGAAAAGATGATTTTAAAAATATGGTTATATTGAACAGTGTAATCCCTGACGCAAAATAAAAAAAAATATGGGTGATGATCAGGATTAGAATAACTTCGATTAAAGACATACTTGATCAAGCAAGAAACCACAAAACAAGTCTGACATTAAAGAATAAAGCTCATGAGGAAAACCACACAAACCAGGCGATTTGCACCCCATGCAGCCCATCATTCCGGACAGATATTCGTCCCAAATAGGTGAGTGAAATGCTGCTGAAGTGCCGCACACATCCGCTCGGGCTCGAGTAGAATGCACCCAATGTGGCTTTGTTGCCATGTTGCACCTCTGTCACTCAGCCCCCTCAAATCCCTTTCGTTTTCTCGTTTCTTAGAGCGTGCGCCTTTGCTTTGTCAATGCATCTTTCGTGCTTAGCGTTGAAGAATTGGTCCCGGATCAACGTCAATTGTTGATGACTTTCCTAAGCACCACTTCTACGTTTCTAAGTTTCCCTCTATTCTATTACTTCCTATTGCAAATGCCATATTAAACTTAATAGATTTTACTCTAATAGCCCTTTTCAGAGCAAAGCACCATTTGTTGTTGAGGATTGACCCCATCAACGCCCACTTAACTAATTCTCTAATCCAGTCACGCTAAGCTTGGCATGCAGAAGTGATGTGTTCAGCTTCCTGTGATCGGGTCCCTGCTTACGAAGTCTATCTAGGTCGACAGTACAGATCACAAACGTGTGGTCTGGGAGGCCAACTGTTTTGAAAAGTTGACAACTTATGCTATCCATATTCATTAGCCTACAAATTACTCTATTTAGATACCACCTAGTTGGTCCATACGGTTCGTTTATGTTCACACTGGCACAGTCGGGAAATCTAATTCATACTTGTCAGACAGTTGAAAGCGTCTGAATTGTTTTCTGAGGATTTTATACCCCCTTCTTCAACACCTTTCCCCAAACAATCTAAGCGTGTGTCCAAGATGGCGTTCTTGTCACCCATTAGTACTAAAGGTTGAGACTTTCCCAGGAAAACCTCCAAGGTCCAAATAATCGACATCCAGTTACCATGGAAATTTTGGAGCCACAATATTTATACTTGGATAAGTGGTCCTGTTTCCAAAGTCACTCCAGACCTAGTACGTTTATACTACCTATTCCGAACAAGACCATGTTTATAAGAGAGAAAGGAAATGAGAATCTTCACTTGTGGTGAGACGGTGTTCTTTCCTTCTGACTATTTATGGGTGTCTCCTCAAGCAATTTTTGTAGAGTGTTTTGTTTTAGGTCGCACGGAAATCTATTCCTTCGGCATATTATGCTTTTAGTTTGTTGTAAGCTTATTGCGCGTTGTTTTTATAATGTTATATGTAGAGGAGTGTTATGCGGAGGTGCGATGGATTCATTTAGAGTAATATCTGTGTAATTTTTCATAAGCTTTATTGAATTCTTGTTTGCTTGTGTCCTTCATCGTGTAATTGATGATACCTTGGAAATTCTGTCCAGGTTATTCGCGTGGAATTCTATGTGTTTTTGTTTGTTGAGCTGTTTGTAACGTTGGTGGTGTTTTACTGTTAGAGATGTATGTGTGTAATTGCGTTGGTGTACGGTGTGTGAATGTGTGACGGGTTGTTTGTTTCTGTGTGTCCAAACTGTTTTCCTCGCAGGATGAGTTTTCACAATCGGCGAAATCTGTGGCAGGCGTGCATTTCAAAACTGGTGGCCTGCTTGACTGGTGTTGGTGAGATTTCTCTCGGTTTCGATGGTGCAGGTGATGTTACTGTTTTTCTCTTGTGTGGTAACAGTGCTTACTACTGATATTGTTGAATGCATCTCTCCTGCTTCTCTTTCTGTTAATGCTGTTGTTGATTTGAATGCTACTACTCCAAAAACTATGTTGTTTGCATTGTTTTTTGGTAGTGGAACTGCTGTTGCTTTTGATACTGTTGTTGTTGTGTTAGAAGCGTCTAGAGAATCCAGAGATTGATTTCCTTTTCTTTGCATGGGGTAGAAGTCCTTTAGGTGGTTTTTCTCGCTACAAATGGTGCATCTTGGCTTTCTACCCTCGACGTCTACGAATAGCTGTGAACATTAGGAAGGTTGATCTGGTCAGGGATGACTTCAGTACTCCTCTAATCGACGTGTGTCAATAATTTTATTTCTGTGCGAGATTAATTTTCCTTTCCCATTTTGTGCGCTTGGAAAATTATTGCTACGTTCTCTATTCCATGTAATTCGGCTTCTACCAGAAAACAGATATCCACTTTTGATGGTACCTCTGCAATTCTTCTGTTTTGATAGTTGTTGTTGCACTTTCTCTGACTAATTCTTCAATTGTACCAAAGCGTCTTCCACGAGCAACGCCAGTTTTTTTAACCCCCAGACTGGTATTAGGTATTTTTCGATCGGGGCCCGTGTCGCTCACTCCTTTCTCGTGGTTTTGCCGAAATACATTTGCATATAATAGTTTTTTGTAGTGTCTTCCTCAGGATCGGTTAAAGGATCCTGAATGCTAATTGGTGGTGTTAAACAGGTTGTTCTATTTATACTTAATCAAGTTTCAAAAAACGGTGAGACACGAAGTTTTGCCGTCGCATCACTATTCGTCTAAGACTCCGAGACTGCCTGTCACACGTAAGGCAATTTTTTTGTTGTTAAGTTAGTTTCAAATTTTCAAGGCTCTCTGAAGATTTGCTTCTCAGAGATACCGAGAAAAATACAGTATGATCGATACTCAATTAGTTATACATCTTCCAATTAAAATATTTGTCATACGTGTGGTAAAAACTGAATACATAATCAATTTCGTCGTCCACATTTTGAGTCCTAGTAAATCATATACTTTAATTGGTTTTATGGTGCATCCTTGGCAATACTTAACTCAGGATTTCTGATCCTATCTAGATCTCAAAAGGTACTCTAAATTGAGACATTTCTTGAAGAATTGAGAAAAGAATTTGGTTTGCTGTATGAAGTTCGCTTCGTCTCATAGACATTTTACATGTAATACATCAGCAAACTATTATTATTTATTAAACTAGCATAAATCATCATTACTATACGACACTGCTAGATTTCAGTTTTGATGGAAAAATATAGTTGTCACTGAAAGAACTTGTATAACAACCCGCAGTCGGGGGACGTTATAAATCTATCATTTTCCAAAATCTTTTTTTCTCTCTTTTTTGGCGCTGATTAATGTTGGTTTAGAATATCTACTTTTGCTGCCTTACACGCATTTTCCAACTAATTGACAGTTAAATTCTTCTTGTATTTTTTTATCCGTTTTCTGGTTTTCAAACTTTGCAGCTGAAGTAACATATTCGAGGATTCTCGAAGATAACGACCCCAGTACTTTGTTGGGTTGTCATTGTAAGGATCTCTTGAAGCAGAATGGCAATATCGATTCAGACATCTTAATTTTTTCAATACTTTCTGAATTCCGACCTTACATACATACGTGGTCTGGTTAATAAGTATGCGGACTGTCGCCATAGTAACAAAGCTAAAGCACAGAGAGTGAAGTCGTTTGGAACAGACTGACCTACTCTGCAGTACATGCGCAATAAGTTTTAACGTTCTAGCTTACTTTTGCTGTTTACAAAAGTGCCATGTGTAGCGTTTGTTCGTCGCATTGACCATAACAGAGAAAGTTGAGCAGAGGAGCTGCATCAAATTTTACCAAAATCTTGGCGATACCTGTTCAGAGGCCGACGCAAAGGTTTCAAAAAGTTTTCTTTGTTCTCGACACAATCAAGGAGATGTACAACTGAAACCCGAGTGTGTTTTTGGTCAGGTGAAAGCAGTTTTAGCACAAATTTGGTAGACACGCGTCTCCTTCCCAAATGTTCAGTGATAATGGACTGAACTGAGTTGTAACTAATTTGCACATATTTTGATAACTGTCGTATGGTGATTCGACGATTTCCCTTCAGAGCTGCAAGCACAATTGTGATATTTTTCTCAGTTCTGTTCGTTGCGGGTCTCCCAGAATGCTTGTTACTATCGACATTTTTTCCGCCATCATGGAAACGTCTGAACCACCCGTACACTTGTGTGCGGCTCATACCCTTCTCACAATATACTTTCTGTAACTTTGCGTAGGCCTCTGAGCAGGTATCGCCGTGATAACTTTCTCTCTTATTGTCAATGCGACATACATATGTGTGTACGTGTCTGTGTCTGGTCCCAAGCACCTCTCGTGGACCGGTGTTAGTGTGTTTGCGACCCCGTAACTGAGCGGTTTAGCAAAAGAGCCCGATACATTCATAAATATATATATATATATACATATATACATACGTACATCCTTGCCTGCATGTATACATACACACATGCATACATACATGTGTACATACATGCATACATACATGTATACATAGATATATACAGGCATGCATGCATAAGTACATACATTCATACATGCATTCATACATTCATACATACATACATGCATGCATATATGCATCCATGCATACATACATACATGCATACATACATGTGTACATACATGAATATATATATATGCATAAATACGTACAAATATACATACATAGATGCATTCATACATACATGCATACATACATATATACATATATACATACATACATACATATATACATACATACATGCATGCATGCATACATACATATATACATGTTGATTACTACTACTTATCAGAAAAATGGCATCTTTTCATTGAACCCTGAAACGAACATGTGCATGCAGCTTGCTTTTCAGTTCAGTTATCGTTCTGCAGGAAAGTTCAGAAATGTGACATCTATTTCTCTTTTCAGTGCAAATGTAACGCGGTGCCCGTGACGGTAGAGCTATCTCATAGCAGCTCGACTTCTCCTTGGCGCATGTGACTTTAGATGGCTGACAAACCCAACATTTAAGAGAAGAAGTTGTCCACACGCGCTGGAACTCAATTCCTACTGGTTTTCTGCAAACACTATCCTTCGAACCTGCTTACAGAATTAACACTTCAAAGCAGCGTACCTCTTCCGTTTTTGCTCAAAGATGCCTCACTTGTACTTGATAGTCTCTCTCCATGATGTACGGCTTTCAGCCAATGTTTCCCACGTATCTATACCAATCTTCACAGCCTTAACGTTGCTCTTTATGACATCCTTAAACCGCTTTCTAGATTTGCGCTAGAGCCTTCTCCCTCTGGTCAGTTTCCCATAAAATATTTGTTTGAGTAGCTTACCGTCTTTCATTCTAACGTCATGACCAGTCCAACGAATTTGGTTCAAAATTGTCTTTTTTTTCAATAATGGTGCCATCATCTTTCTGAAGTATGGCGAAAATCAGACATGTATGCCGATCACTTTATGTTTAAGAAGCGCTCGCCTTATGTTTAATAAGTGCTTTCCAACTGCTTAACATACTGCCTGTAAGTTGTGCACGTTTTGCATCCGTATAACAGGGCTGTAAGAACACAGGTTTCATATACTGCGAGTTTTGTGTTTCTCGTGATACTCCGATCTGTCCAGATTCGCCTCTCAAGTTTCCCGATAGCAGTGCTACCTTTCGTAATCTTCTGATTTTTTTCAGCGTCAAGGGTACCAACTTTACATAGTGTACTTCCAAGAAATATAGAGCTGTCTGCTTCTTCTAGTGTTTTTATTCCTATGAAAATCTTAGGCTCCACATACGTTTCTTCAGCTGTCGTTTTTATGCTAATGTTTAGACCAAATGCAGTGTATGCATTGGATGTGTCCGATATCTTTATTAATAGCACAAAGGAACTCTTTGATAACTGTGCCAAATGTTTTTGACTTAGTGTTAAGAAAATTGGGGATTAAAAACTTCAGATTAAATGTTCTAAATCGCATACTGCTGTGATGAGAGTTACGACGCTCCCTTGGGAGAGATAGACTGATCTGAATAAAGTATAAATAATAACGATTCGAGTGATTTCAAGGTTCAGGGTTCGGAGTCGAGTAAAGTTCCCGTTAGTTTGCAGTGAATTTGGAAGGTGTCAATTGGTTAATCCAGAAGGAATTGTTGGTTCGTTTCGTAAAGAGAGTTGTTAGTTCATTTACTGCTACCTGATTATTTATTGTATGTTAAAAGTACGTTACAACATCTGGTGACGAGGTTTTCGAAGCTCACGTAGGTTATTTAACAATTTGTTTGTGATGCAACTTGTTAAATAATGGAAGACATATTAGCTTCCATAGCACAGTTGCAAAAGTAACAAGTGCAGTAACAGGAGTTACAGAAGCAACTATTAGAGCAACAGCTACAACAACATCAATTATTGGAGCTATATTCAAATAAGTCCAAAAATGAGGTAAGTTCGTTTTCACCAGAGGAGAGTATAACTTTTGCATCGTACTACAGAAGGTACGAGGAGAGTTTTAAGCAAGATTGCAAATCATGGTCGGACGAACAAAAATAAGATTGTTATTGCGAAAATTAGCTCCGTTAGAACATGACTGTTATTGTAATTTCATATTGCCCAAGAAACCCTGCGAAATTTGTTTTAAAGCAACTAGATTTACTGTTCGGAAACAATAGAATTACATATTCCGTGACAAAACTTCTCTGGTTAACACTCGAATGGAGTGTTGGAATATAACGAAAAAAGAGAATGATGATTTTATTACATACACATCAACAGTCAAAAAGGATGTGTGAAAGTTCTAAACTCAAAGAACTTACACCTAAGATGTTCAAGTGTCTTATTTTCATACAAGATGATACAGCAAGTGAAGATACAGAAATTCGGGCAAGAATTCTTTGTAAATTGGAACAAGCGAACCAAAATCTAATCTTACAGTCCGTGGCAGAAGAATGCCAAAGGATGGTAAACCTGAAACACGATGTAGAAAAAAATCGAGAAAAGGATTCCTCAAAAATATAGATGCGTCAATCGAGAAAGTACAACAAAAAAAAGAGCGCCACGTTCTAATACACGTTATGGATATGGGGACATACATTTCAAGAAACACTGTCCATTCAAAAATCAAAAATGTTACAATTGAAAAAAATATTGGTCGCAAGAGTTCACTCTGCAGAACAAAATTACAAAATCAAACGTTAAAAATCCTAGAGCGCTGTCAGCAGAAACAAAAATCGACTCCCAAATAAGAAAATTTGTACACGTAAAAAATAAACGGAATAGATACTAAACTTCAATTGGATAACAAATATGAACACATAGGGAAACCTATATTGAGAAAATAGGGAAACCTATATTAAGAAAATCAGCGAAATCTACTCGTGGCGTGACGAGTGACAAATTACATTTCATAGACGAAATGAGGACTAATGTCCCGTTTCGAGGGAAACATGCCAGGCGAAAGTCTTTGTCGTTAAAAATGCAACCGATCTGCTCTGTACCGATTGGTTAGAATTATTCGATTTATGGGACTTAAATCCCTATTGTAAAAACGTAAATGCTTGTCCCTCTAAAAATAATTTGCCTGAAGAGTTAAAGAGAAAACAAAATTCTGCAAGGAATCTCCGTCAAATTAGGTTTATGTACAAAGATTGAGAGCCCATGGTCCAGGATACACATCGACTACGTTGGACCAGTGAACGGCGCATTCTATCTAATCGTTGTGGATAGCAATACAAAGTGGCTAGAGGTATGCAGATGTAATAAACCCACGGCAAAGGCAACAATAAAGTTCCTACTCTAGTTATTTACTCGATACGGCATTCCAGACACGTTAGTTTAAGATAATGAAACACAATTCAGAGGATGTGAATTAAGAAATTTCTGCAAAATACATGCTATAAATCACATCCTTACCCCGCCCTACTACCCAATGTCTGCTGGGCAGGTGAAAAGATTTGTAGACACGTTAAAAAGAGTTCTTTGAAAAGCTAAGAATGAGTAAGATAATGACGAGGCACTAACAAAATATTTGAGAGTATATAGAATAACACCAAATCCAAATACTAATTCAGGAAAGTCACCAGCAGAGTTAATGTCCGCGCGTAAAATAAAATCGATCTTCGATAAATTATTACCAGGAAAAAATACATATATAGGAAAGACAATAAACACTGAAAGTAATGCAAGAAATATTACAAAACCTTTCGAAGCAGAAGATAAAGTTCATTTAAAAAATTACAAAAATGGTAAAGAAAGTTGAGAGGATCTTTGTGTAATCAAAAGGTTAGGTAACATGATGTATTTAATTAAAGGACAACTTTCGGAACACAAGAGACACCTTAACCAGTTAAAGATGAGACATACAGGAGTAATACCAATGGAAGTTTTCTATGATATGTTTGAAGTGCCAGTACCAAGATATATTGAACCCCGTAGAACTAGCTTCAGACAACAAAAATAGACTGAATATCTGGAAGTAATATCTAAACGAAAAATTAGATTTTCAAAAAAAAGGAAAATAATAAATAAATAAATAAAATAAACAAGAGTGTTGGCAAGATTGCTTAGTACAACGAAAAGAAAAAGTGCTGTGTGCAACGAACAATACTACCTTAAATGTCGGGCAACAATTATACAACAGCTAGAAAACAATGGAAAAAGAGGAAGAGGTGCTGGAAAGAAAAATAAGGAAATATAAAAGAAATTCCACGTTCTCACAGCAGTCGAAATCTCAAAAGGGGAGATGTTGTCTTGTGATGAGAGTTACGACGCCCCTTTGCGAGAGATAGACTGGACCAAGTAAAGTATAAAGTAACGAACCGAGTGAGTTCAGGGTTCAGAGTTCGGAGTCGAGTGAAATTCGTGTTAATTCGCAGTGAAGTCGGAAGGTATCGATTGGTTAGTTTACAAGGAATATTGATTGTTGGTTCGTTAGTAATGAGAGTAGTTAGTTCATTACATTGTTTTTACTGTTGTCTGGTTATTTTATTTATTGTACGTCACAAATTACGTCACAACACATATACATACCGAATTCAACTGGTTTGATAATATTGATGCTGCAGTCACTAGGTTCATTGAAGAGACGAACAAGCTGTGTGAGAACTGCCTTGTTGTAGAAGGTCCAGTGCAAGCCACTTTTGAAAAAGCCATAAAAGAAGCAAAGACAAAACTGTAGTGTAAAACTCGGAAGACGATGAATAACTGGTGGTCTGAAGTACCAACGGAAATGCAGAGAATTTTCAACTGCAGAGTATTGAAGGCATTTTATGGCACAGTAAGGTTAAGTTTTTTTACCCCTAGCTTTATCGAAAGTGATACCACTGAAGTTAAAAGATGTACATACCCTTATCAAAGATTCAGAAGAAATCATGAATCGGTGGGTTGAACACTTTAAAGATCTGTGTGATAAACCATCTGTTGCTGAGATGAAATTGTTAATGGTCTGCTGCAAAAGGAGATTGTGACATAAATGATGGATGATGAAACGGCTGATGAGATAATGTCCATTATCAAAGAGATCAACACAAGAAAAGTTCCTGGTTTGATTGGAATACCTATTGAGCCGATTCGTTTTGGAGGAGAAATTGTTGCTATGGCCATTCATGGGCTAGTTTTATCTGTATGACATGGTGAACGTATCCCACAAGACTAGGTACATGCAATTATACTTTCTATTTACATACATACATACATACATACATACATACATACATACATACATACATACATATATACGTACATACATACATACATACATACATACATACATACATACATAGTACATGCATACATACATAACACAACATACATACATACATACATACATACATACATACATACATACATACATACATACATACATACATACATACATAGACAATCAAGCAGAGTTGTCTATTAGGAACTGACAACAGGGATATTAGTTCTGAAAATTACGCTTTTGTAATACAAGAGCAGGAAATGACCACGATGTACTTGATGCAACAAAGAGATTGGGATATAGGTAAATCACCAATGCACAACAATCACTGCAATCTCCATAGTATTAATAGGGAGGATGTCATCTACGTAAGTAGGTACCAGAAAATGTGCTCGCATTATTACCTACTTATGCGACGTGGTACCGTGGTTACAACATTACATAATGAAATCCGTTGAAAGTATAATCCTGAGGAGATAAATGCATGAAGTTTCAGTGATGTCCCTGTCAAGACTTTAATGAAATGCAAGCACAACAGACTAAACGTAACGAACTGGGGCAGAGAAAAGAACCTATGCTCAGTACTTGAAATTAGATGCCTCGCAAATGTCAACACTAAGTTAAATAGTAGTGAAAAGAAAACCTCTGTGCTGAAGTGATAGGAAACATAAAGTTATAATCGGGATGGATTATGACTGTATATATCTACCCATTCTTAGTATCAATCTTGAGAAGCCGGAATTCACAAAGCCAGAAGGAATAAGTCTAATGAGAAAACTACGGCTGCAAGCTATCAAAGGTACGATCAAAACATGTAAGACATTCATAAAGTTTAGCATGTAATGAGACCCACATTTGAAATGCCATATATGCTTACATTCATATGTCATCGAGGGAGTAATAGAGGGAGAGAGAGAGAGAGAGAGAGAGAGAGAGAAGGAAGGAAAGAGAGAAACAAAGAGAGAAAAAGCGATAAGAAGAAAGAACAAGGAGAATTACATAAGTCAGAATAATTGAAGGTGGTGCATCTGCATCTCACGAATGAACTATGAGCTAGCAGTTGTACACCAACTAAGCCGCCATATCGCCATGCCATATTGGATGTCTGCGTGTCTTTACTGTTGGTGTAAAACACACAGTAAAAGGTCAGTAAGGTTATATATTACTTCAGTGTAGAGTTGCACTAGTTGCAGCGAAGCATTCACTATAGACGCATATATAGGCCTATAACTATATCACATACATGCACGCGTTCACAGAATCATGCCTAAAAAAACCTACACAAAACGAAAAAAATTATGAAACATGTATCAAATGGAAAATGTCATTCTAATCACGGCTTACATGTTTATTTTTATGTGTCTGTGTGTGTGTTTATGTTTGTGTGTGTATGTGTGTGTTTGTGTGCGTGTGTATGTGGTATGTGTATGCGTATGCTTGCATACGTACTTGTGCATGTGTATACGTGCCTGTATGTATGTACGTGTGTGTATACACGTTTGTTTGTGTGTGAGCGTTTTTGAGTATATACATATGCTTGTGTGTGTATACGCGTATATTTTGTGTGCATGTGTGTGTGTCTCTCTCTGCCTCCCCCCTCTCTCTCTCTATATATATATATATCATATGTTCTGAACTTATAGAAAGAAATCCCATAAAAATCAACAATTTAGTTTAAAATGGGAAATAGAAGTTATTAAAATATTTATGAGAATTTTAATTCATGCAGACGATCGTTTCGTACAGAGATATAAAAATAATGCAAATTCATGACTGAATTGAATGCAAGTAAATTAATTAGATAAATTAATTATATATCAATGTACTCTTCAGTGCAAGAAGTATAAGCAACATTTTTACAAAGAACTTGAGAAAGGAAATATCAGAATAACATCTAGGAGATTCATATTTATCCTTATGAGTCTCGTTATGTAATTTAATTCAATTCAATCACGAATTTTGCGTTAGTTTTATA
>NC_042997.1:138946760-138961760 GCF_006345805.1 Octopus sinensis | reverse complement strand
CTCCGCTATGCTGCCGACCATATGTATACTCCGATATATATGATGTATTTGCTTTCCAACCATATGGGTCGGGGTTCAGTCCCACTGCTTGGCTCCTTGGGCAAATGTGGATTTGGCAGACGGAAATTGAAAGAAGCTCGTCGTATATATATATATATAATATTTATATAGTTATGTATGTATATACATGCATATAATATATATATATATATATATAACATCCTCCCTAAATGCCTGAGAGACTTACATGGTGTGGATGTGGGTTTCTTTAAAACTAAACTGGATCTCTTCTTGTCGGGAGTCCCAGATGAACCTACCTCACGACAGGAGACGCGGATGCGGGCAGCAGCATCGAACTCCCTTGTTGATCAAGTGCCACGTATCAGAGGTGGATTCACAAATTAGTGTAGCTCATTCAGCGGTGGTGCCCCAGCATGGCCGCGGTCTTCGAGCTAAAACATTTTTAAGGATTTAAGGATTGATATATACTTACATATATAATATATATACATCTAATATAGGATAAAACTTTTCGAAAAAAAATTTTACAATGGCCAGCATATTAAAAATACCTTTAAAGGTTGAATTTATAAACAACTTATAAACAAGGGCAAAAGAATAGGTTGAATTTATAAACAACTTATAAACAAGGGCAAAAGAAAAAAAATTCTAATGCCAAATATGCCGAAACTAGACACATCGTCCTTAACCATATAAGTTGTTTATATAATATATATATGTATATGTATATATATATATATATATATATATATATATATAATATATATATATATATATATATATATATATATATATATACATACATACATGCATAAATACATACATAATATACATTTGTATGTGTATGTATTTATGTGCGTGTCTGTGTTTGTCCCCCCACCCCGCTATCGTTTGACAAACGATGCTGGTGTGTTTATGTCCCCGTAACCTAGCGGTTCGGCAAAAGAGATCGACAGAATAAGTACTAGACTTACAAATAATAAGTCCTGGTGGTCGATTTGTTCGGCTAAAACCTTTGAAGGTGGTGCACCAGAATGGCCGCAGTCAACTTTTGTGTGTGCGTGTGTCTGTGCACACATACACGGTTGTTTATTTGCAGCCCCTTTTCGGAAGTGTATGAGCTGAACATTTTCCTCGTTTACTTTAAATTTACTCTTCCACGCATTGAATCACAATCTGATGCACGCATTGAATCACAAATGCGTGCATCAGATTAAAGAGCTTTTGACTTCCCTATTCCTTTCACGATTTCTGAATTTCCTCTTTGATCACCTTTTACCTTTCACTTGTTCCAGTCGTTGGACTGCGGTCATGCTGGGGCAATGCTTTGGTAAGTTTAGTCAAATAATTAAACCTCAATACATGTTTTTAAATTCCGGTATTTATCCTATCGGTTTTTTTTTACCGAACCGCTAAGTTACAGGGACATAAACAAACCAACGCAGCTTGTCAAGCAATAATGGGAGGGACAAGTACAAAACACACACACACACACACACGATAAGGTTCCAGACAATTTCTGCCAAATTCACTCACAATGCATTGGTCGGCACAGGGCTATAGTAGAAAATATTTGCCCAAGGTGCCGCGTAGGGGGACTGAACGCGAAACTACGTAGCTGCAAAGCGAGTTTCTTAACCACCCAACCGTGCCGACGCTTCGCTATGCTTGTAGATTTTTTTATTATTTTACTTTACTGTTTTCACTATCATTGGTAGTGTCATTTATATAAACTACATAAATAAAAGAGAAAAGTGGACTCGATGCAGTACCCTGGTGTAGTGGGGGTACCACTAATGACATTTACTGGATTTAATTTGGATCCATCGATTACAGCGTGCTGAGTCTTGCAATTCATAGACTAATTAATTCACTGCAGTAACTTCCCACGAACTATACTCGATTTTGTTGAAAGCTTTACTGAAGTCAAGTTGTATGACATCTATGTTGGATTTCTCTCCCAAAACATTTAAAATGCAATCAAAATGGTACAGAAACTGCGTTAAGTAGTCTATGTCAAGGCGGAAGTCACGCTGTTTGGGATTTAGAAGACTGTTGCTTACCAGAAATCTCTCGATTTCCTGCTCGCTCGAATTATATAATGATATAAGAGGTAAATGAGATTAGACGTTAAACTATTACAAGTGACTTAATTCCTGGCTTGAAAGCTGGAATGGCACTGGGTTAGAAACATGTTCGTGTATGTATGTATGTATGTATGTATGTATGTATGTATGTATGTATGTATGTATGTATGTATGTATATATGTATGTATGTATGTGTGTATGTATGTATGTATGAATGAATGAATGTGTGTGTGTGTGTATAACCCGTGTCTAGCGATTTCCAGTAGAAATTAGTTAGAACGTGTGCAAACTCATGTTGGTACGTCTTCAAGACACTAGCAAGGAACATATCGGGGTCTACTGTTAAGTTGTGTTTATATTACTGCTACGAAATCCGAGATGCCGAAAGTTGTTAGGGATGACATGCTGAGGAATTTATTTCATACTGTCAAGCCATCCGCATCGGCTTTCCTAAAAGCACGTCAGTATTGCTTCTGTAGAATCTCCTCCATTTCTTTGACATAATTTTGGAATATGTTCTTTTCATCGACCGGTGAACTAATGGATGAAAGAGCGACCCAGTTCTTTTTATAAAGAAAATTAAGTTTAGGGTTATGTCCGCTGTTCTAAAAGGGCCAGTCTTCTTTAATTATTAGCTGTGCTGGAGAAGATAATTTTCCCGATACGTGCGATGTTATTTCTGTTGAAAATAATGCAAACGATAGCAAGCAGTATTTTAGTTGATTAAATTATTCATCTTAAATATTTATATTTTCTAATGAGTCTTTTCCTCTGATGGGGGATTCTCTGGATACATTGGGTTGAGGAGTAATTCATGGGCGTTTTTTTTTTTTTCAAATTTAAAAATGCACGCAGAAATAAACTGTATAGGCAACACTGTGTTTTGATCTTTTAATTTTGTGTATTTTCAGATCTTTAAAATGGAATGTCAAGTGGACAAAACTTAGCATTTTCGACACCATTTGATTTTTGCTTTTAATCGAGGTGTTAAGCCCGCCGAAGCTCCTCGTGAGATTTGTGCTGTGTATGGAGAAGGAGCAATACCTCAAAGTACCCTCCGCTGTTGGTTTTCACGCTTCAAAAATGGGAATTTTGACCTCAAAGACGCATTACACACCAGTCGACCAATTGCGTTCGATGAACTTTGCCCATTGAGTGAAGGTGGTTCAGCACAATTATTTTATTCACTTCATCTACTCCACCAAATCTCTGGTCGTTTGACGTGGATTTTCGTGAAGAAGTTGATTGAATCGCTCTCCATCGAACATAATTGTTCGTCAGGTGTGTGATCCGTCCTTGAGGTAAAAATTCCCATTTTTGAAGCACGAAAACCAACGGCGGTCGGTGCTTTGTGGTATTGCTCCTTCTCCATACGCAGCACAAATCTCATGAGCAGCTTCAGCGGGCTTAACACCTTGATTAAATGCAAAAAGCAAATGATGTCGAAAATGCTAACTTTTGTCCAATTGATATTCCATTTAACTGATCTGAAAATACACAAAAATCAATAAAATAGATACGAACAAACAAATAGATATGAACACTTACACATGCACACACACGCATTAACAAACACAAACATGCATATATTAACACACACACACATACATATGCATACATAAAAACATGATATGCTACTGAAGAATTTTCGTTTCTCAAAACCACGCACAAAGTATTCATTAACTTTAGGTTATAGTGGAAGAGGTACAGTGCAGTGGGATCGAACCTAGAGACAGGTGGTTACGAAGGAGCATGTTAATTACAAACCAATACCCACACCCCAACATATATGCATATCTGTGTGTTTGTGTAGACATTTATACAGACAGACAGATAGATAGATGGATTGATAGATAGGCACAGAGAGAGAGAGAGAGCGTGAGACAGACAGACAGACAGTGGACAGACAGATAGATAGATAGGTAGAAGAGCTATGCACACAGATCTATACGCTTGTACTCATATATGTTTATTATGTATGTGTTTGTTCGTGTGTGTGTGTGTGTGTGTGTGGTGTGTGTGTGTGTGCATGTGTGCCAATATATCTATACGTGTACATCATTGTGGGCACTAGGGTGTGGCCAACAGGTATCAAACTACCGGCAAATGGATGATGGTCTCGTGTTTCTTTATTGGCATTGAATTATCTCGCTGGGGAAGACACTTGATTCGCATTAGCTGGCTAGATATTTGGTTGCAAAACTTCTGAGGTTACTATCAGTGATAGATTAGCGTTCCACCCTGAAGGGTTATAATTGTCACACATCCACTTAGCACTAAAGACAGTGGAGCACAACACTGATCACGTGTGTACATATAACTACATATGTGTGTTTTTTTATATTTTTTTCTGATTTTTTTTTTACGTATCTATGTATGCGCGTACGTACGTATGTATGCATGTATATATGTTTTCATGCACCTATCTATCTATATATATGTATGTTATATATATATATATATATATATATATATATGTTACACACACACATATGTATATACATATATATATATATATATATATTTATGTATGTTATATAAAATTGTGGCACTCCGTTGGTTACGAAGATGAGGGTTCCAGTTGATCCGATCAACGGAACAGCCTGCTCGTGAAATTAAGCTTGAAGTTGACTTGTGCTTCATGAATGCAATTTTTATTTCAAATTGCATTCATGAAGCACAAGTCAACTTGAAGCTTAAGTATACGATATGTAACTGAGTCACAGCATCGTTTTTCCTTTTTTTTTTTTTGTCCTTCCTTCTCGAGCGAAACACTTCGTCTCACGTTGCTCTGCGACCGCTTCGAATCTGACGTGTGGTACATCGTGCACCTGTACAGGCAATATCGATTTGATGGTGGGAATGAGACAATGTACAGTAAAAACATTTGATCAATATAAGTCAATCATTTGTACATGTTTATTAAGAAATTTTTCCTCCTCTTTTCTCCACCTCTCTTTCTCATTCTAGTCTGTACTCTTATTCTTCGGTTTCTCTATTCGGTTCTAAGCTTCCCTCAAACTCTATATATTCCATGATTCTCCCTTTTTTTTTCTTACTTATACCTGGCTTCCGACTAACCAGTTACTTCTTCGTCCTTTGTCTCTCTCTTGGCTCAAGGGCTAATCCAAACTACTCGCGTATTTCCTGGTGGCGTTACACTTGACACAGTCGTCTTCAACTTATTACTTTTGTTTTCTCTCATTCAAAAACCTCGCTGTTTAATAACTTTCGTAACATTATCCTGTTACTCCTTTTAGTTTCAAAAGGTGATTCTTCGTTTAATTTTGACGCCAAACTCGAGTACGCTGAAGCGAGAGTGTAATTCTGTTGATAAATGCGTCGAAATTAATTTGACACTCAACAGCTGATGAAAAAGTTTGGCGATCTTGTATGTATCTTGGGATTTCTTATGTTTGGGTTCACAGTTTGAAATTTGAAAATTAACTGAAAAATTTAAAATCTGGTATATTGACGTAATTGTACTCGCTGATTCTGATGTTGTTATTCACTTGTTCCAGAAAAAGTTTAGAAGAATGTTACAGAATGTACTTTGATCATTTTGACCCAATCAGAACACAGGATTTGAAAGCTGGCATTGTGTGCCTGATGACAACATGACGACAACAAAACATTCATCGACGGAAGTTTTAATAAGTTTTAATAAACAAAGTCATGTGAAATGTTTGAATAGGCATTTGAGAAACGAAAATTCTTCAGTAGCATATCATGTTTTTATGTATGCATATGTATGTGTGTGTGTGTTAATATATGCATGTTTGTGTTTGTTAATGCGTGTGTGTGCGTGTGTAAGTGTTCATATCTATTTGTTTGTTCGTTTCTATTTTATTGATTTTTGTGTATTTTCAGATCAGTTAAATGAAATGTCAATTGGACAAAAGTTAGCATTTTCGACATCATTTGCTTTTTGCATTTAATCGAGGTGTTAAGCCCGCCGAAGCTGCTCATGAGATTTATGCTGTTTATGGAGAAGGAGCAATACCTCAAAATACCGACCGCCGTTGGTTTTCGTGCTTCAAAAATGGAATTTTTACCTCAAGGACGGTTCACACGAAAAATGCGAAAAATTATCAGGAAAAAAAAAAGAAAAGAGCTGAAACTGAATGTTATATTACGAAACCAAAACACAAATAAACTGAGTTCAGTTCATGTAACGTTCGACCTGCTAGAAAAGGCAAGCAAATCTCCTTTCAAAGAACACTCAACGTCAAAAATGAGGAAGGACATACTAGATTATGGTAGTTGTAGATGACTCTAAAACTGTCGGGCATTCATCATTAGAATGCTCGTTTTGACCATAGGTCTGCCCAATCAACCGCATCGTCCTTGGTTTTCAATTTCTCCATCAAAAACGAATTGTTACACCTGATGGCAACAACTGAGTTAGCAGAATACACAACAGCTTGGTTTGTTAGTATGGAAAAAGGTACCTGTATGTCTGTGGCTTTCGATTACCTAAAACTACCCAAATTTTGCAAACTTTAAAAGCTATTAACTTTTTATTTATTAATTTAAGGCAAATTTCCTTTCCGTAATTAGTAAACAAAACTACATCAATACACAAAATTTGAAATAAATTGGAAACTGAAATGTGAAAAAGAAACAAGAAAATATTCATATCCTGCGTGCTTTACCTGTTATCTGTACCTAATTTTTCTTCTAATTACGTATGCGTTTCTACGTGTGTGTATGTGTCTGTGTGTCAATCTATCTATCTATCTATCTATCTATCTATCTATCTATCTATCTATCTATCTATCTATCTATCTATCTATCTATCTATCTATCTATCTATCTATCTATCTATCTATCTATCTATCTATCTATCTATCTATCTATCTATCAAATTTGGACATACAACAGTTGAACATAATAGCAACGAATGTAAGTTTGTGTGTGTATATGTACATATAGGTTAGATATGCATATTATTCGTATGTGTATGTATATAGGCATGTATACACACACATATATGTCTATATATATATATATATATATATATATATATATATATATACTGTCACAAATATCTATATATGTATACATATACACAGTCAGATATATATACACAGAGCGATAAAAAAAAACTATAGACACACTCCCACGCGTGCGCGCACGCACACATTCACATAAACATACGTAGTAGCCTGAAACAAAAAAAAAGATCAAAGAGATAGTGTGCGTGTGAAATTTTTGTCTTCGACGTCATCAGATGATTTGTGTTACTTGAGAAAGAACGTATCTCACCACAGAGAGAGAGGGAGAGAGAGAGAGAGAAAAGCAGGGAGAGAGAGTGAGAGATAGAGTGAGAGAGATAGAGTGTGAGAGAGAGAGTGAGAGTGAGAGGGAGAGAAAGAGGGAGAAACGGATAGAGAGAGAGAGAGACAAAGGGAGAATGGGGAGAGAAAGACAGTGAACCAGATATATCACCTTTGTGCTACAGGCTGTTCGCCAATTTATTTCTCCTGTCATACATCTCTAAGTTTACAGATTCACCAGAAACATTTTAATTGATACACTATGATGAATATAACGATAGGTTCCCCACTTATATATTATATAGGCTCGACGACGGCGGCGAGCTAGAAGAACCGTTAGCACGCCGGGCGAAATGCGTAGCAGTATTTCGTCTTTCGTTACGTTCTGAGTTCAAATTCCGCCGAGGTCGACTTTGACTTTCATCCTTTTGGGGTCGATAAATTAAGTACCAGTTATGCACTGGGGTCGATGTAATCGACTTAATCCGTTTGTCTGTCCTTGTTTGTCCCCTCTATGTGGGTAATAAAGAAACGTATATAGGCTCGATATTTATTTTCTGCATACCTATAGCAGAGCAGAAATCTCCTTCCTTTTGTAAGACTATTAAAGACAACATATATTTTAACGATACATTGATTTTATTTATTAATTTCCTTATATATTTTTTCATGTATATACACCTAAGTCTTAATGTAATATCTGTAAACAAAATCAAACCGGCGAGCTGGCAGAATGGTTAGCACGTCAAACAATTCTAAGCAACGTGCTTTGTAGTATTTCGCCCGTCATTACTGCCTGAGTTCAAATTCCACCGAGATCGACTTTGCATTTTGTCCTTTCGGGGTCGATAAACTAAGAACCATTTAAACTCTAACATCGATGTATTCGATTTACCCACCCAACTCGGCCGAAACAGTTGGCATTGTGCTAAAATTTGAATCTAATATCCTTTCTACTATAGGCACAAGACCTGAAATTTTGGGGGAGGGGGCCAGTCGATTAGATCGACTCCAGTACGTGACTGGTACTTAATTTATCGATGATGAAAGGTAAAGTCGACCCCGGCGGAATTTGAACTCAGAACGTAGCACCAGATGAAATACCTATTTCTTTATTACCCACAAGGGGCCAAACATAGAGGGGACAAACAGGGACGGACAAAGATATTAAGTCGATTACATTGACCCCAGTGCGTAACTGGTACTTAATTTATCGACCCCGAAAGGATGAAAGGCAAAGTCGACCTCGGCGGAATTTGAACTCAGAACGCAGCGGCAGACGAAATACCTATTTCTTTACCCACAAGGGGCTAAACACAAAGAGGACAAACAAGGACAGACAAACGGATTAAGTCGATTATATCGACCCCAGTGCGTAACTGGTACTTATTTAATCGACCCCGAAAGGATGAAAGGTAAAGTCGACCTCGGCGGAATTTTAACTCAGAATGTAGCGGCAGACGAAATACCGCTGAGCATTTCGCCCGTCATGCTAACGATTCTGCCAGCTCGCCGCCTTAATTTGAAACTAATATCAGTAAAGGAAATTACTTAAGAAATACCGATTTATTATTTCTGCGAAATAATAGTGGTTAAGGTGCAGCACTCACAATCTTGGGATCGTGGCTTCGATTCCCCTACCGGGTAATGCGTTGTTTTCTTTATCACAATACTTCATTTAACCCCACCCAGTCCACTCAGCCGTAAATGGGTAACCCTTCGACGAACTGGCATCCCTTTCAGGATGAACTGTTATGGTCTCGCTCAGGTATAAAAAGGTAAAAGGCTGTTACCTTTTCGTGTCATACCGACTCATAAGGGCCGGTTTCCCGGTCTCATTGCATATATTTCCACTTGGACGCGACGCCGACCTGTCCCAAGATTACTCATTTTTGCCAGCTGAGTGGACTGGACAACGTGAAATGAAGTATTTTGCTCAAGAACACAACGCGTCACCCGGTCCAAGAATCGAAACTACAACCTTACGACCATAAGTCCAACACCCTAACCACTAAGCAATGCCCCTCAAAAAAACCGGGTAACCGCCCTATGAGTCTTAGAATTCGGGACAGATCATGTTCTTTCTTACTTTTGTGTGTTTGTGTGTTTTTTACGTGCTGTCCGTCATCCGCTGTCTTTGTAGTCCATAAGGAATTTATTATTATCACTTTATGTCATATTTTTATCACATGCTTTTACTGTAACTTTGTGCATAGCTTAGTGATTTGTGTGAACTTGCTATGTACTGTTTTGTGTATTCCTATTGTAATGAATGTACGTTATGTTATATATTCGTTGTGTCTAGATATGCTATAATCTGTATGTTGCGCAATGGTGCATTTCCGAAGTTTCGAGACTTTTTCAGGAGAGACATTTATTAATTTCAGAAAAGTACAAAACTCTAATCACCTTCAACATAGGATCTTCTGACTTCAATGCAGTTGTAGTAGTTCTCTAGCTACTTAGTAAAAGCCCCATAGAAGTCCTTCAAAGTGAAGGTGTCCGGAACCCTTGTCACATACTCTTTCATCTTCATGTTGGAGAACTACCAAAAGCCACAAGGAGCAAGCTCTGAGAAGGTGAGGGACGGTTTGGTACCCAACTCTGTTAAGTAGTTGGTTACCAAGATGAAATATTGTGGACTGGTGTTCCGTCATGGTGCAGGTCTTTTGGCCTTTTGCAACTAAATCTCTTTTTGAACTCTGTCAAGACCTCCGAAAAGTACTCTATGTTGACCCTCTGGCTAGAGGGAATCCAGTAGATGCAGATGATACCCTTGCTGTCCAAAAGGTGAGATCATCATGTGCTTTCTAGTGGACTTGCTTTTCCTGGCCTTTTCTGCCAGCGAAAATCCAACACACGCCTCACACAACATAATCCATTAAGAGTCTCGAGCATTTCATAAATTTCTGTAGCATATTTGCCCAGTTTAACACAAAACTTAATGGCATAGCAAGCTTCCAAATTATCTTCATGTCCCAACAGCATTCTGGAAACTAGTCAGCTCTGACAAGCAGTTGAGTGTGTTCAAAATACTGTTACAGCTGTCTCCTTCAATTTCAAGTAACAAAAATAGGCAGGTAAACTTATTAGATGTATAATAACGATACTAATTACTATAGTCTAGAACATTTATTGATTTTCCTAAAAAAAGTGCCAAAACTTTTGAAATACACCTCGTATATATGTGTGTAAGACCTGGGATTTTGGTTTAAGAATTTATCTATCATTTTAATCATTATCAAAACATCAGTATACAGTTTGTTTCCGTTTTCAATCTCATTCTACTTAACTAATTTTTCTATTGACCTCTTCAGAGTTTATAAGCTTTCCAGGGAACATCAAAAATCTACATGCTATTATGTATAGCTTTATGTGCCTTGTGTTGTGTTTGTCACATATATATGTAACATGGCAAGAAGTTTTTACCTTAATAAAGTAATCATAAATATGAGACTGCTGCATCCAGTAACATCATAGTTTCTGAAGAACAAGAAACGTGACAAAAACTGTGGCATCGCGTATTTTTCTGAGGTTGAATATGTTTAGTGTGGGGATCTTGCTTGTGGGTCAGTACATGATCATCAAGATTGAGTTTATCGCAGGCGTTTGTGAACAAACGATGATGTCAGGGGATAGAGCGTTCCGATCGGTCAACCAGTAGGCCTTTGTCCGTAACGATCTCTCAACTGTCTCCTTCGATGGCAATAAAAGGAATCATAATCAACCTTTTCGTGTTTTTTTTTTTTTTTTTTGCTTTTTTAGATTATTTAGTTTCATATTTCTGGTGACGAGGAAATAATATTAATCCCCTAAAACTCCCTAAGTAGCGACTGAAGCTCGTAGCAAAAAAACGAAAAGAACAAAACAAAGAAAAACATCATCTCCATCAGCGCCACCACATCAATAGCGACGACGACGACGACAACAACAGCAACAATATCACCGCCAACAACAAACGGATTTTCTTTTTCCAGAACATGAAGATATGGCGAGTGAGGTGAGAGAGTCAACCATATCAAGCAACCGACTTATGACATTATATAATCAAAATGTATTTTGACATAACAATTAGAATTTGCGAAATATAAAGATCACCGCAGACAAAATAATGAAACATCTATTCGATTGAGTAATTTCACTGTAGGTGTCAAAATAATGTCTGAACAATTTAGTTTTCTCAACTACTTGTATATCCGTGAGTGACACATTGACTTTATAAACACTCTCTTAATACCATGCTGCAATCATAAACTCAAAAGGAAAAACAAATAGGGAGAGCATCTGCATGTTCGTTGATCAGTTAGAAATAACAACTAAATCTTCCTTAAATTACACTCCTACTGTCTTTTGAAAGAAATGAACATACTTATCGAAAGAAGTAATTCTACTTATACAATGCGCTATAGAAAGGCGGAGTGGTTATGGAAAGAGTGTCGTTGAACACAATTCTGCTCAGTCAGGGTTGGCTTGGAGCTAAATAGCGACACCGCTGTCACCAAAAATAAACAACAAAAGCATTCATGACTCCATATAGTATCCGACCTGCTATGATCTTTCTGTGACCGTTGATATATGGGTGGGCAACCGATTCTAGTTTCGTGAATGGTGAAAAAGTTGGGTAGATCGATACCTTGATAGTCTCATTTCATTGGGGTTGTTATCATTGTTGTTGCCGTTGTTGTTTCACATAAGTCAACCCAAATCCCAGCAGACCTATAATAAGAGGAATGCCATCTCGCTTTTAAAATTTTTTTTAGACACAATATATCAAATATGTCCGCTTTTAGTTTTCATTTTAACACTGTCTCTTCTGTGTATTACGCGATAATATACATGGTATATTTCTCTAACGTTCATGCATCATATATTATACACATACCCATTTTTTTCAATCATTAGAGTGACTTGGGACTTAAGAAAAGGAAAACTTTATATTACTCAGAACTTATGAAACAAGAGCTAAAGTAAAAATCTAAAATAAAGCATTGACGTAGAGATCAAGATTATGTAAATGTCTTGGACAGGCAAAAGGTTAATCATCGTTGGATGGGGCTTATGATTCGATTTCTTAGCATTGTTCAGAAGTTACCAGTCATTGCCTCCGTCTGAAAATATGTTTGTCTTGTAGATTATTTGTCTTCTAAGAAAAATAATCCGAATATTCTCACTCGGCATAATTTCTCGTTGGGGTTTTTCTGTTAGTTCTTGGCTCAAAGAAGAGCTTCTACTATAAAGCTAGTTTAACTAAGCATGGTGGTTACCTTTAACTTCTTGATACAGTATATATCTATATATCCTTATTTTAAGAGCAAACGGCAATCTTGAACAGAAATTACTGTCTTGAAATAATGGACAGATTGATAGACAGGAAGGAGTAAAACCAACTCGAAAATGGTCAGATGGAATCTAATATTCTGTAAATAATAAAATATGAATGCCTGAAATGTTTTCAAAAATAGTTGAACGGACAAGAACAAGTAGTTTTTGAAGTCAATAGAAGATTACGCCGACCTTATGGCTGAAACAAGCATGTAATTTGAATAAGATTTAGCTGCTGTTTCTAGAAGGTTGCTGTTTCTAGAATAATTTTACTGATGTATCAGAAAATCGGAAGATTACAGTCACATTAGATAGTTATTCACAATTTAGACATACTGCTATCATATAACGTTTTTACCAACCTATCTACGACTGTTGGATCATGTGTTTTCCTTCCTCTAAATGCTACAGGCGACTGGTAACTTAATACTAAACCATATTACAAATGCAGTGTGAATTGGAAAGTTGTCTTCATTTCTCATTTAAACATCTAACATGTAATTTGATGTGATTCTTTCAAGTTTTTACTGTTGTTTTTTTTTATTTTTTAAACTTTTTTTATGTTAAATATTTTAATGTGTATTTAATTTAATATAGCTCGAATTTTAGCGCCACAAAATCATGCAGAATCCAAGCAACGCAGCCGGCTTTTATGTCTTAAGAGAAGTTTTATCTTTCTCATTTCCTCACTCTTTCTATTCTACCTAATATCTCTGTCCTAACCACCACCACCATCATCACCACCACCACCATACCCACAACTCTATTTCTAGCCTTTTAAAAGTGATAGCAAAATTTTTATCTAATTATGTTTCTACTTATTTTAGATTGCTACCGCTGATGCTACTGGTGCTAATGGTTTATAGATACATATACATACGTACATACATACGCACTCACATACATACATACATACATACATACATACATACATACATACATACATACATACATACATACATACATACATATATATATATATATATAAATGTATTTATATATATATATAAATATATTTATATATATATATTATATATATGTAAGTATGTATGTATATATAACATATGTATGTGTGTGTGTATGTGTGTGGGAGAGAGAGTTTCTTTCTACTTGAAGCACATTTGACGAATCTGCAGTTTGTCATGAATAATTACGTTTATCTATTTATCTATCTATTTATCTATCTATCTATCTATCTATCTATCTATCTATCTATCTATCTATCTATCTATCTACCTATCTATCTATATATCAATCTATCTATCTATCTATCTATCTATCTATCTATCTATCTATCTATCTATCTATCTATCTATCGATCTATCTATCTATCTATTTGTCGATTTGTCTGCCTACATGTGTATAAATGTGTGTGGTGTGTGTGTGTGTGTGTGTGTGTGTGTGTGTGTGTGTGTGTGTGTGTGTGTATAAATAAGGATTTAGGTACAAAGCTAGCAATTTTGAGGGGAAGATTTTAGTTGATATCATTAACTCTGCTATTCCACTGGTACTTTATTTTACCGAAGCCAGATGGATGAAAGGTAAAGTTGACATCAACAGGATTTCTACTCAGAAATTATCGATCGAAAGAAATACAACAAAGAATGGTTTTCCTCACAAGTACAAAATATGCACAACTTGGCAGATTATTTTTATCTTAAGGTAGCGAGCTGGCAGAATCGTTAGCGAGCTGGACGAAATGCTTAGCAGTTTGCCCTTCGCTACCTTCTGAGTTCAAATTCCGCCAAGGTCGACTTTGCCTTTTATCGTTTCAGGGTGGATATATTAAATACCAGTAAAATACTGGGTTCGATGTAATCGACTAGTCCTCTCCCCCGAATTTCAGGCCTTGCGCCTTTAGTAGAATAGATTATTTTTTATCTTACTCTTTCAGTGGTTCTGAAAATTCGCTACGTAAGGCCTTTCTAGTCATATGCTTGCCGGTTTAGCGGTCAGTTGAAAGCTTTGTACGTGCATGGGAACGTGTGCGGGTATGTATGAGAGTGAGTGTGTATGTAGCATGTGTGTGTGTGTATATATATATATTATTTTAGTTGTTTCATTTATTAGACTGCTGGGGCACGGCCTTGAGGAATTTTTTGCTGAGTGCATTGAATCGAACCCCATGTTTATTGTTTTGAAATCTGGTACTTATTCTATCGGGCCCTTATTCCGAACCGCCCAGTTACGAGGACGTAAACACACTAATACCGGTTCTCCAGTGGTGGTGGAAGCAAGACATAGACAGAAACGCACACACACATATATATGCATATATACATGTATGTCT
>NC_042997.1:138936760-138941760 GCF_006345805.1 Octopus sinensis | reverse complement strand
TTTTATACTAGCTAGTGCAGACATTTTCGCCCACATGTGTCTGTACATATGTGTGTACACATATGTGTATGTACGTATGTGTGTGTACGTATGTGTGTGTACGTGTATGTGTGAACGTTGGGGAGTGTACGTTTGTGTGTGTGTGTATTTTGTGTGTACATACGTGTGTTTGTATGCACACAAATCTGTGTTTGTCTGTGTGTCTATATATGTGTGTGTGCGTGCGTGTGTTTGTGTATGTGTGTGTGTTCGAACACGCGCGCACTCACATTCGCTGGCGGTGAATGAGAGAAAGCGAAATAATTATTCAACGTTGGTCATAGACAATTCCTATTTAACATTATCGAGTAATTCAACTGATGGTCGCTTGTTTCAATAAAATTTCAAGTATGATGGTAGACGACATTGAAAAGAATACAATATTCCAATATTGATTTCTAACATTCACTTACTGAAAGAAAAAAAAAATCTACTGTTAAGCTTCTATATTCTTTCCTTATTTTTAGCATTTATAAAACATTAGCCCAATCTTCTTAAACGTGTTTGAACATGTAGACACAACCTGCTTGATTGTTTATGTTTATGTATATCAAAACAAGCTCGTTTCTAACGCTCTGTATTTAATTATAGCAGATTTTTGCTAAAAACAGAGTGAAAATAATATTCTCTCACATGGCTCCGAGTTTTAGATTTTTGAGGAAAGAAAACAGCCGAGTGAATCGACCTCAGTAGTTTATCGACTTTATTGACCTCGGTGGGATAAAAGACAAAGTCGACTAGACAGCATTTGAACTTCGTACATAATAAAGATGTAACTAAAATAAGCCGCCATTTTCCGACAAATGTAAATAACGGTTTATTATAAGAGGCAACTGCTGGACTGAGGTTGCGACCCTTGTTTCCATTGCCGACCGACATAGTTTCATTTTACTTAAGCCAAAATTGAATTTTAGTAAGAATTGATATTGTACAGTTTCGCTTACCTTTCTAAATATAGCATTTTTATTCTTTATATATATATGCATGTATGAATGAATGAATGTATGTATGTATGTATGTATGTATGTATGTATGTATGTATGTATGTATGTATGTATGTATGTATGTATGTATGTGTGATTGTGTGTGTGTGTGAGTGTGTGTGCGAGTGCGTGTGTGTGTGTGCGTGCGTGTGCGTATATGTATGTATGTACGTATGGATGTATGTATGTATGTGTTTGTGTGTGTGTGTATGTGTGAGTGTGTGTGCGAGTGCGTGTGTGCGTGTGTATATATGTATGTACGAACGTACGTACGTATGTATGTATGTATGTATGTATGTATGTATGTATGATGTATGTATGTATATATGTGTGCGTGTGTTCGTGTGAGCGTGTGTGTGCGTGCGCGCGTGTATGTATGTGTATGTGTGCGTGTGAGATGTGTCAATGTGTCTGCGTTTGTCTCTTACCACCTCTTGACAACAGGGGTTGATGTATCTACGTCTTCGTCATTTAGTGGTTCAGCAAAATATACGACAGAATAAGTACCAGGTTTTTAAAAAATGTATAGGAATCGATTTAATTCGCCTAAAATGCTGCAAGGCGGTGCCCCAACATGGGCACAGACAAATTAGGGAAGCAAGCAAAAGATAAAACAAACAAAAATTAAAGTATTATTCAAAACTATATATCTGGGATCCTAAAAATATATGAGACCCGAAAGATTTTAATCACTCGACTGCGACCATGCTAGGCTACAGCCTCTAACTGCTTTTAGTCAATTATATTGACCCACAGTTTGTTTGGTACTCGTATTTATAACTTCCATAGGAAGAAAGGCAAAGAAGAGCAGGCGTAAAGTGACGTAGCCGGGACGGAATCAAATACCACGAAATATTTTTGTTCACTGTACAGATTCGGCAATCCTTGCCAATATACGTACACACGCACGCACACACATACACACACACACACACAAACACGCACACACATTCACACACATTATATATATATATTATATACATACACACATATATAAATATAAACGTTGTTTACAACGAAGGGGTACTCAATAGTAAAATATTGCGAACATAATTTATTCGAAAAATGCCTTATGCGCTAATCATTAGTCAATAATGAAAAGAATTCGAAAATATTTCGTCCCAGTGCCTAACACAGATCACGTGATACAAGCAGAAAGGTGGGTAAAAACAGGCCTGTATGTATGTATGTATGTATGTATGTATGTATGTATGTATGTATGTATGCATGCATGTATGTATGTGCGTATATGTATATATATATATAAATATATGTGTGTGTATACGTATATATATGTTTCTATATATATATATATGTGTGTGTGTGTGTGTGTGTGTATACACTTTTACTCACTTGTTTCAGTAATTTGACAAGTGGCCATGCTGGAGCACCGCCTTTAGTCGAGCAAATCGACCCCTGGACTTATTCTTTGTAAGCCTAGTACTTATTCTATCGGTCTTTTTTGCAGAACCGCTAAGTTACAGGGACGTAAACACACCAGTATCGGTTGTCAAGCGATGTTGGGGGAACAAAGACAGACTCACAAACATATATACACACACACATATATATATATATACATACGACAGGCTTCTTACACTTTCCGTCTACCAAATTCACTTACAAAGCTTTGGTCGCCCCGAGGCAATAGAAGACACTTGCCCAAGGTGCCACGTGTGGGACGGAATCCGGAACCATATGGTTCGTAAGCAAGCTACTAACCACACAGCCACTCCTACGCCTATATATATATATACAGGATACGATGGGTAAATTGTCGCTATATTATGTTTTTAACTTCGCGCATGCGTATTGTTTGTTTATATTTTGGCGACTACACAGTATAGTAGGGTCAGTTGGTTACTGTCTGTGAGAAAAACAGCACCATGACGCAATTCACTCGGCCAGAAATTTAGAAACTACATGCTGTACTGCTTGTCATTCGTGCCGGAAGCTCTAATACGATCATTTCTGAGTGTTTGGGTGTTAATTTGAGGACAATGCAATCTGAAGACACGTACCGAGAGTGATAAAAATCAAACATCCAGTCAACATCATGGTGTTTGGTGTGATCACTAGTGATGGCGATGTTAAGCCTCCATTCAGCTCCCCACACGTCCTCACACTCAACACAGAGGCGTACATCAAGTGCCTGGAGGAGGCAGTGCTGCCCTGGGTCAAGAGGGTAGCTGCTTGACAACCAGTGCTGATTTGTTTACGTCCATATAACTTAGCGGTGCACCAAAAGCGACCGATAAAATAAGTACCAGGCTTAAAAGAAAAAAATAAGTACTGAGATCCATTCAACTAAAAAATTTTCAAGGTGGTGCTCCAGCATGGCTCTAGTCTAATGACAGAAAGAAGTCAAAAATAAAAGATATTTTTTTATTTGGCAGCAAAACTTTCAGTTTCGGCCACTTTCTAATACAATCGGCTACTTTCCAAAAATGTGCTACTTGATGTGAAATCAATTTAGCAATGCTGCTTTTTACTGAAAAGACAGGTCATTTTTAATCACTTAACAGCTCTTTAGAAGCCAGGTTAGTATCTACCTGTCCGTTTGTTCTCTTATTAATTCTATGCATCCAGTTAAACATCTTTTCAAGTAGACAATCAGCGATTTTGCCAACTAATACTTTAACGAACTAACGAGTCTGTTGACTCGACCTACTGTAATCAACAGTCAAATCTCTCTGAGGCAACTATCTATTGTTCATTTTTAAAGGACACTTTTGATAATATAGTCCAGGGTGTAAGAGTTTAAAAAACTGACCGGGTGTCCTTAGATTTCTTTTATCAAAGCCAATAATTACAACAACAACAACAACGAATACTTTAGCCATTCGTTCATTAATCCATCAACTACAAAGTATACAACACAGTCGGTTATCCTGCCACCCAGACACTCTATAACTGATTTTTCTTCACTTAGCGAAACTATCCCGTTCAATGAACCAATGAAGTGTCCCTCAATTTTTTCGTTAAACTTGATAGAAATAACAGTCAACTATTTCTCAAATCATCTTGAACAATGTTATTTGACTACTATTGTGCCCACAGAAGGCAACAAGATAATCACAATTGGGATGACTGCTTTTTTACTACCCTAGATCTTTCTGATCAAGGTCTGTCTCAGGTTAAACATTAAGAGTATAGTAGTGGCAGCGCTTAGCAGTGTTGAGAAGTAAACCATCTTTAGGTTTGTGATGTATTTTAACTTAAAGCTACGGTTTTCTAATATGCTCAGGGTTATCTCTCTTCGGTATCTCCTACTGAAGAAGGATAAGGAGCCAGAAACGTGTATAGGAGTCCGATGTAGAGTGACACTATGCAGATAAGGTATTTTCACACCATTTTAACATAGATGAGAATTTTTCTCCACAGGAAAATGCAGGGAAATTGCCTTTAAAAGTTAAAATATTTCACAAACAGTTCATCTAAACTAAAGTTTGCTTGTTTCTCATCACTGCTTAGCACGGGTATTTCTGTATCTATTCAGACCAGGCGGTCAGCGATTTCACCTCAGTCACTGATACTGATTGCTCTAAGAGGAAGCTACAACTTTATAATCTCCCCACATTTACTTCTCTTCGGTATTTCCTACTTAGGAAGATTAATGAGCCAGAAACGCGTCTATGAACATGATAGAAGGCGACACTGAGCAGGTAAGATTTTTTAACACCTTTTTCCCGAAGTGATATTATTTTTCTTCATGGTAAACTGCTGCAAAATTTCCTTTGGAAGTTAAAATTTGTCACAAATATGTTTGTAAAACAAGAACTACTTTCTACCATACATGCAGTAACGCATACAGCCAGTCACTCAGGCGGTCAGCCAACCAACTAACCAACCAAAATCTCAACCAACAATTACTTGATATGCAGTTTCAAATGACGATGTATGACCATTGAACGAATTGTATCATTGGATGGATTGTATCATAAAATATTTCATTCTGATACCTATGCTGATTTTTCC
>NC_042997.1:138914260-138934260 GCF_006345805.1 Octopus sinensis | reverse complement strand
TTACTGGTACATGAAGCATGAAAGACGAATTCAACGACTGCATATTATATAAACAAAATAGAAATGCAATATTATATAAACAAATATATATATATATATATATATATATATATATATATATACAATACAAAATGAGACAAGAATGCAAGACATCCAGGTAGTTAGGTGATACAAAAAAGGTCGACAAAACATCCAGATAGACAATACAAAGAAAACAAGGACGAGTCATTCGGAGTTTTCTTTCCTCAGTCGAGTTCCAGATTATCTTTGCAATTTCGGTCGGTTATACTCGAGATTGCTCCAGTCAGACAGTTCTGGCAACGACGATGCCCAAAAGGTGTTTTTTTACATGCTACCTGCACGGGAGCCAGTCCGGCGGCACTGGCAACGAGCACACTATAAATATATATATATATATATATGTGTGTGTGTGTGTATGTATATATATATGCACACACACACACAGACACACACACACACACACACACACACACACACACACACACACACACACATATATATATATATATATATATATATATATATACATATACACTCACATAAATTTTATTCTGCTTGTCATGAAACAAAATCGGAAACGTGTTCGAAATATTTAGCATAATGAATCAGGTCTGAGTGTTAGGTTTTATGCACCCTTAACTATCGAATGAAATAGCAGACTAAATCGAATACCTTAGCATATATATATATATATCTTCCCTTCTTCGTAGCTCTCCTGTCATACCACCTCTGTCCGGCCATCGCCATAATCGACCGCTAGCCACTAAGCTTTTCTTATTCTCTCTCTGTTTATTTTCTCGTGTTCATTTCTGTTGAAGAGCGTACGCTCGAAACGTAAAAGACTTTCTCACCTTCTCGAGCGTTAAACTAATACACCTGTTTGTTGTTTATACACCCGTCTTCGTCTTTTGTTTTTTTTTCTAAATTCCAACTATATATATGTATACGTGAGTGTATCTGTTTTCCTATCTTGCATGTGCAACACGAGTCGTTAAACAAACAAGAAGCAAAAGTAGGCAAGTTAACCAGACACAACAAATACTGCTGGTTTTATGACAGACGGTCCTTTTTCCCCATGTTGATTTACATAAACGTGTTCATACATATATACATATGCAAAAGCAAGTATGTGGTTTACTGAATTTCTGTTGACTCTCTAGAGTTCATTCACCCTTTAACTGTTTCTGTTATTCATGCTACTGTGTATTCTGAAGTCATACGCATCACTATGCGGGCTTTGGACGATGCTGGTGTTTTAGTCTCCGACGGCTCTTTCATTTACAGGTAGAACTGCCTTAGATAAATTACTAGTCGAAAGTCTCTGATTTTCATTTGCCTATTCTGACAACAAATCTATGTCTATCTATATATAAGTAGATCTATCTGTCTGTCTGTTTGTATATCTATCTATCTATATTTTTGTATATATATGCATATATATATATATATATAGAGAGAGAGAGGGGGGGTGAGAGGTAATGGTGTCAATAAGACCCAAAGATTTCAGGTAATGCTGAGTAAGTGCTATGGATAGACCATAGTTAAGCTCCAGGTTCGGTGATTATGCGAATAAGAAGTCCAACGTAGGACATATATCAATATGTGTATATATATAAAAAAAAAATTTCAGAATAAGATAAAAGAAACCAAGGCTGTGAAGATTTTAGAACATTTATAAATAGAAGGTCTTACAGCTGTTTCCAGATATTTTATATCCCTTCATCGGAGACGGTGTGAGAGAATTGTTAAGCAATAGTTAATTTAAATATGATACGAAATAGAGAGTGAAGTGGAGGAATGAAAATAGATGTGAGATATGCAGGGATATTGCATTTGTAGAATCATTATTTAGGCAGAATGTTATACAACTCGTACTCATATTGATAAAGCCAGTGCCTATTACTGGCTAGTGATCTACAGGCTATCTGTTGTTTCATTAGCAGTTCATTAAAAAAATACACATCTACCATGTCAGTATGTAGATCTGTATTTATGACTGTTCATCTGTGATAAGTATACCAGTCAGACCTAGTGAACCGCATCACAGAATCTACGACTCCTCACTAACCGGAGTCGTATCACTGGCCTGTAATCGGCACTGACTCTATTAATATTTACTTAATTCTGTGTGAGCGTATCTGCGCCAAACCACGCATGTACGTGTGGTTATAAGTGCGTGTGCGTTTGTACGTGCGAGTTTACGTGAGCCAGACCACATATGTGTGAGCGTTTGTACACCCTTTTCTACTAACGGTTATACCTATATTTTTCGCTGTATTATGTATGTTTCTTTTTGTACCTGTTATTTGTTATGTATGTTCTATAAGAATGATGTATACCTTAAATTGCTATTTGTGTGTGTATATATATATATATATGGGTGTAATTGTTGATGACGATCTCAGTCGGAGTGCACACATCAACAAGAAGGTCGATATAGCTCGTAGGATGAGTTCCTGGATCTTAAGAACTTTCCGGTCCAGAGAACAAGGTGTCATCATACCACTTTTTTCCTCCTTTGTACGGCCACACCTTGAATACTGCTGCCCACTGTGGTCTCCTCACACAAGACAAAACATCTCCAGAATTGAGTCACCCCAGAGGGCACTCACTAAACAAATTGAAGGCATGGCTGCTCTCGATTATTGGGATCGCCTTAAAGCCTTGAAACTTTACTCCCTCCAGCGTCGCCGTGAGCGGTACATCATTTGTACGATGTGGAAAATATACCGCCAACTTTGCCCAAACGACCTAAACATTAGCTTCAAGGTTCATCCAGGACTTGGACCACGGGCTATACGTCCCCTGCCCAATTCAAGATCACAACATACATGTACACTGCAACATAATTTCTTTTCTTCAACAGGCCCTGCCCTATTTAACATTGTCCCGAGGGAGATCAAAGAGGAAAAGGATCCCATCAACTTTAAACAGAGTCTGGATAGATTCCTTCAAAGAATACCAGATAAGCCACCCATAATTGGATACAACTCACCCAACAAGAACTCACTACTTGAACAAAACTGGATACAACTCACCCAACAAGAACTCACTACTTGAACAAAACTTGACTTAAACAAAACTTGACTTAAACAGGATTCGAATAATCCTATCAGGTGGTGCTATTAAGTTAGACATGGCCTGGACCAATCTTTGGTCGAAACATATCTAAGTTTATCTAAGTTTATATATATATATATATATATATATATATATATATATATATATATATATATGCATTCTCACTGTTCTGTTACTGTTACCACTTTCGCCCTCCGCAAAAGATCCCAAATTTTAATTTGCTTTGCAGGAAGGAGTGTTTTAATGAAGTCGCGTCTTGTCCTTACTCATCGAAACGCGGAGTAGATAAAACAGGGGACAACTGATGAAGAGAATGTCCTTTATGTTGCCTGTCTCGTTTCGACTATAATAAACACATTGTACAATGTGTTTATTATAGTAGTTTTGATTTTAAGAGTCAATCATAGCGTGAGGCATTTATGTATAGTAATGCCCTTAATAAAAATAAATATATTTAAAGGGAAAATTTTTTTAAATTCCCCTTATGAGGCTTTTCCCGCTGACTACTTGATAAACCCTTTTAAAGATTTTATCCTATTTTTAAATTATATATATATATACATACATATATATATATATATATATATATATATATATATATATATATATATATTATATATATATATATATACAGTTGCGGCCAAAATGTTCAGAACGGCATTGTTTTCGTCAGAAAAGTAGATATAATTTTTTATCAAAGTTGTTTTATATTCTATAATTTTCACAGACAATAATACGATATTATTGTTATTGTCTGAAATTTTGGTGTAATTTAAGAGGATAATAAAAACGTTATGAATAATTTAGTGATTTACTGCAAAACCCATGGCGGCCAAAATGATCAGAACGGTTGCTTTTACTCCATGTTTTAGTATATCTAACCGTCGAACTCTAATGTTTTGAATTTGTTTACGTGACAGTTCGTTTACTAAACATTAGTAAGAATATCTGCAGTGTACTTTGTTAATACTTACTCCGTTACCAATTCGTCAGCAGATTATTAAGCTTCGAAAGAAGGATAATTTAAGTATTAGGTCTATTGCAAAGATTGTTAACAAGTCAAAAAGTGTTGTTCACGGTATTCTTAAGGTCTACGATGATTGTGGTTCGTGTGAAGCAAGAAAGTCTACAGGTAGGCCAAGAAAAACGACCAAGAGAGAAGATCGTGCTATGGTAAATTTGGTTAAAAAGGACAGATTTAAAACTGCTGCTGTTTTTTGGGAAATGAGCATTGTACTGAAGAAAACTTTATCTCGAAAAACTGTGTCTCATCCTTTAGTTGAACATGACCTACAAGCAAGAGCACCTGCAGTGAAGCCGCTGATCAGCTCCAAGAATAAAAAGTGTCGTCTTACCTTTGCAACCGAACATGTGTTGTGGTCTCAAGAAAAATGGCAAACGGTGCATTTCAGTGATGAATCTAAGTCTATGTTATTTGGCTCAGATGGGAAAAGCAGGTGAAACATTGTCACCTAAAGGCCTTAAGACTAGTGTTAAATTCGGTGGAGGAAGTGTCATGGTTTGGGGGATAATAACTGGAGATGTTGTGAGCCCTTTGCTGCGATTACATGGAAAGGTAAATGCAGGAGTTTATAAACAACTTGTAAAAGATCATGTCTTGCCTGTGCTGAGAAATTCAACTAAGCGACCACCCATATTCATGTAGGACAATGCCTCATGTTACAAGGCTAAGGTGGTCATGAACTTCCTCAAGGCTGAAAAGGTTATTGTTATGGATTGGCCTGCTCAAAGCCTAGACCTCAATCCTATTGAAAATGTGTGGAATATTCTAGGAGAATGTTTGAAAGCCAGAAATCCTAAAACAACCGAGCAATTATGGAATGCCCTTCAGGAAGAATGGAATAAGATCACCCAGCAAGAAATTGAAAATTTACTTTCTCCACGCAGTCACAAATGTGAAACTTTGATTGAAGCTAAAGGGCTTCACACTAAATATTAAATAATTCTAGTATTCTCTGTCATTTTTGATTATTTTGTTATTTTTTCAACCGTTCTGATCATTTTGGCCACCCTGGGTTTTGCAGTAAATCACTATATCATCCATAACTTTTGTATTATCCCCTCAAATTACACCAAAATCTCAGACAATACCAATTAATATCGTATTTATTGTCTGTGAAAATTATAGAATATAAAGCAACTTTAATAAAAACTTATACCTACTTTTCTGACGAAAACAATGCCGTTCTGAACATTTTGACCGCAACTGTATGTATATATACACACACACACGTATATATATATATATATATATATATATATATATATCACGTGATCACGTGACTGACCAGTCTATCAGATGTTGCTACACATCGCTGGCGTTCGCATTGTTTTAGCCTTCGAATAACGCCACCCCGCTGGCTAAGCGAGCAGGCCAATATATATATATATATACACATATACATATATATACACACATACACACACAGATTAAACCTCGGGTAATGTTCTAGATCTGTTTCTAAAAATGCTACGTTGAAGGGGGTCATTCTGACACAGCATACAGAAACAGATATGTGGTTGATAGACTATTTTTAACAGTGACACGAACACAAAAGAAGATTGTAAACATCACCAAAACAACTTAAAAATCCAGAGACACACTATTACACCTTCTTAGTACTTAATAACCTTAGATAACCTCATGCAATGTGCTGATAGTCATTATGATTTAAAGTTATGATGAAGCCAGTTTAATTAAAGATTTCGATGCGTTGCTGTGCTAATTTTCTGCAACATTTTGATTGGCGCAGACATGATTGTGTGGTAAGAAAGAAGTATGCTTCTCAACTCCATGGTTCCAAGTTCAGTCCCACTGCATGGCACCTTGGGCAATTGTCTTTTAATACAGCCTCGGGCCGACTAAAGCCTTTTGAGTGGATTTGGTACACGGCAATTGAAAGAAGCCTTATATACTTTTGTGCGTGTTTGTATTTGTGTTTGTACCCCGATCACTAATTGACCATCTATGTCTGTTTGTTAGCATTCCTATCCCCATAACCTAGTGCTTCAGCAAAAAGTGACCGTTCGAATAAGTACTAAGCTTAAAAAGAAAAATTATTGAGTTCGATTTGTTCAACTAAATCCACCAAGACTAATGCCCCAGTAAAGCCGCAGACCAAAGATTGAAACTATTTAAGGCTAAAGTTTTATCATGAGCTATCATTAACTTCTCCAGTCCCTGCTTATTGACATTTTATATATCTTTTCTTTCAACCTGTACTTGTTTCAGTCATTATACTGCGGCCATGCTGGAGTACCGTCTTTAACATTGTTTAATCGATTGTATCGACTCCAGTACTTACATATTCGAAGCCTGTTACTTCAAATATTTTACTGAACCGCTAAGTTACGGAGAGTTAAACACACCAGCACTGGTTGTCAAGCTGTGGTGGCGGGGTACAAACGCAGACGCGCGGGCACACACACATACGATAGGCTTCTTTCAGTTTCCATCTACAAAATTCACTCACAAGGCATGGCTATAGTAGAAGACACCTGCTCAAGGTCCCACGCAGTGAGAATTAAACCATATAGTTGGGAAGCCAGCTTCTTACCCCACAGCCAGAAACTTTCCTCCAAACTCTGTTGACACAGTTCTCGGTTTTTTAGTTACAGGCTCCTTTGATATCATCTACGCTCTTCATGATAGTTTTCCAAAATTGTCCTTGACTAATAGTCTATCATGGCTATCAGTTTCTTTAGTATAAGGCGGCGAGCTGGCAGAATCGTTAGCCCGCCTGAAAGAATGTTTAGTAGCATTTCGTCCGTCTTTACATTCAAAGTTCAAATTCTGCCGAGGTATACTTTGGCTTTCATCCTTTCCGGGTCGATAAAATAAATGCCAGTTGAGTACTAGGATCGATATAATTGACTTATCCCCTCCCTCGACACTGCTGATCGTGTGTCAAAATTTGAAGCCAACTGTTTCTTTAACGGTTTTGAAAGTATGACATTGGTTGTAGATATTGATAGAAGAAATTCCATTCTGATTTGTAGTTTGGAGGAAGGAAGCAGTGGTGTTTAGTGATAAGTAAACTACTTCGACGAGAACTCACATCTAAAGCGTGTCGGGATGACTGTATCCTCCGTCAATTCCGACGATGAGTAATCAGTTGTTCAATCAACTAAAGGACTTACTTTTGGAATTAAATAGTATTCTACAGACACGTGTACTCTTAACGTAACCTTCGGGCAGAATCAGCATCTCAACATGTGTCTGATTTGCACCTTTGAATTATATACAAAACTTACCCGAGAGACTTCCAAGTAGTTTCCGCACGTCCAGTTTCATTTTCAATGCTAGGGTTGATCCAAGACATCTCTCGAAAATTATATATATATATATATATATTCTTGTTTGCTTGCTACCTGTATTTTTTGGTGAATGTTCTATAGGACATACGATAAAATTTGTAGCTAATTTCTTTTAAAATTTTTATGCTCCGAGAATGTACATATTACGTCTCTATGCACATTTCAACAGTGCTTGCACTTAAATTATTTGATAATACACTGCTTATAAACCCACTGATATATTGGTTAAAGCACATCATGTTCTGAATGATGTCAGACACCTCCCAGACATCGATGATTCGGTTTAATTCGAGGACCCGCGTTTAAGCATCATAAAGGCAAAACACCGACGTCTGACAGTCTTTTGACGTCATTCGGAGCAATACTGTGGTTTTTCCCGCACTAAGTATAAAAAGAAAAGTTTTTCTTTGATAAAATTCTACTGCTGGTGCTGTTCTGCATTTGTATATACATTATGAATGGTTTACACACCTTCATACTTTTACCGTTAGAAATGCACTGCACCAGAGATTAGTCAATCGGAAACCTAGAATCAACGGCGCTATTGTTCACGAATTCGTATTTAAGATAAATAAATAAATAAATAAATAGGCTCAGGTATGGTTATATTGTTAAGAAGCACGTTTTGCAACAACGCAGTTTCGAGCTCAGTCCCACTGCGTGGCATCTATGCAGGAAAGAATTGGAAGCGCACTGTGAATTGCGATGTATAAAAATATCTGCTAATGTACGCGATACATTGAGATATATATTGGGTTGTCCGGAAAGTTCGTGCCAATTTATAGTAGTTTACCTTTCGACTTATTTTAGAACATGGTTCAGTCCATAAAATAGGATTTGACTACACCTCTATTTAGAGCACAGTTTAAGCTATCTTTTCGTGGAAGAAGGCTTATGCAGTCGCAATGATAGATCGTTAGCCACTACACACATTTTTTTCTCTCCTTGTTTTTTCTGTGTACCTTTCTGTAGAAGAGCGTAGGCTCGAAACGTAAAAGACTTTTTCTATTCCTGAGCGTTATACTAATACATCTGTTTGTTTTGTACTCCACCTGTCTTCGTCTTTTATTTTTTTCGTAAACTTTCTCAATATGTTCCTATAACCTGTCTTAATTCTGTAACCCTTTAAAATGGAAGATAAGAAAGTTCATTTTTGGCACTTGATGATTTGGGAACCAGACAAAAATTGCTGCTGCTCGGCTGGGATGTGTTACCCCATCCTCCATATTCACCAGATATTGCTCCTTCGGATTTCCACTTATTCAGGTCTCAGCAGAATAGTCTTAATGGTAAAAATCTCAATTCCTTGGATGACGTAAAAAGATACCTTGATGAATTATTTGCCATAAAACCACCTCAATTCTGGGAAGAGGGTATTTTCAAGTTAAAGGAAAGATGGAGATGCATTGTGCAATAACAATTTCACATTTGGTTGATTAAAAGTGTAAAGGCAAGTATTTCTTTCCTTTAGAAATCGGCACGAACTTTCCGGACAATCCAATATATATGTATGTATGTATAAAGAAAATATAACACTGGGGTGAAAGGTAACATACTTTTTTATAGTAGATCACAACGTTGTGATCTACTATTAAAGTCTGATATCTTTTATCCACGAGTTATGTTATTGTTGTATTAGTAGTTGTCATCAGTTGGTCTCAAGAAGCCATGGATCTGCGCCCAAAGAAATCGTGTCAGCTGCTGATGGTGGTACGGCGTCTGTTGTGACAATAGAGGCCCACACGGGAATGGTAGTCACGCATGCAGCGACTGCATTTGAAGGAGCTCTCTACCGGTGCAACTGGTTTTTACTTCCGTCGCGTGCGCTCTTCTTTGGTGGCGAGTTCCTGTTTTCCTTTTGCCTTTGAGCTTATACAAAGAGGAGTTCCATATGCGTATTAAGCCTTGGAACATGCCCCGCTGCAGGATATCGTGTTGGTAGCCAAATAACGACATAATACCTCTTATACGCACGTTACGAGGTTTTCACCCGAATTATACTGCGTCTGTGTGTGTGTGTGTCTTCGTGTATCTCTGTGTGTATGTGCGTATGAAAGTATATGTGTGTGTGTATGCGTATGTGTGTGTGTCTGTCTTTGTATTTTGATTGTCCCCACCACCATCGCATCACAACCGGTGTCGGTTTTTTTCTTTTCTTTTTTTTTACATCCTTGTAACTTCACGGGAACAAGTACCAAAACTAAAAAAAAATCTGGGGTCAATTTCTTCGACTAAAAACCCTTCTGGGCAGTCCAATGACTGAAAACGAATAGAGGATAAAAGAAAAAAGACAACAAAGATTTTAAAAACTAAATAAACTATACCGCCGCTTATATTTAAGTCGATGCAATACATTATATCTGCCGTTTTGTAATGCTAAAGTTCAATAGAATCGGATATAATTTGCGTAACGTCTGCAAGAGAATTCTAACGTTTAAGGCAAGGATGGTCCTTGAACTTTATTGAACTGAAATACTGCTGATGTAGTAATTCCCAATCAGTTTCCTAGGACTCTTATACTTTTACTTTGAAGTTCTTTAGAACTAAATACTGCTGTGAAGTTTTAATTTTGTAGTCTTTGATTTCGCTTATGTCTCAACAGCATTCTCAAACGTCTGAATCGATTTCTTTTTGATTAAGCACAAGGCCAATATCCGCTGTGGAGAGGTTGAAAATTGAGTCGACTGAATCGAAAAGGGCTAAGCGGAACTCCTAACCGCAATAGTTATCTATCTATCTATCTATCTATCTATCTATCTATCTATCTATCTATCTATCTATCTATCTATCTATCTATCTATCTCTCTCTCTCTCTCTCTCTCTCTCACTATATATATATATATATATATATATATATATATATAATATATATATATATATATATACACACACACACATACGCTAAAAGGCACATTTTCGATACTCTATTTCAACCATGTTCTCTCTTCCTGTCTGTCAATTGGTTGGGGTAACTGTTCCTGGGTATCTACATTCATATGTGTTTGCTTGTTTGTTTGTGCGTGTATTTGTGTGTGGGTGGGGGTGTGTGTCTTCTCGCGCGTGAGTATCTGTATGTATATAAATATTTGTGTGCAAATGTAGACAGACAGTCAGATAGATAAATAGATAGATAGATAGATAGATAGATAGATAGATAGATAGATAGATAGATAGATAGATAGATAGATAAATAGATAGATAGATAGATAGATAGATAGATAGATAGATAGATAGATAGATAGATAGATAGATAGATAGATAGATAGATAGATAGATAGATAGATAGATAGATAGATAGATAGATAGATAGATAGACAACCAGAGAGAAAGATCTTCAGATATACCTAGTCGAGAAAGATAAACATAGAATTGTTGTCAGAATTGGCAAGTGAAAACCAGAGACTAACTACTGGTAATTTATCTAATCCAGTTCTGCCTGTGGATGATAGAGCCGTTGGAAACTAAAATAGTAACATATCCGTCCCAAACTCGCATGGTGATGCATATGACTTCAGAATACCCAGTACCATGAATAACACAAGCAGTCAAAGGGTGAATGAACTCTAGAGAGTCAACAGAAATTCAGTAAAGCACATACTTGCATTTGCATATGTGTGTATGTGTGTATGTGTGTGTGTGTGTGTGCGTATTAACACATTTATGTAAATGAACGTGGGGAAAGGGACGTTCTCACATAAAACCAGCGGTGTTTGTTGTGTCTGGCCAACTTGCCTGCTTTTGTTTTTTGTTTGTTTAACGACTCGTGTTGCACATGTATCTGAGAGTATCAACTGCGATGTGTGGGCATCTTTGCGTCTTTTTTCCTCCCCACAAACACAGGACAAACCTCGAAATGCTTGCAGCCAAAGAAATATCTGTTTGCATGTGTGCACGGGTGTGTGCATACGTATAAAGAAGCTTGCATACGTGTTAGTGTGTGTGTATTGAATATGTTATATGCAATACATACGCATGCACACACATACACACACACATACACGGGATGTATGGTTGGGGGCTCTCCCATCGAGATCGACGTACGAGAGCTAACTGTTGCCGAGCTACTTGCACAAATGATTTTTTTTATAGCGATCAAATATTCGTGCTGCCCATTAGCTCACACCTTCCATCAAATCGATGTTTTTCTGAACAGGTGCACGGTGCATGGGACACCATGCGACAGATGTCGAAGTGATTACAGAGCAACGTGCAATGAAATGTTTTGCCCAAGAACACAACGCACACAACCTTGTCAAGGAATTGAAACCATGAGTGCGACACCCCAACCACTACGCCATAAGCCTTCATATAGGCTATGTGATATATATATATATATATATACATATATATATATATATATATATATATATATATATATATATATATACATATATATATATATATATATATTATATATATATATATATATATATATATATATATAGAGAGAGAGAGAGAGAGAGAGAGAGAGAGAGAGAGAGATAGAGAGAGATAGAGAGAGAAAGAGAGAGAGAGAATTCACGAAAAAAAACAAACGACGAAGAGAGGTGTTGTAGAAAACAAACACATGTATTAGAATCACGCTCGGGAATTGAAAAAGTCTTTTACATTTCGAGCCTACGCTCTTCCACAGAAAGGAACAAGGAGAGAAAAAATGTGTAGTGGTTATATATATATAGTGACGTATATTTGTCATTTGAATATGGCCAACCCCTGAGGGTGGATGCTACTGTAGTTTGTAGCCCCAGGAAGACACTTCCTCCAGCTGGCTATAGACACACTTTCTGTGCCCTATCAGTAGCATCCACCCTTAGGGGTTAGCCATATTCAAATGGCAAATATATGTCACGATGTGTTGCCGCTACTGTTTATAACTCGCTCTGAGATTTATCATTGTTATATATATATATATATATAATATATATATATATATATATATATATATATATACTAAGTAATTAAGGGTTTAGCAACGATTTGCCTCACCACACACCGAATTTAGAAATAGCAGTCAAAGAGTTATAGCTATTCTTTCTACTAAAAGGGAGATCTCAGTAAAACCACAGCACTTGAAAGGCAAACACAGACAGGCAAGAGAGAAAGAAATGACGGCAATCTATCATACAATTTTAAGTCACCTACGGACGTACGTTTCGAAATTAAGTTTTAGGAAAGCATAAGAATTAGATAATTATGTCTTACCCAACTTCTTTTCTCATCAGCGTAGGACACTACAATTATGAATAATTGTATATTAAATTTCGAGATACTATAAGGCATCATCTCAACTCAGTATCAGAGCGAGCTAAAACCGTTACCAGTATCACCAAATTCAAAGTGTGAATGAAAGTTTGTGTCACCAACCCCTTCCCACCAGCGTGTAGCCAAGACAAGATGTTAATCAAAGCCGGGTGGATTCGTTATTTTTTCTCTTTGCCCGTGTGAGTTGAGAGTATTGTTGTCTGGGAGATATCTTATGGTAGTAGAATAATATTTAACTGCTATTTCTAAATTTCGCTATGCGGTGAAGCAATTTTGCTAAGCCCTAATTATAATTATGTTTATAATTATAAATTTTTTTATAAAAGTTTACCGATAATGATTCTTTTAACATACCGAACTACTTGGCAAAATTATTAATTATAAATTGATTAATTAATTTTACCCTTTATTAATATTATTATTATTATTATTATTATATTATTATTATTATTATTTTATTATTATTATTATTATTATTATTATTATTATTATTATTATTATTATTATTATTATTATTATATGTATATATACAAATTTATGCAGTCATACATACACACACACACACACATACTCACACACACACACACACACACACACACACATTTATTTCCTCTCTCACTCCCACTACCACATATACGAAAACTTACTTTCCATCCACACGCAAGTATAAATACCTGGACGGCACAATGAGACACACGTCGCGGTCTTCTTATATATGATGTTAACAAGATTCGCCGCCTAAATGTCACTTAAAGAGGATCGTGGCTACAGTTCCTGTCTACTTAAACACTATTATATTTCTCCTCTGTAGTCAAGTATGTTTCTAAAGACAAACCAAATCCTTGATGCTCAGTAACGTTAATAGAACCCAACTCGAAATAATCCGAGTCGATTTTTTTTCCTGTCTAGACAAGTGCAGTTCGTTATGTATTTATAGCAAAATATTATTTTTCAGCGAATGAGCTGTACACTTTGCTAAAAGGTTTGTTTATTTATTTATTTTTATGCTTTAATCTTCTCTCTTCATTCTTTGAGATTGGTACGCCGGGTATAAATGCAATGAACTGTAGGTCTAAAAAACAAGCAATTGTTGCATAATTCAATACAATGGAACAGGTCTTCTCGTAATAATTAATTAGTTAACTCCTATAGTTTTGTACTATCATTATCGTTTGAGAATTAACAGGAAAAATAACATTCAGAGTTGAAGCCGAATAATTTAGTTGTTTTTTTTCTTTCCTGTTTTGTTGTCTTTGTTTTTGTTTACGTGTACGCATTTTCGTTAGTTAATTATTTTTACATTTTTGTCACCTTTGTCTGTATCTGTATGCATGTTTGTCTGTCTGTCTCCCTTCCTCTCACATTCACATCTACGAATATGTATGTTAAAGATTCGCAGGCCTCTAACAGAAGCCTGTTTACTTCAGGCTTTAGCTTACCTTTTCTTTTAGTTTATCTGCTCACACACTCACTCACACACACGCACGCACACACACGCACGCACACACACACGCACACACGCACTTCCAAAAAATGGTGCATCCACCTACTTCCTCAAGCTGACCATCACCTTCTATACGAGTCTCTGAAAGTACAGCTATATCAAGGTTATAACGGTTCAGCTCGTGAGCAACAAGTGCAGTGCATCTTTCAGGCCAACAATCACTCTTGTCATCCAACAGAGTGCGCACATTCCAACATGAAATGTTCAAGTTCCATCCAGATTTTGTAAATATATACCTACCTGCCTACCTACCTACCTACCGTACATACATACATACTACATACATACATACATACATACATACATACATACATACATACATGCATACATACATACATACATACATACATACATACATACATACATACATACATATATACATACATACATACATACATACATACATACATACATATAGATACATACATACATGATGGCTGCAAGCTCGTGTTCGAATATTGCTATCGCCTGATCGAAAGTCCACACAGGCGAAGGCTACGACCAACCATTTCTGTGATAGGTCTTACGTTTTTTTTTTTCAAGTGATGCTTGTGCATGATAATTTTTTTATAGTGGGGAAAGGATTTGCACAAATCCAATCCCAATCTCTGAACATGGATAACATAAACTCGAAAAGAAGAACTAGTCTATATCATCGAATATCGTCAGTATCACAACATCCATCCATCCATCCATCCGTCCATCCATCCATCCATCCATACAAACATACATACATACATACATACATACATACATACATACATACATACATACATACATACATACGTACATACATGCATGCATGCATGCATGCATGCATGCATACATACATACATACATACATACATACATACATACATACATACATACATACATACATACATACATACATACATACATACATACATACATACGTATGCTGGAAGTGGAGTCGTTACCGTATAAGACAAATTTTTAGAATCAAGAGCCGAGGAAGTTTCTTCAGAAGGAATTTGTTTTGGACGGGTAAAGGGTTCCACAGCATTGAAATCACTAATCAGCGCAATCTGCTGTAGTACCAGTGGTACAACAGAGGTCGAGACCTCCAGAAACCAAAGAAACCAACTGCACTTTAGGTTTTTTTTTTTATACGTGTTAACCATATCTTAGAAGAAAGCTCTAACAAGAAGTAGGGTCATACATTCTCAGTTGTCCTTTTACTAGTTAAACTGTAACTTGGACCCTGACATCTCCTACTACTTCAGATTAGAATAAACCTGGGAAGAAATAGCGCTTAAGAGGTGATTCCACTCTCTTCAAAACCAAGGAACTTCCGAACCAGGACCCTCCCTTCCGAATGCAGTTTAATGTCATACCCAAGTGAGGTGCACACACACACACACACACACACACACACACACACACACACACACACACACACAAACATATGTGTGTGTGCGTATTTGTGTCAGTGTTTGTTTCCCACTACTGTTTGACAACCCTTGTTGGGGTTGTTTACGTCCCCGTAACATAGCGATTCGGCACAAGACCCCAATAGAATAAGTGTCACACTTTAAAAAAAATAACAAACCTTCAAGTTAGTGCCCCAGTATGGCCGCAGACTATTGACTGAAACAAGTAAGAGATAAAAGTTAATATATATATGTGTACACACACACACAACACACACATAACACACACACAAACGCACATAACATACACACGCACACACATACACACACACACACACACATAAGAAACTTAACAGGAGAAATAAGATCGTATTCCTGTCATGGCTATCGACATCGATTTACATTGGAATCTGGTCGGAACTGCAGACAAGATAAACATCTTACGATAACATAGTATTACCAGATAGTAATAAATAATACCAGCTACCAGACGTAACAGAGATAAGTATCAGTGGTAGTTACCAACCTACGTTTATTTTAACCTTGATGCTTGAAATATAAGAAGGCCCTTTCATAACCAGCAACAATAGGGAAATATCTAACAAGGCTTGAAAGCACTGTTATTCATGCATGGAGGGTGGTATTACTGCAGATTCTATGAAAATGGGATCATGCAGAGACCTTCCTATCACTAGAAAGCTCTGTATCAACACACTTTACCTTCATCAATGTGTATGTTCCATAAAAGGCTATTACAAATTTTAAAATAATATTGATGCGTTCGTCTCAGGTTTTTATTGAAATCACTGTTTTTGGTTACCATACATGTGGAAATCACTGGTATGTATAAAATATTCTTATACCTTATAGATTTTGAATTGTAGGACGGGAGATGAAATTTAGGGATTATTTATACATATATGTTTGATGCCTCGTAGACTGATGAAATATAATTTAGCAAAGGCCAAATTTTATATAATCTTTTATTTTAAACTCCCTTTGCTCTTTATAAAAAATAGCTTTGAGAAATGACTTTCTGCTTCACAGCTCGTGACAGGCATTGTCAAGTTCAGCTTAAGTGCAGTAGTAATATTGCGGAACATTTCAATTAGACGTAGCTCAGGAATAAGTTGATGAATTTTTGTGCATTGCATTTTGCATGGCGCGTCTTCATCTATGTTCTGGGATTTCCTAGCGTGCAAGTATTCTCTGAACTAATTTGTAGCCGATGTAATATGATACGATAAGTTTAATATTATCCCCTTCAGTTTTAGAATTGTTCACCAATTCTGAGAACTTGAATTCTTTCACAAGCAGTTCATATGTGCTAATTCTCTTACGTAATTGTATTACCAATTTATTGACACAGTGCGTTTAGAAGCATCAGAATAACCTCTGGCGAATTTTTCTGACTCATGGTGTGGTATTTTGCCGCCTGAATGCTTTCAGAGAACTTTAACAGAAGAAAGTAAAGATGATAATAGAAGATAACCTTCAAATACATTAAAACCCAGTGTTTGGAGTTCGTTGTTTTGTTGAAACACTCTAACACTTCTTTCCGAAACAACTGTTAATATACTATATTTCAACTTTGTCGAATTGTAGAATAAATACTTTGGATCTCGTTTACAATTAAGCCTTTCCTACGAGTCTTCAAAGATGTTTGAGTATTTGTAAACCACCCGTGTATCCATTTTAACTACCTTGACTCATTCATAGTGAGCAGTCCATCTTGTTACACTTCAGCCCTCCAGGAAAAATATCTAGATTTTCCTGCGTGTTTAGAATACCAAAATAGCCTGTAAATTGCCGAAATATATAAAAAAAAGTACTGTTGATAACCTTTATTCCTTCACGAGTGATGGAATGAACTGCATATGGTATAGAGTCAGTATACTTTTGGACTTTTTTTTTTATTGGTTGTGAATTTGATTCACAATTTCAATTTGCACATGTTTCCCTTGCACATGATTTCTATCAATTCATCATACACGTGTTTGGGTAGATAAGTAATATTTACTTTCTTAACTCATTCATTTATCGAGATGTTCACGTAAATACGGGTTGAACTCTTCAATAAGTTCAATGATTCCCATGGACATTATCTGGTGAGACCCACTTCCTCTCCTGACCTACAAATACAACACCCTCTTTCATTTAAAAACGTTATGACAGCTACATTTCCCTTCCAGTGCTTCAAAATTGTGCTACATGCTTTTTCTACATGCAAGTTCCTGAGCTACAGTATTTTTTTTTTATTCTTATCATCCAGCACAACATCTCCCTCTTATTTTCAATGTTATATTCATGTGTCTCCAGAATATTGTGTACGTTCAGTCAGTCGAAAATTCATCTAGTCCTAGTGATGCTTGGTAGGTAGAAAAGAATTTGCAAGCAAAACGGCACACACAGCTTTTGTTCTTTGAGTGAACTAACCAAACTTTTATTACAGTCTGGCAGTGCGTCAATGTTTTTCGAAATATTTACTTGGAAATCAACTATTTGCTCCGAGTAACCCCTACAAGATTCGGTATATACAGTCTCGAATTTTCTAAATTTCGAATCACGAAAATAATAATAATAACAACAACAACAACACAACAACAACTACTACTACTATACTACTACTACTACTACTACTACTACTACTACTACTACTACTACAACAACAACAATAATAATAATAATAATAATAATAATAATAATTTCATTTAATTGCCACTAGTGCGAAGCATGATGGGAACAATATAAAACAGATATTATTAAGTGTGGGGCTTCTCAAATAAGGAAATGATAAAATAGGGGAATAAAAAAAGAAAGAAAAAGAAAAAAGTATACACATGAAAAGGAAGAGAAATATAAATAGTACACAAAGGTTAATAAAAAAAAAGAATTTTAACTGGACCCCACCTGCAATGCCATGTACCGTTTATCTTGATATGAGATCACCATGTCGCGCACATACTGTTGTGATGCAAGTGCCTGGTGTACCCTCATCAGAAGGGTAATCATGATGGGTATATTGGCCTTCGTATATTTTTACGTCAGTGTCACTTTGATGGCATGCGTTGCTCGCTCACTCAATAATAATAATAATAATAATAATAATAATAATAATAATAATAATAATAATAAGTGAATACAAATAATAATCGTATATGCAGTCTCATTTCTACACAAATACACATAACTGTAATGTTTATACGGTACACACATGCACTTGCACATTTACGACATGAATAAGACAACGTAGAACACAAAATGTTTAAAGAAATTAAACGAGACACATAATGATAACAATAAATATAAAATGCAACACGTTTCATTTTAAATATAGAAAAAAAAAACAGATGTGCCCGGTAATAAAACTTCGAAAACAAATAAAGGCGGATTTTTTTTTTATGAGCCTGAGGCGCTTGAGATACGAAAATAAAAATAACATAAATCCAGAGACGGTGTTTTGCCAAAAAGTTAATTATGAACAGGCAGACCCTGCTCCTAATGTCACAGCCGAAGCGAAAATCAAAACCAAAAGACAACGCTGGATAGATGACGACTGCATCGAGGTGTTATATGCATTCTACACTGCAAAACTATACCCGGGAGACATAGGGATAACAAAAGAAACGTACCAAATATGGAGAAGAAGAAATACTGATAGAAGGGGAAATGACTCGGAGAATACGCTTGCGAATGTCGGGCGATATATCCTGCGAGAGGGAAAAGTGCCCCAAACCGAAATAGACATAATAATAGATAAAATACACACGGAAAATAAAACAAAACATTTCATAACTCAAAACAATGGGACGCAATCAGGCAAAAACAGCACGTCAGACATTGTATCTACGAAAACGCATAAGACTCCACAATAGACGGAAGGGGACACAAAGATAACACTACAAACAGTAGATAAATGGCTAACCAAAGTAAAATCTCTACACAGCTACACAATCCAGAAATAAATAGAACAGCAAATCAACAACACACATAGACAGGCGAATACTGAAGCACAAAAGAACGAACAAAATAACACACACCATAACAGACCAGCTATAACCAAGGACGGAGACGAACCGACTGAAGAATTTACAAAAGTAGAAAAACTAGACATCGCTCAGTCGATAAATATGGACCAGCGTAAACATCTCCCTATGCAACAGAAAAATAAATAGCTCTATGAAAGGATAAATAGATACAACAGAGCCTTTTGATAGCCAGGGAAACTGGACTTGAGCCTTACAAAGAAAAAAAATATCCTAGCCAAATCTCAAACCCCAAAATGGAAACAGATCATAACAAATAAAATTCAAAAACAAGAAATTTATCAGTATTTTCAAGTATATTCATTTGTAAATTCTTCCAAGTATTTTAATCAATTTTGGTCTACTTTTATCAGTCAT
>NC_042997.1:138851760-138909260 GCF_006345805.1 Octopus sinensis | reverse complement strand
GTGTCTTCTGCTATAGCCCCGGGCCGACCAATGCCTTGTGAGTGGATTTGGTAGACGGAAACTGAAAGAAGCCTGTCGTATATATGTATATATATATATATATATGTATGTGTGTGTATGTGTTTGTGTGTCTGTGTTTGTCTCCCTAGCATTGCTTGACAACCGATGCTGGTGTGTTTACGTCCCCGTCACTTAGCGGTTCGGCAAAAGAGACCGATAGAATAAGTACTGGGCTTACAAAAGAATAAGTCCCGGGGTCGATTTGTTCGACTAAAGGCGGTGCTCCAGTATGGCCGCAGTCAAATGAGTGAAACAAGTAAAAGAGTAAAAGAGTATGCCGCAATTTTCGAAGCTTTTGTCAATAGATATTCCCATTTCTCATTGATTTTGGAAGAAATGTTAGAATCTGCAGGGCAGCTGACCTCTATCACTGCACATGGAGTTTTTTTGTTCTTTCGAAAACAACTAAAGCAGGTTTCGTTTTTTGTGATATCTGCAGTTGGTAGAATTTTTGATGGGAACGTTGCACCAATATTTCTTATGTTGTTATGTAATTATATATTCAATAACAGAGATAGGCAGTGAGTATTATTTTAAAAAACAACATCATGTTGCAATGTGAAGTAGTACTTTGATGATACTTCTGGGGCAGCTGCTGTTCAAATGTGTAATGTATTCAGTGGAAGACATTACATATTTTATCAGCAGCTGCATTTGAGCAGCTTCGTAAAAAAGATTTATTTTCAAATTTCTCAATGCTTCAAGTATACATATATACATACATACATGTATGTATGTATGTATGTATGTAGTATGTATGTATGTATGTTGTATGTATGTATGTATGTAGTATGTATGTATGTATGTATATATGTGTATATATATATTATATATATAATATATATATACATACATACATACATATATATATACTACATACATACATACATACATACAGGGACGCTGTAATACATACCAATATTATATATATATATATATATATATATACATAGCTGAGAATGTGTGGTGTGTGTACCACTCTGTCTGTGTGTCTGCTTGTGTACATCGCTAAAAGTCGAGAACTACCCAGCCGAGTTCATTCAAATTTTACACTTGGCCTACTCGGTCTCTATGCAGTGTCATGGGACAACAAATTTTCAACTTTTTGCCTACTGCGAACCTGGAGCAATCTCTTGTCTCTTACGCTATTTCAGTATTACGTGTCAAAAGTGAAACAATAAAATCTCTGTTGTAATGTGAGATAATACCTTCAGTTTTAATAGTTTCACTATAAATACTTTCATTATATATTTAATATATACATAGTGTAACTATTAATACTGAAACTATTATCTCATATATATAAGCATCCATATATATGTATATATATATATATAATTTTTTTCCGTAATGAAATTAAAAAAAACAAGGCTGCGTAGATTTTAGAACATTTATAAATAGAAAGTCTTACAGCTGTTTCTAGGATATTTATTATATCCCTTCATCGAAGACGGTGTGAGATGATGGTTAAGCAAAAGTTAATTTAGATAAGATACGAAATAGAGAGTGAAGTGGAGGAATAATAATAGATGTAAGATATGCATGGATATTGTATATGTAGATCCATTATATATATATATATATATATATATATATTATATATATATATATATATATATATACAACTTATAGACAAAGGCATAAGAAAAATTCCAATGCCAAGTATGCCGAAAATAGACTCAAATCGTCAATACCCTATAATTCATTACTATAAGCACGTATTTATTTATTATTGCATTCATTGCTAACGACGAGAAAATTCTTTATGAATTAACTCAGAAATCGGGGCCGATTCGATAATAACGGAATTTTTTAGAAATTTTTGTCAGCTTGCTTCGAGACGCGTGCTTATAGTAATGAATTATATGGTTATTGACGATTTAAGTCTATTTTCGGCATATTTGGCATTGGAATTTTTTTCTTTTGCCCTTGTTTATAAGTTGTTTATAAATTTAACCTTTAAAGGTATTCTTTAATATGCTGGCCATTGATAAAATTTTCGCAAATATTTTATCAATGGCCAGCATATTAATATATATATATATATATATATATATATATATATATATATACAAAGTACGGGGGTTAGTTCACAGGTGATCTAAATGATTAGGTACGCTAGGTAGGTGTTGTAACGGATTATTGGGGCTCCAAGGTTATAGCCGAGACGGTAGTTATGGAGCCATTACAGATTTCCTATGCAGTGGATATATAATTGTTAAACAGGGCAGCAAACATTAAGGCAAGGTAAGCATCTCAAGTATACAATATTATTATAGGAATAAATTCGAAATCTTATAGCTGTTTCTGGGATATCACCAAGTATGAGATATTCCGCCATCAGAGGCAAATAGGGAAAAATAGGGGAAATGGAAATAACATATATTAATAAGACGACGACATAAAGGAAGGGAATAAAAGAATAAGCAGATAGAAAGAAAGATGAGAAAAGAAGCATAAAAGTTCAAAATTCAAATTTCCGAAGTTAGAAACCATAGCATGAGTCCTTAGGTGCAATACTGCGTATTTCCATGTCGGTAACATATATTTAGATACTTACAGACATATACATAATATATATATATATATATATATATATATATATATATATATTTAAGAAGGTGAATGAATTATCCTAGTATGGATAATTCGGTTAACCGATACCTGGGTAGCAAATTCACGTCAGAAAACACGGTTGAAGCTATATGCCAAGGGCAGGGATCCCGTGTTCTCGTGTGTAAATTTGGTGTTTTTTTTAACTATGAATCGAACGACGATTTTAACAAAATTCCTTTACTAGTAAAGGAATTTTGTTAAAATCGTCGTTCGACTCCATCCTTTCATTTATATATATATATATATATATATATTATATATATATATATATATATATATGAGAGAGAGAGAAGAGAGAGAGAGAGAGAGAGAGAGATACACACACATATATATATAGATATACACGTACATATATATATATATATGTATATATATATAAATATATACACTTATATACATACATATATGTCTATATATATAAAACTGAGAATGTGTGTCTGTATGTATGCGTGCATCACTAAAACTCAAGAACTACCCATCCGATTTCATTCAAATTTTACACATACCTTACTTAGTATCATGGGCCAAAAAGTGTTTCAATTTCTTGCCTAATGCGAACCTGGAGCAATCTCTTATCTCTTACACTATTTCAGTTTTACGTGTCAAAAGTGGAACAATAACATCTCTATACTTTCACTATTTTTACTGAAACTATTAAATGTGGAACTTTTATCTCACATAAATATATATATATGCATACGCGCACACACACTAACACACACACACACACACACACATATATATATATATTATGTCTTATATATGTATATATGTATATACAGCTGAATATATATATATGTATAAATAAGCATGTATGTAGATATATGTATAAATATGTGCATGCTTGTATGCATGTGTATATATATGTGAACATATATATGTTTCTATTTGTATGTATATATTTATACGTATATATACATATAGTTGTATAGGTATAAATGTATATATATAGGTTTATATCTATATATATATATAAATGTGTGTGTATACATACATATTTATATATATTTATGTCTATATATATATTTATGTATATATATAGATCTATATGCATATATATATATATATATATATATATATATATATATATATATATATATATATATATATATATATATATATATATATTATATATATATACATATAGTGTATTCTTCATGGGTGACTTTAACCTCCCCAATGTGGAATGGCCTGGGGGGCAGATGCTCCCAGGGATGACACACTATTAGCAGGCACAGGCAGAGTCCCTGCTCCATCTCACAAATGCCTCTTTCATGTAGCAAATAGTTCTGCAACCAACAAGGGCAGATAATATACTGGATCTCTGCTTCACAAACAATATGGATATTATCCATAATTTTAATGTGATGCCGACAATGATCTCGGATCACAACATAATAGAGCTGTCTATGTATGGAACAAAAGCCCCCGTAGACTCACAGCCTATACGAAGCATCCACCATCTCTCCAACTTAAACTTTCATATAGCAAACTGGAAGTTGATTGAGAAAGAGATCATCAAACAGGATTGGCCTAAATGTCTCTCCACACCGGACATAAACATGAAACACAAACACTTCATGTCCATAATACAAGCCATATGTGACAAATATGTCCCAGTGTGCAGGGCCAGCACACACAAAAACAAAAACAGGATCCCTAGAGAAAGGAAGATTCTTACGAGATGACGGACAAGGATTGCGAACCGCCTGAGCAAGCACACCAAAAGTGGTGAGAAGTCTCGGCTCGAGAGAATGCTAATGGAAATTGAGAAAAGTCTGCATCAGTCCCATGAAAAGAAGAGAGCAGATAAAGAAGCTTGGGTAATAGAAAATATAAAATCAAACCCTAAAGCTTTCTTTAAGTTTGCCAAAGAGACAGCCACACTGCACCAGAGAATAGGACCTCTCTTCCAAAAAGATGGCTCTCTCACAGGAAACCCCACGAGGATAAGTGAAATACTAAACGAACAATTCCAAAGTGTGTTCACTACACCTCTAGGACACAGGCAAGTAAACAACCCAGAAGAACTCTTTGCCACTTTACCTGCGGCCAAAAAGGCAAAAATTGAGTACATCAACATCGAAGATGATGATATCACACTAGCTATAGATGAGATTGACACAAACTCAGCTGCTGGACCTGATGGATTCCCAGCGATCCTTCTCACCTCGTGCAAACGAGCCCTTGCAAAACCGCTACAGCTTCTTTTTAAGAGCTTTCTTGCAAGTGGTAAGCTCCCAGTCAAATTGAAAGAGGGGGTAATATGCCCTATCCATAAGGAAGGTAGCAGAGCAGATGCTAAAAATTATAGGCCTATCTCTCTGACCTCACGTATCTGCAAAGTCATGGAATGAATAGTCCGTAAGAAACTAATCATGTTCTTTGAAGAAAATGACTTGCTGTCTGACACCCAGCATGGATTTCGACCAGGTAGAAGCTACCTAACACAGCTCCTGCAACACTATGACTGGGTGTTGAAACAGTTACTAAATGGCTCAAATGTGGATGTAATATATCTCGACTTTGCAAAAGCCTTTGATAAAGTCGACCATGGTATGATCTGTCAAAAACTGCGTGGTTTCGGCATAGGCGGAAAACTTGGAGAGTGGCTGCACAACTTCCTAAAAGACAGAAAACAGACAGTTGTGAGCAATGGAGCCACCTCCAAGGAAACACAAATAACAAGCGGTGTCCCACAGGGCACTGTCTTGGGGCCACTGATGTTCATAGTGGCCCTTTCAGACATGCCTTCAGTTGCTACGATGACCACCCTTGCTAGTTATGCAGATGACACAAAAGTCTCCCACGCAATACAAAACCCTGAAAATATTGCGCATCTGCAACAGGAGTTGGACACAATATACAGGTGGGCTGAGGACAACAACAGTTTAATGCAGGTAAGTTCCAGGCCCTGCGCTACTGGCACACAAAGTAAACGACGTGCAGACTGGATACACTGGCCCAGAAAGAATTGCAATCCCTGAGTCAAAATCAGTGCGTGACCTGGGCATTGACATGAGGAATGATGCATCTTTCCAAGTGCATATTGCTAATCTGGTGATAAAATGCAGACGGCTAGCTGGATGGATTCTCCGAATTTTCAGAACAAGAGAGAAGGAGACACTGATGGTCCTATGGAAAACATTCGTCCTCAACCGCTTGGACTACTGCTCCCAACTATGGTCACCACACAATATAAAACTAACAGCAGAACTCGAAGCAATTCAGAGAAGCTGCACAAAGAAAATCGTCTCAATGCAAAATATCAGCTACTGGGAAAGATTGAAGGTATTAAACCTCTTCTCCCTAGAGCGGAGGCGGGAGAGATATGCGGTGATATACATCTGGAAAATCCTGGAGGGTCTTGTCCCAAACTTTGGCATTCAAAGTTACCCCAACTGCAGAACGGGGCGCCACTGCATGATTCCAACATCACCATCAAAATACAGGTCCAGATACTGCAACAGCTTGGGTTTCAGAGGACCACAGCTCTTTAACATCCTCCCTAAATGCCTGAGAGACTTGCATGGTGTGGATGTGGGTTTCTTTAAAACTAAACTGGATCTCTTCTTGTCGGGAGTCCCAGATGAACCTACCTCACGACAGGAGACGCAGATGCGGGCAGCAGCGTCGAACTCCCTTGTTGATCAAGTGCCACGTATCAGAGGTGGATTCACATATTAGTGTAGCTCATTCAGCGGTGGTGCCCCAGCATATACATATGTATTTATATATAATCTTTACTATTTTTTTCTCTTTTATTTGTTTCAGTCATCTGACTGCGGTCATGCTGGAGCACAACCTTTAGTCGAGCAAATCGTCACCAGGACTTATTCTTTGTATACCTAGTACTTATTCTATTGGTCCCTTTTTGCCGAACCGCAAGATTATTAATAAATATCTGTAAATATAAAATTTCATCCAGATTTCCATCCAGATTTCTGTGTACCTTATTTCTTCTAATATATATATATATATATATATATATATATATATATAAATGTGTGTGTGTTTGTATGTGCGCATGTATATTTACATGTGTATGTGTGTGTATTTAAGTTTATATTATAGACTAAATGCTTGCATATGTACATTGCAATATCTTGTTGATATAGGAATGTTAATATTACGATAGAGCACGATATCTGCGATAAGTGCTAATTAAAATGTGTGCATTTAAATATCTAGACACACTGCAAGCAGCGTAATCTCTATGTACATATATGTACATATATTAAAACATTTTATATATATATATATATATAGTATGTGTTTGTGTGTGTGTGTAATATTATTTTCGTATAATATGAATTTTAATTGCATAGAGGCACAGACGCAGACATAATCACGCAGCCGCACGCATCCTCGCAATCGCATGCGCGCAGACACAAACAACCCTACACGAACTCCCTCCTACGTATAATGTACGTATTAATATACTAAATATAAGTGACCCAATGAATTATGTTTGTAATATTACATTGATTTGTGTTAATCCACCTCCAATGTTATGCTGTCTCGTGTTACTTTATCTCAGTGGCTATTCTTAAATTAGAGGTTATCTAAACACTACAAGAGAACTGTCTGTGGGTCATTAAAGAACTCTCGCATCTCTGATCTGGAGAACAAAGAGGATGTTCTAACCAAAACCTAATTACCATATTCGATATTCATCTATGAATACTTGTTTATAAATATATTTATTCAGTACATCTGTACTAGACCAGTGTTCCATTTAACACTTACTGAGACAGTTATTAAATTTTATTTGTCTGTCAAATACCTCTGGACTGCTTCGTTACTTTGCGAGGGCTTATGGAGAGACAGTTTTCCCACATAACAGCTTGGATAACCCTACTCTGCTATATCGGTTTCAAATTTTGATACAAGGCCAGCAATTTCAGGAGAGGGGGTAAGTCGATTACATCGACCCCAGAAATCAACTGGTGTTTATTTTATCGACCCAGGGAAGATAAAAAGCAATGTCGACCTCGTGGAAATTTGAACTCAGAACGTGAAGACGGGCGAAATGCTGCTAAGCATTATTACCCAGTGTGCTAACGATTCTGCCTGCTCGCCGCCTTCTGTCGAAACGTAATATATTAACCAGTGTTTATGTTTAACATGTATAACTCTATCATATTTTGTTTTGAATACAATATTGCAGGCAGAACTAGATTTGTCTTCTCTATTTGCATATTTACAGCTGCATATTTGTTTTGGCTTCAGCCTGCATGACTAACCTTCGACATGTTTAGCTAAGCGCTTGCTGATCTGTTACTCTCATCGATGACAAGCAAACAGCTTAGATTGAAATGAATATTAGACTTACTATAGATTACAAGTAGATAAAATTACTAACTGGTAATTATTTGATAGTTATCCTATAAAAGCAGTAAATAACCTATGAGACTGCAGTAGTAAGTTGACAAATATTCGCAGGAGGCATGGAATTCTAATTCAAAAGCTATCTAGAGCAGACAGAATTATCTGGCACCACTGTTACTGCTTAAAAGATGAAGCAAAAAATTTCAACTGGGTCATCGACCTAATCTGCGCATAAAAATAACTTGAATACAAATACCAAAACTAAATACTCTTAACTTAAATTTCTAAGGGTACGGCTGTAAGTCAGACATATCAGTATAGTACTATTTAAATATATCAATCTGATATTTAATAGAGAGAAAAATATGCAGAATAGTGCACATTCTCAAATTACCCTCTACTAGCAATGAAAAAACATCAGCTTGTTTGCTACGTCTTACAGTTTTATATACTTTATCGCAATAAAATACTACTTTGAGGATATTACGAGACGATAAACACGTGTGCTTATTAAAAAACAGAACACCACTCACTGAAAACTGAGATAAACGAAAAGAAAATAATAGATAATGATAGAGAAAAAAACAGAATTAAATTTGACTTTTTGCATTAACATACAAATTGTAAAGGCCTCTTGTGATTATCTCATTCAGAGTTGAATTTAGGGATTTTGGTTTTCAACATATAACTCAGTACTTTAATATATTTTATATAGTTTTCATATTTTATATTTTTAAATTTTCGACATTATGGGGATTTTACGAAAGTAAATGGATATCCATTTACAACAGGCAAACCCTAGAGGAATTCTTGTCAGGAATAATAATAAATTAAAGAAGAGTAAAATTAATCTGATGTGCAAGATGATACTGAAATGTAGAATGGTTAATTGGTTTTGTCAAAGTGGTTTTTGGCTTTGTCCAGTACAGACAAGATCTCCAGATCACACTGAATTTATGAAGATGAAGCAAGGAACTACTTTTGCACACCCCTAGTAATTGCAAGCTAAGGAATGTAATTATTTCGATTTTATTCACGAAGCTTCATCAATCTTCGGGAGCTTTCAAATATGTGTGTGTTGGAGTTGTTTATGTAACCAAATTCAATTAAAGGACGGAATGAAGAAATTTAAAATCATCAAATTAGCAACAAATACTTAGACTCCCCAGTATCTTTCCTGACTGTCGCACACCTATAGCACTGCCAAAACTGTATCCTAAAATCCGAGGCTTCTTTTCTTGCAGGGTCTAAAAATACTCAACTATCAACATTTGTTGACCTTTCATTAGATGCTAATAACTCTCACACTACAGTACTGCTCTCATATTTAGGATAGTGTAACTGCTATACAGAGATATTATATGCAGTAAGCAAAGAAAAGTTTTTCTTTTTGACAAGCAAACTTTTACTCACTCCGACCACAAGAAAACTAAAATGGTAATAGTCAGTAATGATCAGTATCACTTCACTGTTTCTTTTATTATCCCTACAACTGTTCTTTGACTTGTGAACTGTCTAGTTTTGAACCATATTGCAGAAGTCATGTGATTAATATATGTATTTGCAAGATTCTCGATGTGAAATCGTGTGTTGAAACAGATAATTGTATTTGGGAATGGTCATGTTTTTGTATGCCTGGTCTTCACGACAGTGACCATAACAGAACAAGAGGAGACACGTAGGATGGTGAGTCGTTGAAGATGTCACGGGATGTATGACGAGAAATTTCAGATAAAGGACATTAAAATAAGAATAATTATAACGTTAAAGTGAGGATAAATTAATAGGCAAAAATATGACTATCCCCAAATATAACAAACACGTGATTAATGTTTTACCCCTTCTTCTGTCTCTAATACGATTTATGTTGGTTTAAACAGAGGTAGAGTACGCGATGTTCATACCATTTTCAGTTTCTCGATGGTTGGTGGGTAGAAGAGGGAAATTATTATCTTTAGACGAGAAACCTGACCCATAAACTTACAACAAAAGTGAATCCTTCTAAAGAAATCCATGAACCAGGTGGTAGTGTCAATCTGGGTAACGGATGAAGCATAAACAGTTTATTATTATATGAGACAGCAACATAGTACTTAATAGACTGAAATTTGGCTTGATTAATCTCAGATACAGAAGTTAATAGCACGGCTAATTATTAACAGTAAATTATAATTATGGAAAGCAATACGGCAGGACATAGAATGTTAATTATATTGAAGTAGTGTTTTAGATGATAGCAATTTCAGATTGCTTACAGCAAAAGGATATTGAGCGTTCTTACACCGACTGCTTCTTGTTCTTTAATTACCGGGATTTCGGTTTTGAATAAAGGAGAGGGAACCGTTCAACTACGGGATGCCAAGTGTGATAGAATTGATGTTGTTGTTGTTGTTTTGCTCCAAACGAACTCTAATCACATAAACCTATATTTAAGAGATGCATTACAGCCGTAGTTATTCCATTTTTTCTCAGGTAATTTATACTTAAAATGACTTAATCCAATACATCTATTTTAAAATGAGTGTTTTTCTCGTGAGATTTGGTTGGTATTTCTAGCAAGTTGAGCGACCATATATAGGTTTACTGGTTGACTCGAGTGTAAGTCAGTTTTTGTGTATGCTAGATGACTAATAAAATTAGTAGAGCAACAATACTAATAATATTTCTGCGGATAAAACTACCCTCACATCACGTTGAATATTCCAATGAAAGCAAAGGCTTGATTCTTTATCCAGAGATTTTCGACAAAGTAAGGTTGTTGAATTTCCCTATATGGTAATCTACTGAATATTGTCGAACTGGTATGTTGACATTCACTATGATGAAACTCTTCTTTGAAGCAATAATTTTTCAACTATGATCCATAAACTAATAAAGCTCTAATCCGTTAATTGAGTCCGATGTGATTACTTGCATCAAATATCGATTGATTGAAAGCGCCAGAAAATTGATGAAGCTTCGTGAATAAAATCGAAATAATTACATTCCTTAGCTTGAAATTACTAGAGGTGTGCAAAAGTAGTTCCTTGCTTCATCTTCATAAATTCAGTGTGATCTGGAGATCTTGTCAGTGGTGGACAAAGCCAAAAACCACTTTGACAAAACCAATTAACCATTCTACATTTCAGTATCATCTTGCATATCAAATTAACTTTACTCTTCTTTAATTTATTATTATTCCTGACAAGAATTCCTCTAGGGTTTGCCTGTTGTAAATGGATATCCATTTACTTTCGTAAAATCCCCATAATGTCGAAAATTAAAAAAATATAAAATATGAAAACTATATAAAATATATTAAAGTACTGAGTTATATGTTGAAAACCAAAATCCCTAAATTCAACTCTGAATGAGATAATCACAAGAGACCTTTGCAATTTGTATGTTAAGCCCAAAACCGCTTAGGACATCTTTATATATAAAATTGAAGTTGTGTGTCTGAGACTCTGTCTCCTCCAATTTAGATTCCTAACTACTCTCACATTTTGCGGTGCAGTTCAACCAAAAGCGGGTATCTTATAGTCGTCATTCATATCGAGCCCTTCTGGGTATTAGCGCGCGTGTACGATGAGTCTACGATTTAAAAAAAAAATTACCATCATTTTTCCGCAGTTTTAATGATTTTTGCTCGGATTATATAAGGGAAGTAACTCTCTAAAAATGCTTATATAGTTATTTCCTTTACAAACCCGAGCAACGCCGGGCGATACTGCTAGTTGTATTAAAAAAAACATGTAAACAAGTACAATGCGAAGGGATGGACAATGCCAGTAGTTGCGTTAAAACATAGAGAAGTATCTATTCGGACAATTATGAATTAAGGCGGTTGGGGTGGGGTCCAAATGCTTTATAAAATAGGATTGTAAAATTAGTAAGAGCAAATGTCTCTGAATGCGCTCGTAAAAGTCCATCAAATGCCTAACGAAGCATACACTTGGAATAAAAGCATGCTCAAGATCCATAGATATATTATGAATAATATTTAATATCCTATGGATGTGAATACATAGTCGCAAATCAACATGTGGTATGCAGAAACATATGTCGCATTGCATTAATAAAGTATAAAAATCTTCATCCACAAATAATTTTTGTTCTTACTACACATATATATATGTGTGTATGTGTGTGTGTGTATTATGTATGTATATGTATATATATATGTATGTGTGTGTGTGTGTGTGTGTGTGTATGTGTGTGTTATAAATTAGAACAAACAGTAAAGGGTTGTCATTATAATACTCGGAGTTTAGAATGCCGGAGCGAAGAGCTACGATACATTCTCGTCAGCTACTAATGGCAACAGACGCAACGAAAAAAATCGTTAAATATAAAGGAAGTAGCTCTATTAGGTAAAAAAAAAAGAAAGAAGAAAAATATTATAAAAGCATAAAATATACACGCAACCATATTTTCACAATACATAGACATAAGCCTCCTGCTTTCACAACGTCTACATACCTACACACTCACACCAACATGCATACGTACATGCACACAAACACAAACATATATGTATGTATGTACTCATACATACACGCATATCCACACGCACAAGCAGACACATATATATATATATATATATGTGTGTGTGTGTGTACGCAACCTCATCCTCATATACACATATACACGTAATATAATACATATATATTTAGACAGTTATAGGTATAAATATACGTATATATATACAGACGCACATTCGCACTCCCGCATACACACACACACACACACACACACACACATATATATATATATATATGTGTGTGTGTGTGTGTGTGTGTGTATACATACATATATTTATATATACATACACACTCCAGACACTCACCTACGTCCCCACATATACATAAATATGCATAACCATATAAGTGAAGGGGCGTGTGCATGAAAATCGCAATTTGCACCGGACACAGTCTTACATACATATACACAAATACATATAATATATATACATATATATACATACACACACACACCACATACACACGCACAATTAAAAAGGAAAAAGGGAAAAATATATTGAAAAAATTAAGAATTGAAAATTAATGGAAGTTATAAAACATATGGGGAAGTTTATTCCAGTGTCTGAAGCTTAAGGTGTGATTGTTGAATCTTGCTTTGAAATTTCCTTCCGTGAGACCCATATATCTCTTAGATGAAACTATTTTATTAGCGTTCGCGAAATTTAGAGTGGCTTCATAAATAATGGCCTCGGTCATACAGCCTCCATTTAGTGGGCACGGGTCTTTATCTCGGCAGGAACAGCCGGCTTCGTGATGTTGTGTTGCATTGTGCGTAATTATGCTTATAAAGTTTGGGGTGGAACCAAAACTAAATTTTAGGTTATGCCTATTAAAGAGATTTCTATATTTGTGATATATTGGAAAATGTCTATCTATAAGTGATAAGAAATATTTACCTATATCAAAGGTCACTTCGTGGAAGTAATAGAGTGTGAACCAGATAATTTTCCTGCGTCTATGTTTCCCATTCTTTATTTCTGACCTAATAGTAGGGGTGTAACCTATCACCTCTTTAGATCCACTAGATTTAAGGGCATCGTTATATAGTGGGGCACCATTATTATTATTAGACTATATATTAATTGATAAGAGAGTGGTAGTAAAGTCCGTGGATGTGCATGTAATGAGAGGTGAAATTAGAGGAGTGTCAGATCACTTCTTAGTACAGGGTAATTTGAAGCTATGCTCAAAATGGCGTAGCGACGCAAGTCATAATAAACCTTTTATCGGCGTAATATGACGTAATGGTCATGTTGCCTGAATAGGTATAATTGTTAGTTTCCCATTGGTTGAAATTACTGCCCATATTTGCATTCTAACTTTCATCAAAGAGAAATCTTTCACGAAATACGGTTCTTAGAATTCAAGTATGAGCAGGTATAAAAACCCTGATTTGGGGGGAAATTAATCAGTATTCGTTGGTTGTAACTCGTTTTCATGACACTTACTCTCAGTGTTCGTTAGTTGTCACTCATTTCCACGGCACTCACTCTCTTGAGATATTGGCTATTGTGATGCCATGTCTAATATTTAATTCATCAACGCTATTTTGAATTGTTGTTTAAAATTCTAGTAGCTTACTATGGAAGAATTAGTTAATATAAATTTTATGTCGTAACTCTCTACGACAATTTTCTTTGACTTATAAAATGTACTGTAAATATTAAATGTACGTAAACAAACTAATTTAGTAAATAATTTCTCTTTCTTCATTTTCTTCAACCTATTAATGAAATTTATTTTTGTAACTATGAAACTTATAGCGGTGAAAAAGAGTGAGCTTCAACATACATGCACGTTCAGCATCTTGGTGTGTATAATTCATCACGGCGTTTACGCAGACTGAGTTAAGATTTACGTATATTGATAATACTTATAATTAAGTTATAAGTGACGGGTTTATCACCATAGATTTCTACTCGATAAATATCTAAATATATTATCTTTTCCAAGATCGAACACGTTATAAATTGGTAACTCACCGTTATAATGGGATGCTGGACGAGTGACAGGGAGGAGAGAGGTTGTGAAGGCGAGTGAACTGGATAGGAGAGAGAAAGAGCAGGTGTATGTAGAGAAACTGAGAGGTGAATATGAACAGGTTAAGAAACGGGAGGTAGGAGATGTGGAGGAGTAGTGGGAGGCTTTTAGACACGCAGTAATGAGATGTGCCTCTAAGGTATGTGATATACGAGTGGCTGGAATGGGCAGAGAAGAAAAGGACCTTTGAAGAGTGGTTCCAGACGGAGGATGGAGAGGCTTATGATCGCTACAGAGAAGTGAGGTAGAAAGTAAAGAGAGTGGTGAGGGTGGTGAAACAGGAGGCGAGTGAAAGTTTCGGGAAAAAGTTGATTGAAAATTTTGTAAGAAATATAAAGATATTTTAGAAAGAGATACACAGGATAAGAAATGTGGTTGTAGGAAGGGAAGAAAGAGTAAAGGACGTAAATGGAAATTTGTTGAAAGGAAGTGAGGATGTATAAAAATGGGAAGAGTATTTTAGTGAGCTGTTAAATGTGGAGGATGTTAGGGAGGTAGGTATAGTTGCTGTAGAAGGAGAGTGGAGAACGCCTGTTGTTGGGGAATGGAATTATGGTGCAACTTGAAGAGAAGAGGTGAGGGAATCCCTGCGGAAGATGGCAAACCGGAAGGCGCCGGGTATAGATGGGTGTACAGGGGAATGCCTAAAGAAAGGAGGAGTGACAGTGATTGAATGGTTAGTGACGCTTATAAATGTTTGTTATATGGCCGTAAGAGTACGAAAGGCATGGTGCAGTGCCTGTATAGAGTCAATGTACAAGGGAAAGGGAGTAAATGTGATTGTGGAAATTTTTGTGTTATAAGCCTGTTGTATGTGGTTGCTAAACTGTATGGGAGAATTCTGGTTGTTAGGGTGAGGAACCAGACAGAGAGTGTACCTGGGGAGGAGTAGTGTGGTTTTAGGAGTGGAAGCGGGTGTACAGATCAAATATTTGTAGTCAGACAGATGTGTGAGAAGTCTTTGGCAAACGAGAGAGAGGTGTATTGGGCCTTTATGGTGAGTGTTTTTTAAGTATCTAGGATCACATGTGACGGCGGATGGTGGGGTTGGCTGAGGAGATGGGATACAGAGTGAGGGAGTGGAGTAAGATCCTTGGAGTTGTGAAAGGTACGCTGAGAGATAAAAGGTTGAGTATGAAAGCAAAAAGAGGTGTGTCTGAAGGCGTGATTGTGCCTACAATGTTATATGGTGCAGAGGCGTGGGGGCTGAGAGAGGCGGAAAGAAGGCGACTAGATGTGTTTGAGATGAAATGTATGAGGGCTATGATTTGTGTGACACGGATGGACAGGTTGAGGAAAGAGGCAGTCCGAAGACAAGCAGGAATGAAAGAAAAACTAACAACTAAATTGGATAGACGAATGTTGCGGTGGTTTGGTCACAAGGAGAGGATGGATGAAGAGTGGATAGTAAGGAGGGTGATGAAGGCTGAAGTGGTAGGCAACAGAACCTCAGTTTGTGCTGATGGATGGATGGAGTGAGGAAAGATTTGGTGGTTAGAGGTGTTGGAGTGAGAGATGCAAGAGAGTTTATAAACGATAGGAAAGCTTGGGGAGTGTTTGTGGACGGATGAATGAATTTTGATGTTGCTCAAAGGGGTACGGCACAAGCATGAAGCGACGGGGGTAAACCAGCAAATGCTGTCGGGCTCCGCTGCTGATATTGGAGGTTGCGTTCCATGCCTTGACCCTAGGGGGGCATTCCATTTATTTGCCATCTCAAAAGGAGCCCACCCTTTTCAGATGGCTAATTAATGGAATGCCTTATGTGTGTCTTGCTATGGCTACCCCTCCTAAAAAAATGGGGGATAGGCCTGAGTATATGTATATGTATATATGTTTGTACGTACAAACATACATACATACAAATATGCATATATGACAGGAAAATCGTCCCGTTGTACCTTCTCAAAGTAAATGAAAGTACAGAGATGTTGATTTGAAATAATTCTTCGTAATAATTTCGAAAACAAGGGAGAACCTCATCGACCTGGGAAATCCGGCATTGAATCAGGGACGTTTAGATCTATTGGCTATAACCCTCTTTTGATGGAGCTGTTACACAGTGATTTACAAGAGGGCATCATAGTTTGATGAAATATACAGTAATCCATCGACTATCGCGGGTGTTACGTTCCAAAACCCCCCGCTATAGGTGAAAATCCGTGAAGTAGAAACAGTACTGTACTGTATATTTTTTGTTATTACCTCTGCCTTCGCTGAGACAGAAGTATTGTTTTCCGTCGCATTTGTTTGTTTGTTTGTCCGTGGAGAAGATATCTCAAGAACCACTGGATGGATTAGGATGAAACTTTCAGGAATGATTGACCTTGTGACTGGCACGAACTGATTAGATTTTGGGATCGATCCGTTACTGGAAAAATATTCTGGATTATTTTTCGTGTTTTTTTTGGGGGGAGGGGGGGTTACTTAATTTTTGAGAGCGGTCCGGTTCATTTTTAGTATTCTCAATTGTGAGAGCAGTTGGGTTTATTTCAGATATTCTCATTTTAAAAATCATATCTGGCTAATCGTTGAGTGAGCGGGCGTTGGTGTTGCCCTAGCGAAGGTTTGCGCTCTCAGAGTACTCTTGTTATTTTTATAATTTGTATGTATTTATTCTATTATAAAGACAATACAACACCACAGAAGAATTGACGTAGGCTTAAATAATAAACCGCGATAAGTGAACCGCGATATGGCGAGGGATTATTGTAACCTTAAAATGAAAATTTTGCTCTTTCTTGGGAGGGTCGTTATATCATAATAAACTTACGAATTGTGTGTGCTTATTCTTCGCATAATGACCGTCGCGATATACACCTCAATACATTTCAGCAAACGTGTTCAAATCTAGAATCTTGCAAACCAAATACGAATCCGAAATAAAATGAGTATGTTTGGCTAAAATATACCAAATAAATACATATAAAATATTGGATAGGGAAAACTAGTTCACTCCAAATTAAAATGTAATTCAAAATATAATGTTTCGTTTTTATAGAATTTTACATGTTGATCTACAGGTTTTGAAACAAGTGTGTTGACATTCTTGCCTTAACACCTATGGATATTTTAACCTGTATGTATGTTTAGATGTAAACGCCTTGTATGTGTGCATAAATAAATGTTGTTTCGTCAAGAAGTGATTAATTACAGACGTCAATATATTAATGTATAGTATTCTTTAATACGTTATAACTGAAAGGCTCGTAATTCCAGAATTCAGAGTTTCGCGTTGTCGGTTATTCAACTGGTAATCCGAGCTTGTCCTTTTTTTTTATTGAATTATCTGTTGTTTGAATATATTTTGAAATATTATATGAAAGTTATGGAGAGAACGCTTATCTTTTTATTTTTTATAAAAACGTACAAAAAGAAAATAAAATTTAAATTTAAAAAACGGCCGTTCGAAACTTGCAGTTTTTGTTTCACTACTGGCTCTCGTGGGAATATTCCAATCGTTTTAAACGTCTAACATCGAGGTCACGCTAAAAACTGTCCTCAGAAAATCTCGTTTTTCTTCAAATGATATTTTAAGTTATGTCTTAAATTATATTTTAAAGAAATGTTTTCAAAATATTTTAAAAACAATGTATGGATGTCTGCACGTATGTGACTGTGTTATGTATGTGCGAGCGCATACGGTGTGTTATAAATTTTTAAAAATGCATTTCGGAACCAACATTTTTATTCCTTGAACTGGGACGAAATTCAAGGATACTGATATTTACACGAAAGTGACTTAAATCTTTTCTTTTCTTTGAACCATTATTGTCGCTTAAATGTGTGTGTGTGTGTGTGTGTGTGTGTGTGTGTGTGTGTTTGTGTGTGTGCGCGTGCGTGTGCGTCTGCGTGTGTGAGCGAATGCGTGGGTATGTGTGTGTGTTTGTATGTATACACACACACACATATGTGACCGCGTGTGTATCGTTGGCGATTTTCTTTCTCCGTCTTCCCTTCCTTTAACATTTTCTTTTTTTATATATTTCTGACGAAGAGCTCCGCTCGGAACATTAAATCCTCCTTCTTTCTTTCCTTTCCTGAGCGTCCAATAACACTATACTTATTCCACGTCCTCACGTTGTTGTGTTTTCTCTTTGTTCATGTTTGGATTAACTATATATATATATATATATATATATGTGTGTGTGTGTGTGTGGTGTGTGTGTGTATGTGTGTGTATGCATGTATATATATATATATACATATATGTATATATGTATATATATATATATGTATGTATGTGTATATATATATATATATATATATATATATATATATATATTAATAAATAAAATAAAACATATGCATATATATAACATATATGTACGTACCTACCTCTACATGTACATATACACGCATATATGAGTACAGGACACCAAAAGGACGTCGAACACAATGAGAAACGAAAACATAAACACAAAACCAAGGAAATGGACATTTTTTAAAAACAACAAAAAAATAGAGTACAGGACAATTAACACAAAGAAAAAACCCCTTCTTCAGTCGCTAAAGGTTTCATCTACTCTACGTTTCGAAGGATAAAAGCGAGATGCATGTATGTATGTATGTATGTATGTATGTATATGTATGTATGTATGTATGTATGTATGTATGTATGTATATGTGAACGCATATATATATATATATATATATATATATATATGTATATTGTATAAAGGATCGTGGGTGAGGCCAAAACAATGCGAAATAAATGCAAGGTAAATCACAAGAAAACAAATATGATGTGAATTAATGTAGTATTCAATATTTCGGGTAATTGGGTATGTCAACATTTTTGTCATTGAATATTTTAGAGGTTCACAAACGAATATAAGTATGTATTACCTGGTCAATTTCTTTATGTGTTGCTGCTATTTAAGGTATTTCTGTTTGCATTTGAAAGGTGGAGTTTAAAACGTACCACCTAGTTACATTCTTTTGTGAACCCTTAATATATTCCATAACAAAATGTTGACTCACTCAGTTATTAAGTTTTTAAACACTGGGCAAAACTTTGAACATTTGCAAAGCAAGGGATTAAATAAAAAAAATAACAAAAGCTATTGACACATCCACTGATCAAAAACTTCTTATACCTTCCAGCATCCTTTTTGCTAACCAGTAAAATCTAATCCCATGAGACCCGCTTAAAAAGTACATGAATTAGTTCTAAACTATATAACCACAAATTTAATTAATAAAAGTTTTTCAAAACACCTCACCAGCCTAATTACCACTCCACTCAAACTCACATACCCAAGGAGGTCTTTAACTCAACAGAGGGTGTATAAAGCCAAGATTAACTTCAATGCATCGCAGTCTGACGATAGTTTAGCTTGCCAAAAGTTCGGAGTCACATACACAATCACATACACACGCGCGCACACACACGTACACACACGCACACACACGTAGACACACACACACAAAATATATGTATGTAAATATACATATGTACATATATATGTATACATATCGTTGTTCATCGAGCGGGTACCCAAAATTAACCGGAAACGTTCTCTGTTGGAAAAGCCTGTTGTAGTTCAGGCTTCCACTGCTAGAAGTCATTTGATGTAACTCTCAGGCATCAGTCTGCCGTCCGGTGTCTTCGGGTGTAATGGAACTGCCACGTGGTGCACTTTTGATTGGTAGTGCTTCTCCCCTGTTCGTCGATTTTTGCGATGGCTGAAAGGAAGGGACAGCGTGCTTCTATGAAATTCTGGTTTCTGCTGGCGAAAATGGCGGCCTAAACAGTTGTCATGCTTCAGACAGGTTACAATGATGCTGCCATGAGCAAAACACAAGCTTACGAGTGGTTCCTACGCATCAGGAATGGTCAATTGTGGCTTGAAGATCAACCTCGTTTAGGGCGACAGTCGACCTCCCGAACAAACGAAAACATCACGAAGATTCATGAACTGATCCGGGAGGATAGTCGTCGAACAAATGACAAACTTCTTGATATGACTGAAGAGTCCTGGAGCTCCTGCCAACGAAGTTTGAGCGAGGAATTGCAAATGAAAAGAGTTTCAGCAAAATTTGTGCCTCACTTGCTCACGGAAGATCAAATGCAGTCGTGAGTGAATGTGTGTCGTGAACTGAAAAACAGTTGGAAGTTTATTCGGACCTTTTCTCGAAGATCATCACTGGTAACGAAAGCTGGTGCTACAGCTACAACGCAGAAACGAAGCAGCAATCAAGTCAATGGAAGCATTAAATGGCACCAAGTCCCCCAAAAGTGCATCAAGTGAAGTCCCATGTCAAGACGATGCTGAATTGTTTTATCGATGCGAAAGGAATTGTCCACACAGAATTCGTTCCTCCGGGTCAAAATGTTAACCAGATATTTTACTTGACAGTTATGAAGCGTTTGCGAGACGCAGTGTTACGAAACCGCCCCAGACAGTGGCAAAGAGGGCAGTGATGGTTTCATCACGAGAGTGCACCTACGCACACCACCTTGAGTGTGAGACAGTTTTTGACCCAAAATGGCATGACCCCGCTAATCCACTCTCCCTATTCACCCGATCTTGCTCCCTGCAACCTTTTTTTGTTCCCCCGAATGAAAAGAGTCGTCAGAGGAAAACGTTTTGCAGATATGGAAAAGGTGAAGAAAAAACGACGGAGACGTTAAAAGGCATCACTTCGCAAGAGTTCCAGGACTGCTTCGAACAGTGGAAAACGCTTCTGCGCCGAGGCATTGCTTCAAATGGAGAATACTTTGAAGGCGGTAAAAGTGTTAACATGTAAAACTAAGTGAATAAAATAATATAGCAAAATTCCGGTTTCTTTTGGGTACCCTCTGGTGTATATATATATATATATATATATAACATGTAATCTTTATATATATAAAACTGAGAATGTGTGTCTATCTGTCCGTCTGTCTGTGTGTTTCCCTAAAACTTGAGAACTATACAACCAATTTCATTCAACTTTTACACATGCCTTACTTAGGGTCCATGTAGTTTCATGGGCAAAAAAAAACGTCCAACTTCTTGCCTAGAGCGAGCCCATAGCAATATCATATCTTCTCCACTATTTCAGTATTAGGTGTTAAAAGTGAAACAAACATATTTCTCTATTTTATGTCAGATGCTTTCACTTTAACAATAAAAATAATAATAATATTTGAATTATATGTAGTAAGTAATAATTAAAATCAAACTAAAGTATAATATAATCGTAACATACAAAAGTAAAAATAGCAATTGGTATAAAATTGCATCAATGATTTGAACTTGAATAAGTTGTTTCACATACCTTGAAGACTCCGGTCAAGTGCTTTACCATTTTTCTGGCAAAGTGCTTTACCATTATTCGTGCACTGTAAAAAAAGGGATTGGCTGGATTAATTTCAATCTTCTGTTGAAATTCTATCGGCTAGAGAGAATTGTGCTTAACTGTGCATCTAATGAACTCACTTGTACTAATTTATTGATCATAGGAAAGATGAAAAGACGATTGTATTATTCACAGGATCAAATATTTTATAATAAATCTATTATCATAGAGCAAGAAATAAAATATTAAAATCTTCACTTTATTTATGATTTTAATGTTCCTGTGGAAAATATTAATGTCCCAACTTCCCATTTCTTTGCATAGTAAATTGCAGGGTTTTTTTGCGAATATTCGGAAGATGACGTATCCTGAATCTCTATAATCGATGATTGAAATGATTTTATTATTATTATTATTATTTCATTACAATTTTACAGTCATACAGTCCATGTGGTTTTCAGCTTCTATCTAACCTTTTCTCCTTTAATGAAATGGTTTAAACAAGCATAAACATACCGTGCATTTCGGGTTAACCATTATTTAATTAAATCTCCAATCTGCATAATTCATACAGTTTTCTTTTAATGACAATAATTGCTTTCTCCTTTTTTCCCCAAGATTTAGATTTAAAATAAACAAATATGCTGATTAACTATTAACGTTTGCCATAAAACATTTCTGAAATATTTCAATGCCTTTCCTTTGTCTTTATGTGATAGTTGCATTTTTGCAAAAGTAATCACCATTTTCATTATGAAAATGACTATAGATCATCAGATACAGATAACAGAATTCAAACTGTCATACTGATGTAGATGGGAGTTACTTCTATTAATTTCTGCAACAGCGATGATTGATTTCGTGGAGAAACGATGTAGTTACAACCATAAATAATTATTCGGCCATATTTTTTTCAATTCTTTAAATATGCAGAAGGAACAGCGATTGAATTGTTCCCTGCAGGAGACTATATTATATAATTCAGCAGCTGATACATGGTCGAATCAAGAATATCTCAAAATTACGCTTCGTTTCGCTCGATCCGATAATACCTTGATCCTTACAAACGTAAAGACTTCCTGAGGAAAATTAATTGAAACGTTCAGATTTCGGCACTCTCTAGAGTTTTCTTTCTCACATATTTTCTCTTTTTTTATTATTCTACCGTTCAATTCCACAAACAACGTCGCTTTTACATTTTCTAGCCACGATAAAATAAAATAAAGGGAAAATGTTTAAAGAAAATTTAGCCGCCATTTTCAATTGTTTCCGTTGTTTCAAGCCAGCGTTCTCTAGAGAAGCTATTCAACATTAACTTTAGGTTCAATGGTTTTAGAGATTAAGAGGGGAAATCCAGATTTTATTAATATTCAGAAATAAAATAAATAACTGAAAAAAGGTATTCTTTTATGCCCTACAATATCAGTTTTTAAAATTTTCTGATATCATTTTCATATCTGGAGTATCATAGTGTGCTGCATAGGCGACGATGATGCAAGGATTAACGCCAGTAATAAAATCTTTGGGTGTGACTCAGTTATTCCGTCAACATTATTATTGCGGCAGCAATCTATTAGCATGAGTGTGCTGCACGACATCCTGCTTGTAACTTACAAAATTTTGTTATTGTTGCTTAAAACCCAGCATTGAACCGGCCTTGGCCTAAACAAAATCCGTGTATTACTTCCGCATTATTATTCCATAAAATGTGCTTATTGCAAAAACAGATACGCTTCTATATGCCCTGTCATAGGAATTCAAAAACATCATTTAACAAACTGGTCAGGACACCTTTAAACTGTTACTTTTCGGTACGTGAAAGCACCTTCTTTCTTTTGGCAAATTAGGGCGTTAACTTTCTCCCTCTCTAATTCCTCTATGAATTCTGAAAGAAAATACAATCCCCTTGTAATATACATTTTGTATATTTTTTTTCTTTTCTAGTAGTTAACCTATACCGAGTGGATCCTTTGACGAGCAATTATAGCAAACGTTATAGCTATTAACATTATAAACAACATGCTTTTTATTTCCCGCTTGTTGGTTTGAATATTTACTGTATCTACTTGCTCAATGTTGTTCATTGTCTTTTTTCTTTCTGTTGGTCTTTTTAAAACATTGAAACAATATTTTCAAATATTTTTGTGTTTTGTGCATGGTCGATATTGTACATGCTTGTGGTTAATAACTTTTACCACAATTCCAAGAAAAGTTAACGTGAGTTTATAAAATGCAGTATACATAATTGTCTGAAAGCAAACGTTAGTTTTTCACCCTAAAATAAATGATACGGATGTTCAAGTATTACATTGCTTTTCATTGGCAATATTTGTTCGCGGATACATTTTATATTTAATAAATTTATTTAGTAAATCCAAATGTTCCACAGATCAGTGATTTGGAATACTTATACACATCAAAACGTAATATTATATATAATAATAATAATAATAATAATAATAATAATAATAATAATAATAATAATAATAATAATAATAATAATAATAATAATAGTAATAATAATATGTAACAACAAAAGAATAAGAGCTCAATATTAAAGAAATAGAGGATTATTTATAAATGTTATAAATTAGAATAAACAGTAAAGGATTCTCATTATAGTTCTCGGAGTTTCGAATGCCGGAGCGAAGTGCTATGATACATTCTCGTCGGCTATTAATGGCAACAGACGCAACGAAAAAACCCTTAAATATATGAGAAGTAATTCTAATAGCCGGAAAAAGAAAAAGAAAAGCGATAATATAAAAAGTGTATAAAATATATATATAAAAAATATACGCACAAACATATTCTCAGAATACATAAACATAAACCTCCTGCGTTCACAACGTCTACATACGTACATACTCACACAAACATATATACGTACATGCTCCACCCATGCCAGGTTCTTTGGTCACTTTCTCAATGATGTACCGCATGAGGTGGAAATTGTGGATGGATCTTTTCGGGATGGCACATGTCTGTGCCTCCCCGAAAAGATCCCGTACGACAAGCGCCAACTTCGTAGCTAACACCTCGACCAAAATTTTGAACACTGCATTCAGCAGAGTTATGGGCCTAAAGATGCCAATACACTCCCCCTTGATCGGATCTTTTCTCAGCTACGCTACCGCTCCTCAGCTCACAAAACTGGAAATTCTCCCATTGTCTTGCCAGTTGCAGTAAACGTTTGCTAAGAATTCACCGAACAATTTTGATATGTAAGCATAAAGCTCGTAAGGCAGACAATCCAAACGAGGCGATTTACCCTTCGTACAGCTAGCCATTGCTTCCCGTATTTCAAAGGCTGTTATCGGCCTCTCTCAGAGCTCCGCCTACGTCGCCAAATGCCGCGGCAGCCCGTCGAGGTAGGACGTGAAATCCATCCTGCGACCCGGCTAACCGCTGCTCCTGAACAGTTGAGCGAAACGCCGTTGAAAGGCCGCAACACATCTGTCTCGGATCAGTTATCATTTGCTCGTCATGGTCCGGCAAGTAACAGATCGTGGGTTTGTTGCTACGCCGTGCCTCTTCCACTCGGGACTATTGAAGGGCTTTCACACCTTCGTGTCTAAGTGCTCGTGCTTTAGCTCTGACAACGCAACTTTCGTGTGTAGCGTTGATCGTGGGCCAATCTTGCTGTGAGCATGTCGGTCGCTTCTTTCTGCTGCTAGTTCTTTGCTAAATCTTATCGATTCTATTCTAATCGCCCTTTTCAGGGCGAACCACCATTTATTGTTGATTATTGCATCCGCCAACGCCCTCCTAGCTAGTTCACTAATCCGGTCACTGAAATCTTTTCGCGCCAGCAACGTGGTCAGCTTCCAGTAACCGGGTCCTTGTCAATGAAGCCTAAGTCGACTGTACAAATCACGAATTTGTGACCTGTGTAGTCGGCTACTTTAAACTGTGGACAACCTATGCTATCCTTATCTGATACTCTACTGAATACTGTATCTAGATATGATCTTGGTGACCCGTGCGGTTTGACCAGTTCCACACTGGCACATCCGGGAAATCTAGTCGATACCTGTCAGAAAGGTGGAATAGTCTGAGCAGGTTTGTGAGGCTTTTGCACCCTCCTGTCCCATCTGCTAAACGCACACAGCCCCACCTTACATCTAAAACTCCATTCCAATACCCGACTATCACTAAAGAGCGGGACGTTCCCAGGAAGGCTTCCAGACGTCTGAAGAAATCTGGTTGTCCTGTCCGTGACGGGATATAGACGGCAACTAACCTGAAAGTATGCCCTTTGCTGCCTGTCACGTCGAGTATCATCGACTTCCGGATTCAGGAAAATTGTCCGTGTTGCAAGATCCAGATTTTTCCGAACCATCACGGCGACTCGGCCTCCCGCTCCCGGACGACTTGAATATGAGTACACCTCATAATCACCGAAAATGTGTTGGAAGTCTCGCATTCAGTGTCCTGAGGTCGTTGAACAGGTAATTCCGCTTCCAAGGCTAGCCCAGGCCACGTACATTCACGCTGACTATTCTGTGCACGACCATGTTGTCGGAAAAAAGAAAAGAAAAGGAAAACTTACCTGGTTTTGTTTGGAGGGGCGGATTGCCGGTCCCTCCTGTTGGCTTTCCAACAGTAAATTAAGAATTGTCTTGGTGAGATTACCTCGAAAATCTCCGATTTTCGTTGGGAATTGGATTTTTAAGTGTGTGTATGTGTTTTATGTTGTTTGAATGATTTGCATGTGTGCAGGTAGGGAGATTGTGGGTGTTACAAAATCTTCTGGTGTAATGTTTGTGTGTGTTATTATGTACTTCATTAATTAATTGTTTTTGTACTTATTGCCAGTAGTTTGTAATGCTAGTCTTTTTAATTTGTATTTGTTGTTGTTGTGGTTGTGTGTGGGGGATGGGGTGTGTTTCAGATGTTAGATGTGGTGGTATCGATGCAGTATTCGTATTCGTATTCGTATTTATTGCCATGGTAGTAGTAGGATTCTTCGCTGCCGTCGCATTGATCGGGTTCCTACAGCCGGTCATCATCATCGCCTGAATCTCCGCCCCCCTCCCTTCGGTGCTTCTATAATGGCGCTTAAGGTGGTTCGGTCATGCGGCCCGGCGTTCAGAGGGTGAGCTGATTCGCGATTTCCTCCTCCCACCTCCACTTCCCAGCTGGCGCAAACGCACGGGTGGGCAGCTGAAGACCCGGGTAACGACGATAAAGGAAGACCTCTCCGAAATCTCACGTCCGCAGGTGGTCGGTCTGCACAGATGGAACCGCGAATGGCTCGCTATCTCCAGTGACCTCGTACAGGACCGTCGAGCATGGGCCACCATGGTTCGTAATGCCGTTAGGACCAGAGAAGAAGCCGGCTCAACCCGTCCTGGGTGAACGCCGTCACAAGTACACGTAAGTATCGATGCAGTGTTTGTTTTGGTTGAATTTGTTTGTGTTGGTTTGATTTTTTTCTCTCTACCTCTTGTGTGGATGGGGATTGTTGATGTTTGTCTATATGTTTGTTTTTCTTTCTGTCTCTTCCGTTTTCTTTCTTTTTTTGTTTTGTTTTTTGTTTTCAACTTCTACTCCTCATCTCAGTCCCGCTCTCTACCTGTGAAGTTCACTCGCTCCGCAACGGGAAGTGAAACATATTCGGGCGCTGAGAAGTGTTTGGGGAAACTCGATGTCGGCATAATAATAATAATAATAATAATAATAATAATAATAATAATAATAATAATAATAATAATAAAATGCGCCAAAGTAACCATGAAAAGAGGAAAACTAGTTAAGAGTAACAACATCACACTAGATAAAACCAATGAAATAAAAGAATTAGACCAAAGCCAAACTTACAAATACTTAGGAATCCATGAACTAGATAAGACACAACACACACAAATGAAAGAGAAAATAAAAAAAGAATATTATAGACGAGTTAGATCAATACTAAAAACAGAGCTCAATGCTAAAAACAAGATAATAGGTATCAACACTTTAGCTGTCCCAGTTATAAGTTACAGCTACAATATCCTTAACTGGACACGAAATGAACTGTCCAAAATAGATAGGAAAACAAGAAAAATACTGACAGTATCTAGGATGCATCATCCAAAATCTGACATAGAAAGACTATATATACAACGTATAGAAGGTGGTAGAGACCTTATACAGCTGGAAAACTACTATAAAATAACCACCATAGGACTGCAAAAATACCTACTTCAGAAGGAAAGAAAACTGATCCAGATAGCAGCAAAACACGAGCAAAACAAAAAACTGTTCTCAGTATTTAAGGAAGCTGACAAATACAAACAAGAAATCATACCACCTAATAAACACAAAGAAGAAGAAGAAGATGATGAAGAAACAACAAAAGCTATAAAACAAATGAAATCCAAACTAAAAATAGAACAGCAACGAGCCATGGTAAAACGATGGCAAGAAAAGCCCCTTCATGGTAAATACTGCACTAAACTAAACGAAAAAGAAATAGACAAAGAAAAATCCCAGCAATGGTTGAGAAGCTCAGGACTCAAAGCAGAAACAGAGGGATTTTTAATTGCAGCACAAGACCAAAGCCTCCCCACCAGAAATTACCAAAAACATGTAATGAAAAGAAATATTACAAGTAACTGCAGAATATGTGGAGATAGACAAGAAACAATAAATCATATTATCTCTAGCTGCCCAGTCCTGGCTAAGAAGGAATATATTCACAGACATGACAGAGTTGGAACCTACATACATTGGAAGCTATGCCAACATTATGGAATAACAACAGAAAAAAGATGGTATAGGCACACACCAGAAAAGGTCACAGAAAACGAGAAAGCAACCATACTCTGGGATATGCCGATACACACAGATAGAGAAATTAAGGCCAACAGACCAGATATAGTTGTCACAGATCATGAAGGAGAGAAAAAAAATGCTTTCTAATTGATGTATCAATACCGGCAGATAACAACGTGTCTCTAAAAGAAATGGAGAAACTCTCAAAATACAAAGACCTGGAAATAGAGGTAACTAGAATGTGGAACCTGAAAACAGAAACAATTCCTATCATAATAGGTGCATTAGGCATGATAAAAAAATATTCAGACAAATACGTAACAAAAACACCAGGACTTACAAACACATATAACATACAGAAAATTGCACTACTAGGCACTGCACACATCCTACGCAGAACACTTTCCATACAATAACCACCAGAGCATCACAACAAATCACAGCACATACCCAAGGCACACAGAGCTGCGCTCGGTAGTGAAGTGAAAGCACGCTATAAAAATAAAACTACTGAATAATAATAATAATAATAATAATAATGATAATAATAATAATTAATTAATTCTTTTTATTGGCCACAAGGGCTGACACACATGATTAGTAAACATAAAGGGACAAAACAGGACGAAAGGTTACAAAGGGTTTTGTCCGTTTTTGAAAAATTCCGAGTAAAAACTGTTTAACAACGAAAGGTTATAACAATGAAAAACTCCCAATAGGGGGAGGCGCTTCGAAAGGTTCCTGGTGGAAAAAAACCCCTAAAAGCCAACAGGAGCCTGGTCAAAAGGGGGGTAGAGAGCCCCTTTCTCCTTTTATAAGACCTTTTTCAATCACAGGCGAAACCTGAGAATTGGTCCATTTATACTGGCCATTCTCGCACAATTTACCCACCTTTCAGAAAACTTGCTATCGGACAGCACTCTCCTCTCTAACTTCATCTTCCTTTTCAAGTGAAACTTGAAAAAGTTGATGAAGCCTTGACCAAAGAGGAATGTGTCTGACTTTAGCTCTTTAAAACGGGTCCACCATATAATCTCTTTTGCCACAGCCACTAGGCACAGGAAAACGGCCTCGCCCTCCTTGTTAAAGGAGGTCGGCGAGGCAATCTTCACTATGGATTCGGCTGATAGCCGGATCCGTCCTATACGCGACAGTAGCTGTTCGACATAAACCCATAGTTCAGCAATACTCGGGCACTGGACGAGTGCGTGCAGAACGGTTTCGTCGTCCTGGCAACACCTCGGGTATGCCCGGCTGACGGCACTTCCGTGCCGGTAGAGTTTATCCTGAACAGGCAGAGCCCCTCGGTAGCACTGCCAGGCGAGCGACCTCTGGAAATTATCCATTGGCCCCGGCCCGAAAGTCCTCCCGAACAGACCGCTCAGTTCGTTATCATCAACGCCTAGAGTTTCCCCGAGAACGTCGTCGCATTTTTCCTCCACTAACCCTCTATAGAACGCTAGAGTGGAACTAAAACCGATCGCATTGTAATAACAATAATCCTTTCTACTATAGGTACAAGGCCTGAAATTTTGGCGAATGGGGTTCAGTCGATTAGATCGATCCCAGTACTCAACTGGTACTTAATTTATCGACCCCAAAGTCAATATCGGCGGAATTTGAATCCAGAACGTAAAGACAGACGAAATGCCACTTAGCATTTTGTTCGGCGTCCTAACAATTCTGACAGCTCGCTGCCTTAATAATAATAATAATAATAATAATAATATAATAATAATAATAATAATAATAATAATAATAATAATAATAATAATAATAATAACAACAATAACAACATAAACAACAACAACAACAACAACAATAATAATAATAATACTTGTTTCAACTCTTGGCATAAGACCAATAGTTTTAAGAGGAGGGGAGTAGTCGATACCATCGAACCCAGTACTAGACAGAGGGATGAATGGCAAAGTTGACCTCACCGGAATTTGAACTTAGAGCACAATAAGTTGGAGGAAACATCGTTCAAATATTGTCCGACGCTCTAACGATTCTGTCATCTCACTAACTTAAGGATTTGAAATGTTGGCATGTGGCCAGTAATCTTCAGGAGAATGGGGGGATGGGGGTGTCAGTCGACTTTATCGACCCCCGTATTCAACTGGTACTTATTTTATCGGCCCCAAAAGAATGAAAGGCAAAGTCAACCTCGGCGGAATTTGAGCACAGGACGTAATGAACGGGAAGAAATTGCGCAACGCATTTTTCTCCGACACTCGAAATGGTTCTGCCTGCTCGCCACCTTAATGACTATGGTGGTGGTGGTGGTGGCGGTGGTGGCGGTGGTGGTATTGGTGGTGGTCGTGGCGGCGGCGGCGGCGGTGATGGTGGTAGTGGTGGTGGTGGTAATAATGATGATGATGATGATGATGATGAGATGATGATGATGATGATGATGATGATGATGAAGATGATAACGCATATAATTTGTCTGCACTTGCTTATCAGTATTTGTTGGTTTTTAGTGTTATGTCTACAGTATTGTCTGCTGCTATCTTTTTCTACACACTTACCTACAATATATAAATAAGCAACTGATATTTTTAGTTTACTAAAAAAGAACAAAACGTCATGCCCATTACTATAGGTTCGAGGAGGAGAAAATGTGTCGAAGTATTCTATTACATCATTTGATGTTCTGAGTTTTAAAAAAAACTGCAAGGGATCAATGTCCTCTTTTCCTATCCGTTGTCGATAAAACGACCAAAACAAACGTACAAAGATAATAATAAAAATCTAAGACGACAATATCCAATGCATTCAGTGAGAGAGTTAGCTACTATTTCTAGTAAATTTAACGACCGCGTAAAGGTTTCCTAGATGGGCTTATATATTTATTTCATGTATATAATAGAGAATGGACTCTACGTCGAATGTATATTGTGGATAGGAATGCTAACTTTGTGTATGGATATAGCTTTGTAATACCCTGAGATTGAGATGTTTCCTGCTTTAACTATGACTAATTTTCTAGATAAAACAGATAAAGTAGTCACACTAAACTCTGAAATACATAGTACCAATATCTAAATAAATTTCATTATTTTCATAAGTTCTCAACCCCCATCGAAGTAATATTCTGAGCAGAAGGAATTACTAAGTCAATAAAGACACATTCTTACTTCATTTTAGCATCAGTCACTAAACTGAGTTTAGTCGATCAAATCGACCTCTCCCAGCAATTAATTTAAATTATGGGCAAGAGGAAATAAACTCTTCTGTATTCACGTTTTTGTCCCAATCATCGCTACTTTGAAGAAGTACGCTCTCCGAAATGTCGGAAACTCCACTCTCCACCGTATTATTACTTTAATCTTTCTATCATATACTTTATAGACAGCTACATATATATGTGCTCATAGGTGTATGTATATGTGTATGCGTATATGTGTGTGTGCATATATAAAGATATATATATATTCTTTAATTCTTTTATTATTTCATTAGGCTGCAGTACTAATTAATTTTTTAAACCCTGGTACTTATTCTATCAGTCAATTTTGCCTAACCGCAAATTTACGGGAACGTAAACACACCAACACCGGTTGTCAAATGGTGATGGGGACAGACGCACACACACACATATGTATATATACAACAGGATTCTTTCAGTTTCCGTCGACCAAATCCTCTCAGATGTCTTTGGTCAGCTCCAGGCTATAGTAGAAGACAGTTGCCCAAGGTGCCACGTAGTGAAATTGAACCTGGAACTATGTTGTTGGGAAGCGAGCTTCTTACCACACAGCCACTTCCAATGTTATCTAAATTAAAACGCAAAAGATCATTAAGTAGTGTTTTATAATATTTTTGTAGCTCTTTTCTTCCTTAACAACTTCTGATCATCGTTTCCGAAATTTGAATAAATTACATCTCTTTTTAAACATATGATGATGGGGTCCCAAGTAGACCCAAGTGACCATTTTTTACACGTTTCTCTCCACTTTCAATCAAGATTCCAAAACTTCCAATATCGCTCGTGACATTTCTGCTGTTTATTCGCTATTTGAGAAAACAAAAAATATCTTTATTGCATTGTCACCGGCGATAAAAAATAGTTTCCTTATGTCAATATGAAGCAGTGGCAACTGTGCTACTAAAATCAGCTGTAGCAACTATAGCAGCAGTAAATGCAGTGGAGGTGCAATGGCTCAGTGGTTAGGGCAGTGGACTCGAGGTCGGAGGATCGCGGTTTCGATTCCCAGACCGGGCGTTGTGTGTGTTTATTGAGCGAAAACACTTAAAGCTCCGCGAGGTTCCGGCAGGGGGGGGCGACCCCTGTTGTACTCTTTCGCCCCAACTTTCTCTCATTCTTTCTTCCTGTTTCTTGTCCCCGACTTCCTACGCAACCGCTGAACCTGGATGCGCATTCATCCATCCGTCGATGCTCTCGGTGTCGGGGGTTGACCTGCTTTCTCTTGTGCGGGTCTTACGAATAGCAAAGGACCACGTTTCGGAATTCCCCCATCTTGCGAGCTCTGGGACGAAGCAACACAACAGCAACAGCAACAGCAGCAAATGCAATAACGACAGCAGTATAGATACAGAAAATAATAGAAGGGACTGCACCAGCAGAAGAAGCAGCAACAGCAGTAGCAACAGTCCTAATAGCAACAACGACATCAATTCCACTGGAGTATTCTCCACAAGAGAATTATATAGTCTGCTCCTATAAAATAAGCGGAAGAAATTACAAGACGTACCTCGATCTAGGAAAATTGAGAAGAGAAGGACAGAGCTTTCGCCTAGCTGTATCTGCTAAAACGACTGATATGTATTGCTACGTGAGTTTAACAACTCGTTGCCTGAAGGCGGCCTCAAACAGACAAGCAGAAAGAGCCCTCGACGTCCAAAATATATCTATGGCAAGTCAGTTCCGTGGAGTTTAGGCCCTATTTAAAACTGCGGTCTTTGCAGTGTAACATTCAGAGGGCTTCGCTCTCCATATATTTGGGAAGAAGGACAGTAAAGATAACAATACCAGGGTTCTTCCAAGAGCTAGATATCTGAAGGATATTAACATGCATAACAATGAAGAGGAGCGAAACGTTACTAAATGTAAAGAGAGCGATGGGCAGAGCAGCTTTGAGGTCATGCTAGAGGTCCATCGCCCAGTAAAGTCTGAGTATCACACACCTATCTCCTAAAAGTAATTATTGAGGACTAACTAAAAGTAATTATTGAGGACTAACGACAAAGATTCCACGTCGGCATATGGCTTAGTGGTTAAGAGCGCGGGCTACTAACCCCAAGATTCCGAGTTCTATTCCAAGCAGTGACCTGAACAATAATAATAATAATAATAATAATAATAGTAATAATGATAATAACAACAACAGCAACAACGAAAAATACCTTAGGAATGAGAACCCAGGTTCGAAGGCTGGAGGATATATCAGCCGAAATGTTGTGTTAACAACAATCAAGATGAGGACAAATATCCGTCAAATGTAAATAATAATGTAAATAATGTACATAATTCCTCATCTCTTAAATATAGAACTGTGTCCCTATAGACAGCTTCCGCATTCGATCATCTTCAATTCGGTGTTCGTTCCTATCCTTACCTAAGTCATGAATCTTGGGTAGTGAGCGAAAGAATACGTCGCGAGTACAGACGTCCGGGACAGGGTTCTTCCGAAGGGCCCTTGATGCAACGTTGCTCGATAGAGAGCGTGGCTCAGAGATGAGAGAGGCTCTCCAGGTAGAGCTGATGCTTCTCCGAATTGAGATCTAACAACTCTGATACAACAGACATGTAGTGAGAATGTCTCAAAAAGGAATCACTGGACAGGTTGTACAGGCAAACCCAACCAGTAGGGGACTCAAGGACAGACCACAAGCAAGATGATTGGATAACATCCATAAACTTGGCTAGTTTCACCTGGAGACTCAGCTGGTTTACTTGGAGACGTTTGCTTCTGAGATGATCCGATGGAAGCCGTGTTTGAGGACTCTCTTAGGAATAAGTGGGGGAAGAAAATGGTATGGGATGAGATGAGATTATTACTTATTTCTGTATTGCGCAAAAGGGGCTAAACATATAGGAGACAAACAAGGACAGACAAAGGGATTAAGTCAATTACATCGACCCCAGTGCGTAACTGGTACTTAATTTATCGACCCCGAAAGGATGACAGGCAAAGTCGACCTCGGCGGAATTTGAACTCAGAACGTAACGGCAGACGAAATACCGCTAAGCATTTCACCCGGCGTGCTAATGTTTATTATTATTATTATTATTATTATTATTATTATTATTATTATTATTATTATTATCATCATCATCATCATCATCATCATCAACATCATTATTATTATTATTATTATTATTATATTATTATTATTATTATTATTATTATACACAACAGATTTGATTGTTGGAAAAGAAAAATTCATAACATCGGGCTTCATCCTTAGATGCCAAGAGCGCTCCTAAGTATCCTAGCTGTCCATAATAACACTGTTTTCTGGTAATTTCTGGTGGGGAGGCTTTGGTCTTGTGTTGCAATTAAAAATCCCTCTGTCTCTGCTTTGAGTCCTGAGCTTCTCAACCATTGCTGGGAATTTTTTGGTCTATTTCTTTTACATTTAGCTTAGTCCAGTATTTGCCATGAAGGGACTTTTCTTGCCATCGTTCCGCTGCTGTTCTAGTATTAGTTTGGATTTCATTTGTTTTATAGCTTTTGTTGTTTCTTCTTCTTCTTTCTTCTTCTTCTTCTTCTTCTTCTTCTCTTCTTCTTCTTCTTCTTCTTCTTCTTCTTCTCTTCTTCTTCTTCTTCTTCTTCTTCTTCTTCTTCCTTCTTCTTCTTCTTCTTCTTCTTCTTCATATTTGTTAGGTGGTATGATTTCTTGTTTGTATTTGTCAGCTTCCTTGAATATTATTATAATTATTATTATCATCATCATCATCATCATCATCATCATCATCATCATCATCATCATCATCATTATTATTATTATTGAGTGAGAGAGCACTTCATGCCATCAAAGTGACACTGGGGTAAAATATACGAAGCCCAATATACCCATCATGACTACCCGTCTGATAAAGGTACACCAGGCACATGCATCACAACCATATGTGCGCGACATGGTGATCTCATATCAAGATAAACAGCACATGACCTTGCAGGTGGGGCCCAGTTAGAATTTTCTTCAGGTTGAGTAGCCCATCCCGCTCAAACGGTCCCTGAATAAGGGTTGTTTAAGGATGTTGAAAGAACCACCCATGTTTCCAGAGGTGAATTATTCAAACCCCAAAGAATCCCTCTCAACACATCGCTATGATGCTCCCCCACTACTTCTGCTCGTGATCAGAGATGCACATATCGTCAGCCACTAAGGGACATGCTCAACTGGTTAAGGTCAAACAACTGACAAGCAAATCTGTGGTATTGAGCAGAATATTTGCTGTAGCCCATCTTTTATACCAAGACAAAACAATGTACATGATAACACTTCCAATCAGTTAAGATCAGAAGCCATGAGAGCCACTGCCTGGTACTGCATCAGGGCATTTATTATTATTATTATTATCATATTATTATTATTATTATTATTATTATTATTGAGTGAGAGAGCAGTGCATGCCATCAAAGTGACACTGGGGTAAAATATACGAAGCCCAATATACCCATCATGACTACCCGTCTGATAAAGGTACACCAGGCACATGCATCACAACCATATGTGCGCGACATGGTGATCTCATATCAAGATAAACAGCACATGACCTTGCAGGTGGGGCCCAGTTAGAATTTTCCTCAGGTTGAGTAGCCCATCCCGCTCAAAAGGTCTCTGAATAAGGGTTGTTTAAGGATGTTGAAAGAACCACCCATGTTTCCAGAGGTGAATTATTCAAATCCCAAATAATCCCTCTCAACACATGGCTATGATGCTCCCCCACTACTTCTGCTCGTGATCAGAGATGCACATATCGTCAGCCACTAAGGGACATGCTCAACTGGTTAAGGTCAAACAACTGACAAGCAAATCTGTGGTATTGAGCAGAATGTTTGCTGTAGCCCATCTTTTATACCAAGACAAAACAATGTACATGATAACACTTCCAATCAGTTAAGATCAGAAGCCATGAGAGCCACTGCCTGGTACTGCTATTATTATTATTATTATCATTATTATTATTATTATTATTATTATTATTATTATTATTATTATTATTATTATTATTATTATTATTATTATTATTATTATTATTATTATTATTATTATTATTATTATCATTATTGAACTGAGGTGTATCAAACATAAGACAAATATTAACGGAGATAACTAGCCTCCTTGGAAAGTTTCTCTCTTGATATTAAACATTCCCTAAGAATGTGTCACCTGAGTAGAGATCTACTTTCCATTTCTTCATGCTAAAGTTAATTAACTCTCTTATGTTGTCTGCTATATTTAATATACTCAAACATTCAAATACCCATGAGTGTGGGATCATGTCATAGGCTTTCTTATAATCTATCCATGTTATTGTTAGATTTTCCTTTCTAGATTTTACTTCATTTAGAACTGCATTGTCTATATATAATATATCATGCTTTCCTCCAGTCTTCTTCTTGCAACCTTTCTTTTCTTCTGGCAGTAAATTCTGGTTGTCAAGGGGCTCGTAAATGCTTTCTGAAAGCATCCCTGTTAAGAGCTTCCACACTAATGGTAAGCAAGTGATTGATCTATAATTGCTAGCTGCATTACCCTTGCTTTTGTCTTTCAATTATTGTTATTATTATTATTATTATTATTATTATTATTATTATTATTATATTATTATTATTATTATTATTATCATCATCATCATCATCATCATCATCACCATCATCATCACCATCACCATCACCATCACTATCATCATCATCATCATTTCTTTATTATTATGTCTCTTTATCACAGGTTTTGTTGGAGCTCCTGGAGTCTTACATGCGTAGCGCGCTTGCTACCTGCAGCCTACGGTACCATGCTATTCATTCTTTCCACCTATCTTATACCTTCCTGATTATTCTGGCTGGTCCAAAGAGGCAAACATTTTGTAATATTTCTACTGGGCACTCTATTCCAATTTCCTTTATATCCCCCTTGATACCTTCTGATACTGTTCCCAAGGACCCAACAATAATTTGCACTATCTTCACCGTCTTCATTTTCCACAACTCGGCTATTTCTTACTTACGCGGGTTGTATTTATTTATCTTACCGCCTTCTTCTTGACTATTCGTAGGTCAAAGGGGCATGCAACATCAACTATATAGCATATGTGGTGAATTTTGTCTACCACCACTGGGTCCGGTTTGTTATGCTTTAGTACCTTATCAGTTTGAATTGGGAAATCCCAGAAGATTTTGCTAGTCTCCGACTCCGCTGTTCTCTGATGTTTGTTTTCATATCACGTCTTACCTCACTCTAGCCCCCACTTTTCACAGTTTCCAATGTAGCACTTTCGTTACCTGATCGTGTCGCGACAACGTGTAGTGACTTTAGGCAAGCCTAGGTATTCGTTTGCGATTTGGGCAGTGGTTTCATCTACTCTGTTGCAGATGTGGCGCAGTGGAGACATTTGTTCATTCCTAAGGCTGATCCCCAGTTCGTGGCCAAAGCTTGGTCTTGTGCTGCTAGAATAGTGCTCTCGGTCTTTTTTTTTTAGTGTTCCTTTCATCAGCCAATCCCACCTATTTTTTCCAGCAACTTCTGTTGTGACTGCATGGAATTGATTGTGTAGTCCCTTCTTGCATAATACTTCTTCATATCCTTTTTGCACTTCTTTCTTTGCTTTTCCATTTTTATCGGTGTTCAATACTCTCTCGTTCCTAACTGTCACTAGCAAGGTTTCCTTACTTTGGGTTAGATATCTCATTAAGCTCTCGAGCTCGATACGCACGTAGTCTTCCATACTTATCAGTCTTCTTCCATTTGCTCTCTTCATGTATAGGCGATCAGTGTCCTCACGTAGATGATGGGCACCATGCATCATTAGAAGCTTTCTTGACTTCCTGTCCATCTCCTTTAGTTCTTCCTCTGTCTGTCCGCTTCATGATTCCAGCGCCATACCGAACAACTGCGACTGAGCGCGAGTTTAATGCTGAAATTATGTTTCTGGCATTTAGCTTTGAAATCAGTATTTTTCTCACTCGCCACAGGTACTCTCTTATTGTCTTTTCTTTCATGTCATTGTGTTTGAGTCTATCTATCTCAAGCATTCCCAGGTATTTATATCTGGATTGAGGTTGAATTCCCTTCATCATTTCACCACTTAGCAACCATATGCCTTCTGCTCTGAAAAGTTTACCTCGTCTCATTAGCATCGTAGCACATCTTGAGAGATCAAACTCCATCTTAATATCATTAGAGAAAATCTGCACAGACTGGACTAGGTTGTCTAGTTCTGCCTCAGTTTTGTCAATAACTTCAGGTTGTCCATGAATAGCAAGTACTTCAGTTTTCCCTTACCTCTTCTCAGATCGTACCCCAACTTTGTTTTGTATAGTAGATCATTCCCAGCACGAAGATCAGTGGGGAGACACTGTTCCCCTAGAAGATAGCTATTATTATTATTATTATTTATGGGCTTTTCTTCTTCTTTCAAATTTGCCTCCATTATTATTATTATTATTATTATATTATTATTATTACTTTTGTTTCTTCTTTCAAATTTGCTTCCATTTCTTGCCGAGTGTCTTCCCGACTCCTAGGGCAAAGAAACTCGTAGTATACATTGGTAGGCCATTAAACCAAACTCAATAGTTCGTTAATTTCTTTTTTTTTAAGTTAAATTAAAATACATGAGCAGCAACAGTTCTCACATCGACAATGCTCTTCTCAATACGTGTGATGTACCAGTTAAGACAATCTTTTGCACTTCTTGCAGGGATGGTAAGCCAGGGATCATTCTCATATAATTTTCGGTTCCCTTCTTGATCATTCCTAGTGCTCCTACGATCACTGGTATTGTAACCGCCTTGAGATGCCACATTTTCTCAATTTCAATGAGTAGGTCTTTATATTTTCTGAGCTTGTCAAACTCTTTCGCTGAGATATTATGATCACAGGGGATGCTCATGTCGATCAATAAGCAAACTTTATTGTTTTGGTCTTTCACAACAATATCTGGTTTATTGGCCTTGATAGTTCGGTCTGTATGTACTGGAAAGTCCCACAGAATGGTTACATTTTCTCCTTCAGTTACAGCCTCAGGGTGGTGATTATACCACTTGTCGGCAGTTTTGATATTGTAATGCCGACTTATTAGCCAGTGGAGATATTGGCCAACTCTGTCATGTCTTAATTTATACTCCACTGGTGCTAAGACTTTACATCCAGAGATTAGGTGGTCCACTGTTTCAATCATGTCGTTGCAGAATCGGCATTTTGGGTCTGCTCCATTTTTCATCACATTGGCCTGGTAGTTCCGGGTTAATAGGCTTTGATCTTGAGCAGCCAGGATGAAACCTTCGCTCTCTGCTTTTAGCCCTGAGCTCCGTAGCCACTGATGGGTTTGCTTCTGGTCAACATCAGCTTGTTTGCTGCGGGTCACATATTTGCCGTGCAGAGGTTTCTCCTCCCACCTATCAGCCAATTGCTCGTGCGCTTTTTTCGTTGCCATCATTTTCACCTTCTTTGCAACAATAGTTGCCGTACTTCCCTCGGGTTGTTCCCTGCACGAGATCAATAGCAATTTTTTGCTTTCCTTTATAATAGAATGAAGCTTCTTTCGTCTCTCGTGATTTTCCACGAGCTTTAGCATCCAGTCATTCGATATTTCGAGATATTTGGCCAGTCCAATTGTGGTTGTTTTGTAAGCTAGTTCAAATTGGATCAGGCCTCGACCTCCTTGGGCTCTGGGAAGGTAAAGGCGATCTACGTCTGCCTTTGGGTGGTGCATCCTATTACAACTCAGCAGCTTGCGTATTTTCCTATCTATATTCTTTACTTCACTCATATTCCAGTTCAACACATTGTAGCTATAAGTAACAACTGGAACTGCTAAGGAATTTATAGCTAACACCTTGTTACGTGCATTTAGTTCAGATTTCAGGACTGCACGAACTCTCCTATAACATTCCTTCCTGATTTTCTCTTTCATGCTTGCATGCTGAATACCAGAGCCTTCATTTATCCCTAAATATTTGTATGTTTGTTCTTGCTCAAGCTCTCTTATGACTGTGTCAACATCTAACACGACTGAATTTGTGGTCTTCACTTTCCCTTTCTGGAAAGTGGCCTTGGCACACTTCCAAGTCCAAACTCCATCCCGATGTCATCGCTGAATGCTCTCACGGTGCGCAATAGGCCTTCAAGTTCATTATTGTCTTTACCATAAAGTTTTAAGTCATCCATATAAAATAGATGGCTTATTTTTTTATTGGCAATTTTATACCCATACCCTGTTCTGTTTAATTCACTTGTAAGGGGTATTAGGGCTATGCAGAATATTAAAGGTGAAAGTGACTCACCTTGAAAAATTCCACAGTTGATGTTTATATTTTCTGAGGCAAGTACTCCATTAGAGTGGTATAATTGGAGATTCGTATTCCACAACGACATATTGTGCTTCAGGAAGTTTGAAATCACAGGGGAAATTTTGAAGATGTCCAGCGATCTCAAGATCCATGGATGCGGTATACTGTAGAAGGCCTTTTTATAGTCAATCCATGCGGTGCTGAGATTTCTGCGCTTGTTGTGACAGTTCTCAAGGATCATACGATTGATTAGCAGTTGATCTTTGCATCCGTAAGAGCCTCGGCGGCACCCTTTTTGTTCAATGGGGAAAATATCGTTCTTCTCCATGAATGCACATGTTTTCTCCGCCAGGATAGATGTTAGGATTTTATACGTGGTGGATAGACAGGTTATAGGCCGATAGTTTTTTGGAAGGTTGGTTTCGTTATTCTTTGGGAGTAGGTAAGTAATGCCACTTGCTAACCATTCAGGTGTTTTCTTTGGGTCTCATAATTCCATTGAGCAGCTGAACTAGCTTACCGTGTGCGCATGGGAGCGATGCGAGCCAGAAATTCGGCACCCTATCTTTACCGGGGGATTTCCAATTATGGGCCTTCGTGAGTGCCTTTCTTAGGCCTGCTATTGTGATGTCTTCCCATGCTTGTTGTTGTAAATTTTGGTAGGATCCTTCAAATCCAGTCTGCATTTATGTTGTACGTCTTCTTGTCACTCCAAAACCTTTTCCAAAAGTTTTGAACTTCTTCCATGGGAGGGGGGTCTTTAACGGTTACTTTCTCCTTCCCTATTTCTCTGTAGAATTTTTTGGCATTGGATGTGAACAGCTTATTTTGCTTGTAAAACTTGTTTCTCTTCTCAAATCTTCGTATTCTTTGGGCTTTTGCTTGGACTTTTTGTTTCAGCGTTTCTTTTATTGATATCAGTTCTTCTCTTGGTGAGGATCCAAATTTTCTCTTCATCTTTCTTCCTGTTCTGGATCTTACATCATTTCCACATATTAGTTCATTTAATATTGATATTTCCCCTCTCATAAATTCAATCTCTTTTTCAATTTTACTTCTCCAGGTTTGATTTCTTCCCAGGTTTTGTTTTCTTTGTTTTTTTCGGGGGCATACAGCTGGTTTCAATTGCCCTAGGAGAAGCGTAAATAATTTCATTTAACTCAGTAAAATCAGGTTTTAATTCTCGCATTATTTCATTTGTTACATAGTTGCCAATTTGGATTTGTTTTTTATTTTGGTTTGTATTTGAGAGTTTATGAAGTGGTTCTCTATCATTCATACTTGTATGTCTTACAACTTCAAGCGTATTCAGGATTTTCTGCCTCATTTCTGCCTTAGACTCTCTGTGTTCTTCAGCAAATGCGAGATCTTCAGTTACTGTTGTTTTTTCGTTTTCCTGGCTATCTTTAACAGGTACAATAGAATTTCTTGTATCTTCAGGCCTTTGCGTACTTTGGTCAGATGGCAGTCTTTAAATTAAGCCTCGTGGCGGGCAATACTGTTCATCTGATTCTTCATTTCCTTTGTGTCTTATATTTATGTCATTTTCCGTTGCGTGCTTGATCGCGCTTATTTCACTGTCTGTGAGTCTGTTATTTCTAAGGATATCCCTCCTTACATTTGCTAATTTGTTCTCGTCCAAATAGGGCCTACTGTCTTGATTCCGTGTTCTCCATATACTGTAAGAGTTTTCGGTGTGTCTCTCTTGAGATGGCCTACCTAATGCATAGTAATAAGCGTATATTACTTCTTTATACTCTTCTCGGGTCCATTTGTTCCGCTTACATTTTTCTTTCTGTGGTGGTTGTGGTGGTGAACTTGGAGGGCTCGAGTTGGGGGATTTCCCGTTCAAGTGACCATCCATGTCCGTATTCGGAGAAGAGTTTGTGCCAGTTGATGACTTTTCGATCCCAGGCTGCTGCTCTTCCTGGGGACGCGCTTCCAGATTAACCATAGGACAAGCGATTTGGTATACTGATTTAGTTTTCCTTTTAGTTTCCAAAAACATTTTGGTGCTACGATAATGTTATCATTTTTTAGCTTTGATTGGCTCGTGGGGAGACGGCCATCATTGCCGTTACAATTATAATCGTACCATTATAGCAGCCGTAGTCGGCTTATTATTGTTATTATCATTACCATTATTATCACTATCATCATTATCACCACCATTACCATCATCATTATCATCATCACCATCACCAACATCATCATCAATGATATTGTTTTATGTGTAGTCACAGCAGTATCTTATTATTGTTATTTTTTATCATCATCACCATCACAGTAGTGTCTGTCTGTCTCGTTGGCTGGCTTGGTGGTTGGCTGGCTGACTGTCTTCAATGCCAGAGTTCTTGCCTGTCAAATAATACTTTCATATTTGGTTAACAATAGAGCCGAGGTGAGGTTTTGTGTTGGTTGAACTCTTTGAGTGTGTGTGTGTGTGTAGATAGATAGATAGATTATCAGCACTATTACTATCATTATTATCATCATCACCACCATCACCATCAGTGATATTTTTTAATTTTTTTTTATTTAAAATTTTTTTTTTAGGTGGGGTCCTATCGGTCAAAAAAAGTTCAGATGTTTACTACTATTAGGCTTAAGAAAAATTAAGGAAGGGCTGTTCTGTATTGTTTGTGAATAGAGAAGTTGTGTTCGACCAGAGAGAATCTTAGCATCATCATTTTTTTTTTCATGTGCGTTTGTGTTATTGCAATAAAAAGTGTTTGTATATTTCGTGTAAGGTAATATTGTGGAGGTTGAAGTTGACCCCTCTAGAGATGTTTGTATGTCCAGTTAGAAGAACAGGTGTGTTTTTAGAATAAAAAAGTATATGTTTACATTTATATTTGAATATTCAGGGAGGAAGCAAAGAAAAGTCATATTTTCATAGAAAGTTTTAGGGTTTTGTAAGTCCACAAAAAGAAAAGCGTGATGTTTTTAGAGAGAAGAAAAAAAAGGATGTTTACAGAGGCAATTGTGGGTATCAAAGTTTTTAAAGCTGGTCGAATGTATGATTGAAAACTGTAGATATGTAAATTTGTAAATTTCTTAACTTATTTTGAAGCTGTTCTGTATTATTTGTGAATAGAGAAGCTGTGTTCGACCAGAGAGAATCTTAGCATCATTATTTTTTCCATGTGCGTTTGTGTTATTGCAATAAAAAGTGTTTGTATATTTCGTGCAAGGTAATATTGTGGAGGTTGAAGTTGACCCCTCTAGAGATGTTGTATGTCCAGTTAGAAGAACAGGTGTGTTTTTGCAATAAAAGTATATGTTTACATTTATATTTGAGTATTCTGGGAGGAAGCAAAGAAAAGTCAGATTTTCATAGAAAGTTTTAGGGTTTTGCAAGTCCACAAAAAGAAAAGCATGATGTTTTTAGAGAGAAGAAAAAAAAAGGGGTAAAAAAAAAAGGGTGCTTACAGAGGCAGTTGTGGGTATTAAAGTTTTTAAAGCCGATCGGATGTATGTTTGAAAGCTGCAGATATGTAAATTTGTAAATTTCTTAACCCACTTTGAAGAGAATTTCAAATACTCACGAGGTATTGTAGATGTTCCAGTCTTTGAGAGTTATTTTACCCCGTTGCTAAACTGGCCCATATTAGTGTTTCTATGGCTTCCGGCCACCGAACTGTCAGAGCAGTGAGGAACACGTCCAGCCGCTGTCAAGGCTGGCGCTCTATTCTTATTATTATTATTATTATTATTATTATTATTATTATTATTATTATTATTATTATTATTATTATTATTATTATTATTGTTATTATTATTGTTATTATTGAGTGGGAGAACAGTGCATGCCATCAAAGTGACATTAGGGTAAAATATACGAGCCCAGTATACCCATCATAACTACCCGTCTGATATGGGTACACTAGGCACATGCATCACAACCATATGTGCGCGACATGGTGATCTCATATCAAGATAAACAGCACATGACCTTGCAGGTGGGCCCAGTTAGAATTTGAGCCCATCCCGCTCAAAAGGTCCCTGAATAAGGGTTGTTTGAGGATGTTGAATGAAACACCCATGTTTCCAAAGGTGAATTATTCAAATCCCAAAGAATCCCTCTCAACACATGGCTATGATGCTCCCCAAATACTTCTGCTCGTAATCAGAGATACACATATCGCTAGCCACTAAGGGACATGCTCAACTGGTTAAGGTCAAACAACTGACAAGCAAATCTGTGGTATTGAGCAGAATATTTGCTGTAGCCAATCTTTTATACCAAGACAAAACAATGTACATGATAACAACTGCAGTCAGTTAAGATCAGAAGCCATGAGAGCCACTGCCTGGTACTGCATCAGGGCATTCATCCCTCTGTCAAGTAGTGTTCGATGGTATCGACTACTTCCCACCTCTTAAAACTATTGGCCTTATGCCAAGATTTGAAGCAATTATTATTATTATTATTATTATTATTATTATTATTATTATTATTATTATTATATTATTCCGCCGATGTAGACTTTGCCTTTCATCCCTTCGGGGTCGATGAAATAAGTACCATTTAACTGCTGGGATCGATGTAATTGACAAGGCCCCTCCCCCAAATTTCAGGCTTTGTGCATATAGTAGAAAAGGTTATTATTATTACTATTATTATTATTATTATTATTATTATTATTATCATCATCATCATCATTATTATTATTATTACGAATCTGAGACATCTGTTTTGTTTGTCGGTTGTCAATTAATTTGTTACCTGACCTATCTGTTATACACAGTGCAAGATATGTTGTTTTGGAAGCATAATACAGTCGTGGCCAAAAGTTTGGAACATTTTTTAAATTTAAAATTTCTATGCCCAAGTACATTTCAATTCAAATATATAAAACGAACGTAAAGGTATATTTACCAAAATAAATGATCCAATGGTGCAATATCTAGAACAAAAAACAGGCAAAATCAAATATATAGTTCTTGACCAAATTGCTTACTTTTAATATAACTTTGGGCATTTAATATAAAAATTCTAATTTTCAGACCTGCAGCTGTAGATTTATGTTGAGAGCAACGTCATAATAACCATTCTATATAGTGGTGAGACTCACTACTCTTACTGTTGTTTATCATAATTTGTTATGCATCCTGGAGCAGCCTTTCGAATGCAGATTTACTTTTTATTGTTTCATTTAATAAACACAACATCAATAGTGGTTTCAACTTTTGGTGCAAGGCAAGCAAGTTCTAGGGAGCAGTTAGGTCGATGATATTGAGTCCAGTGCTCAACTGGTACTTATTTTATCGACCTCGAAAAGATGAAAGGCAAAGTCAACCTCGGCAGAACGTAATGACGAACCAAATGCTACTAAGCATTTTGCGCAGCGTGCTTAACGATTCTGCCAACACGCACGTCCTAAACACGACATCAATATTGCTATTTCTTGACAATTGTCGAGATAGGAATTATTTACTTATTCGATGGGCTGTCCGCTCACTGTGTGCAGAGATGCAGTGATGTATGAGGTGTAGAGAAATGACACCCAAATTTCTTGCAAAACATCGTCCTTAAAAAGACTAGCGAAGGGACGTAGCAGAAGTTAGACACTGAGATGATAAGGACTTGACGCTTTGAGCATAGTTTCGTATAATAAGAACTAGTATTTTTTATATAAACTGCTCCACACACTCTCTCTTTCTCTTTCTCTCTCTTTCTCTCTTCTCTCTCTCTCTCTCTCTGTCTCACACACACACAGAACACACATATGCATGTATACGTAACATGCATACACATACGCACACATGTATTTATGATATATTTGGTTTCAAATTTTGGCACAAAGCCAACAGGTTTGAGGGAGGGAGGGCTAAGTCAGTTATAAAGCCCACAGTGTTCAACTGGTACTTATCGCCCCGAAAGGAAGAAAGGCAAAGTCAACACTGACGAAATTTGAACTCAGTACGTAAAGGCGGACGAAATGCATTTTGCCCGCCTTGCTATACATATCGTATATATATATATATATATATATATATATATGTAAAATATATACATGCAATATTAGATATGTACATATCGCTAGAGTAAAAACCTACTTCTGTACCACCGAATAGTTACAAATCTATTACAGACATGATAGGAAAAATATCAGTGAACAATAATAATGTCTTACCTCTACTGGATCAGAACAAGTAAATGCTGGTCAACTTGGTACCGGTTTCGAAATTTAGTGCCAAATAGGTGCCTGATTTCTCATCAGCCAAAGTCTGCCAGCTAAATTACTACTAATATTCTCCCCCATCATGCCTGCAAAAGTTCGTTTAAAGTCACCAGGAATGTGTAAAATTATTTATAAACAAATATAGGTATGGTATTATTAAAATACCATCACAAGTGGCAAGCGAATTATCAGCCGTATCTTTATATTTTATTAATTTGCTTGTACGGCTGATAATTTGCTTACTACTCACTTACCATATATATATATATCTATATATATCAGGTGTCTTAGGGAAATTTTGAACCTGGGTTCTCATTCCTAAGCTATTTTTCGATGTTATTATTATTATTATTATTATTATTATTATTATTATTATTATTATTATTATTATTATCATTTCCCCCAAGACACCTGATGACGGCTGGAGGCTATACCAACTGAAATGTTGTGTTCATATATATATCTCATTAATAATGATAAGGAGAATGGAAATTTGCACATCGATCATTTATTTAACAGTTATTTACAGCATATTACAATGACCTATACATATTTTTACTGCAGCGTCTGTAGACCGTTTGCAAATGCAACCTTGCAATATTGTCAGCGCAGTTTCATCGAAAACGGACCGTTGTGTTAGATGTTGTGCTAGACGGTGTCTAGAACCATACTGAGAGCAAACATGGTATCCGCCTGGATAATATATCCCTGGTAGCTCATATATATATATATATATATATATATATATATATATAGAGAGAGAGAGAGAGAGAGAGAGAGAGAGAAATGTACTTACATATATATATATATATCCCCACAGACATATGTGTATACATATCAATATGTCTATATATATATATATATATATAATATATTCACGCAGACATACTCCTAATTAGATTAGATGAAATGAATGAAGACTAATCTAGGATGGAATAAAAAGTACTTTAGACATAAACCATATAATGAAAGAGACAGAGACATATGCATACATAAACGAACATACACGTCTTTATGAGTGTGTTTGTGTGCGTACTTATATTCGTTTGGGAAGTATGTATGCGTATTGTGATTTGTGTAAATGAATACGTTTGAATATAAATATAGGTCTGTCTATAAATATACATATTTTACTGTCTTTATTGTATGACCAGTCACTATTAATGGCTTGGATTTCTTTCTTTCTTTTTCTCTTCCTTTTTTTTTCTTCGAATTTGCCTCACGCTATATTCAGTTGACAAATCCTCGTTTGGCCCGTCTACTCCGTCTTAATTTACTTATGTTCCCATTTAATTTTATTTTCCCGACCTGTTATTACACATATTGTAAATACTGAATATCATTGAGTCTATTACTCTACTCTTTGTACTGGCGTCGAAATACGTCGCTGAGCTTAGTACAGTGTATGTAAACTCTATTGATTGCAGTTTCAATTCAAGGACATCAGCAACAGTTCATGTAACGTTAGTTATTTCTTCTCCAAAATATTTTCCTGCGTGTCTTTATTCTTTTACGTGTTTTAGTCACTTGACTGCGGTCATGCTGGAGCACCGCCTTTAGTCGAACAAATCGGCCCCAGGACTTATTCTTTGTAAGCCTAGTACTTATTCTATCGGTCTCCTTTCCCAAACCGCTAAGTTACGGTGACGTAAACACACCAACATCGGTTGTGAAGCGATGATGGGGAATAAACACAGACGCACAAATACATACATACACACACATATATATTTATATCTTGGTATATATGTATGTATATATATATATATATATATATATATATATATATATATATATATATAATATATATATATATATATATATATAATAGAAATATGTTACAAAACGAAAATAGAAACTACACGTGGAAATGTAAGGGGAAAGTAAGAAGGAAAATAAGCGAAAATGCACATTGGAAATCAAAACAAGTAAAGGGTTTTTATGAAAAGTAACGATAGATATATACAATTAGATGAACTGATGTAGGAATGAAAGTTATAAAAGTCATTATTGTGAATTGTTAAAGGGATTCAAAGGCATACCGGTGTCGTAAAATTAGTGTTCACTGGCTTTGGACGCGCACCGATTACCGAACGGTGTCGGGTCTATTAGTCTCTGAGTAAAAAGATTATGTGTAAAGGAGGTAAGTAGTTCTAGATTTGGTGTAATTAGGGTAGACATATTTCGGTTGACTTCCCTCAATATTCGTATGTCTGTTTCATTTGCTCGTTTAATGCCATCATTTTTTAATGATATTGGGTAATGTCTTTTGATTAGTATTGATGTGAGTTCAAGGAGTCTTCGTTCACGACTATAGATGTCCGAAACTATGGTTCAGATTCTTTTCACTAGATTATAAGGTATATTAATTTTTATGTGTTTGGGTGGCATGAGTTGAATAATAGGTATTGTTTTCAATGATATTGTTTTCAATGATATTGTTTTGAATGATATTCAGTATTTACAATATGTGGGTTTATAGAAGATGTCTGTTTCGATGTGGTTATTGGCTATATAAGTTAGGATGTCAAGAAAAGGGAGTTGTTTATTGCTGTGCTCCATGGTGAATTGTATGTTGCTATTGATATCGTTGAGCATTATTTTGAAATCGAGGAGTTTGTCCATGCTATCTTTCCAAAGTATAAAGCAATCGTCTCAATACCTCTTCCAGTTCTCCTTTAAATAGCAATGAAATGAAGTGCGAGGCCTTGGCCAGATGGATGTTCTTTGCGTGTTGTCTAGAAATAATTGAACTACCGAGAAGGTTTATGAGTAGCACGGCAATCTATGTTTCCGATTAACCTAGGAACAGAAAACCAAATCTACTGCTGTAGTAGAGGTTGTTGCACTTTAATGATCATAGAACATATAAGTTTGCAAGCGATGCAAAGTAGAGCTACTGAAGTATATTGGGTGTAGATTACAGATAATGACTACAAAATATAGTCGTTTTACATGAAAGTGAAAGTTCTTGTCAGAAACAGCTACATAAATGATGTAAGGAAATTGAATGAAGACGTTGAAACTTACCCTCTGCTAGTTTATTGTATTCAATAGCAAAGGGAGCTATTTTTTCGGAGAGACGTATGATTGACACTTTCAAAATGGCAATGTAATACCACTTTGAAATTGACTTCAGGTAACAAAAAATGAAGACATGAAGAGTTTGACTTCAGTTCATGAATACTGCTTTGAACCTTTAGCAGTTCGCAGTGAAAAGATTTCACGTTCGATATATCATAATGGATGGGTAAATAAGTATCCTTAAAGTGAAACAACGCATCGGTAGTTAAACAAAGGTATCAACAAATAGAAGGGAGAGAAGGGAACATCACCTTTCAAGTAACTCAGAATAGATAAAGGTAAACTTGCCAACGTTTAATACAGTTTAAATATGGAGATTAAAATGGTTTGGTATTGGTATTCATTGCGTACAGTATTCCTAGTCAATTTAAACACCGTCGCAGGTGGAGAGCCGAAATAAATAGACAAAATCCTTTCACTTTTATAATATTCTCTAACCAAGTAATAATACAAAATTACAACATAAAAATAGATGATAAATAAAAAAATGTGAAAACCACTAAAAATATTTTCTAATTCCAATATACGACCATATAGACTAAAAAAAGTATGGAAGACCCCCACATACAAACCTATATACATACAACGAATTAGAGAAAAATCTGTGTAAACACCGTTTTTTTCCGGTTTCTCCATTTACGCGGGAGCTCTGGGCAAAATGTTATAGTGCATGACCATCCTTGGGACACCAGTAATGTGTGTGTAAAGTTTGGCGAAAACTGATTGAGAATTGTGCAATGTATGCGTTAGGCAATATACACACACACACATACTGTGATTTATGTATACTATATATACTATATATAGAGGATAAAAACTTACTTCGGTCATGAGTGACCATGGGATTGCACCGCCCCTCTCCACACTAGCGATGTTATCCAAAGGAAAGGCTGATACACCTTAGTACCAGTGACGTCACAACTCATTTCTACACCTGAGTGAACTGGAGCAACGTAGAATGAAGTGTCTTGCTCAGAACACAACACACAATCGAGTCCGAGAATCGAACTCACTATATTATGATTGTAAGCTCGAGCTCTGAGCACTGAGCCATACGACTTCAATATATATATATATATATATATATATTATATATATATATATATATATATATTATATATATATATATATATATATATATATATATATATTATATATATAATATATTATTATATATATATATATTATAATATACATAATAATGAATGTAGTATTTTACAAGCATATTTGTATGCGCATAAATGACTTAATCTCTATGTGTGTATGGTGTGTGTGTCTATGTGTCTGTGTGCATGTGTGTTTGTGGGGGGGGTTGTCTGTTGTGTATGAAGAGGCTGTACTTTTCTTCGTGCAACGCAATGCAGATATCTGTCTAGACATGTCATATATATATATATATATATATATATATATATATATATATATATATATATTTATTTATTTATTATATAGTACATGTACAGGTATGTGTATATATACGCAACGTACGAAAGAGTGTGTAAATGTGTATATGTGTGTGTGGTGCGCGCGCGCGCGTGCGCATGATAGTGTATGTGTGTTCAGTAAACTATAAATCTCCTTCATTCATTTCCGTCTCCTGTTTTCTTTAATATACGTTCTTCATAAATATTTTGGGAAAAAACATGACGTGCAAGATAATCCACGGACGGACACACACACACACACGCGCGCATACACACGCACACATACATATACCACGTGCCACACACAGGCACAAAAATACACACCCAGAATGAGAGCGAGAGTGGGATGAGGGAATAAGTGAGAAGTAGTGAGAACGAAAGAAAACTGGGTGGAGATAGAAGGAAAGTGAAGAACATGTTTATAGTGAGCAACAGGGGGTGAGAGAGAGAGAGAGGGGGGGAAACAGACAGGGACAGAGACAGACATACAGACACGCAGAGAGCGAGACAGAGGGGAGGGAGAGAGAGGGAGAGAGAGAGAGGGTAAATGAAGTGAGTGGGGGCAGAAATAGCACGGAAATAGAGATTGGTTAAAGAAAGAGGGGGAATAGAGGAACAGAGATAGTTATAAGGAAACAGAAAGAGAGATAGAGAGAGAATAGAAAGATAGAAAGAAAGAAAGAAAGAAAGAAAGAAAGAAAGAAAGAAAGAAAGAAAGAAAGAAAGGGAGTAATAGTGAATTATAGTGAGATGGAGAGTACACGGAAATAGTATAGAAACAGAGGTTGATTAAGAAGAGAGGGAAGGAGAATATTAATGATAGAGGAAGAGAAACAAAGAAAAAGAAGAGAGAGGGGAGAGACAGAAATCAAAAGGAGAGGGATAGTTTGACAATTATAAGTGGGGGAGAAGATTAAGCAGTAAGTGAAGGAGCAAAGGTCGCTTTAACATCAACTTATAAACTCTTGATTTATCCCACCCCGGTTATTTCATTATATTTTGTCCGTTTTTCAAACATATTACTTCTTGTGTTGCACACTCTTGGCGCATCTCACCAGAAGAAAAAAAATTACGCCTGCTTGTTTGAAATGTAAAAGATACGAAAATAACTGTCAGTGAATATGTAATTCCTTATACACATCAGCTTTTAGTCTGAAATAAATGCACTAAGCGAACAAGGTCGGAATTGGAAAATGAAAGACGAGACAATATTCAGTTGCTAAGTACTTTAGGTAAAATTATTTTCTGAAATGATTTCCAACTAAATTAATGTCGCTTATCTTTCAAAGATGTCCGTTCTCCATTTTCTTGTTAATTTCACACCCATTGTTGTTCAGTTTATGTATTATTTATGTGTGTGTTCGCCAATATTTATTTTCAAACATTTTTTTTTCTTTCATTTTATTGTTATTACCAAGATAAGAGCTGATCACTCACCAAGTTGCAATGCTTTATCAAGTTGCTTAGACAACAGTTTATGTGAATTGCTAAACTGTTGAAAATTTTTATGGTATATTTATGTGTATATATTTATTATATATATATATATCTATATATATATATAGATATATATAATATATATATAATATATATATATATACATATAAATATAAATAATGAAACAAACGCAATAGAGACAACTATATGTATATATGTATATGTAATATATATATTATGTGCTTATAATATATATATATATATATATATATATATGCATATATATATGTATATATATGAATATATATATATATAATATATATATATGTATATATGTAATATATATATATATATATATGTGTGTGTGTGTGTGTGTGTTTATATAATATATGTTTATATATATATATATATATATAAACATATGTATATATATAAATGTATATGAATATATATGTATATATATGTTTATATATATATATGCATATATATGTATATATATATGTTTATAGATATATACGTATATAATATTATATATATACGCATATATATGTTTATATATATATATTATATATATATAACATATATAATATATATATATTATATATATATATATATATACATATATATATATATAATATATATATATATATATATATATATATATATATATATATATATATATATTATATTATATATATATATTTGTTTTCATGTATAAGTGTGTGTGTTTCCATCTTAAAGTGAGCGTGAAGCTAATACATTCACTGTGTACGTCCTTTTGACTTTTTTGTTTTTAGTTTTGATTTACCTATATATACACACATATATATAGATAGATAGATACATATATTTGTATACATACATACATACATACATACATACATACATACATACATACATACATACATACATACATACATTCAAGTGTGTGTATGCGTGTGTCTGAGAATACCCATTTATTATTAATGTACTGTATACTAATGTGTGTATATTGTGATATGTTGTGTAGTATGTATCTTTCTCTCTCTTTCTCTCTCTCTCTTCCTCTCTCTCTCTCTTTCTCTCTCTACATAGAACACACACACACCACACACACACACACATATATATATATATATATTATATATAATTTTAATCCAAAAGGGAAACAAAAAAACAACAACAACAGGAACAATTACAGTATTATTTTAATAGGCGCTCAGGAGATATATATATAGATATATATATATATATATAATATATTATTATATATATTAATTTGGATTTATAAACCTTGTAGTTTGCTTTAGAAAGCCCGTCTACGAAGAAGCATTTGGAAAGACGTAAATGTCTTTGGAGTTTATATAAATATTATTTTCAATTTTGGCACAAGCCAGCAAGTTCGGAAGAGGGATTAAATCAATTAAATTGGCCCCAGTGTTTAACTGGTAGTTATTTTATCGAACCCGAAAGGAAGCAAGGCAAAGTCGAACCCAATGGCATTTTAAATGAGAACCGAAAGACATCCTAACGATTCTGCCAACTCGCCGCCTTAGTTTATAAAAATAATGATCTCAAATTTTGGCACAACGCTAGCAACTTCGGACGAGTGTGTAAGTTGAATACATCAACCTCTCTGCTTAACTCTGAAATTATGAAAGGCAAAATCGACCTATGTGGAATTTGAACTCAGAACACGAAGACGCACGAAATTCTGCTAAGCATTTTAACCGGTGTGCTAACGATTCTAGCAACTCAGAGCAATATGTTTTATTGCATAATACTGCAATTGTTTCATCGCCACTTAAGTGGATGCAACTTACACAGTGCTACCTCTACTTTTTGGTTAAAAGAGCAATTTTCAGTGTGACATTTATGGCAAACTTGTTGCTCTAGAAACTGCAGGTTTTGAATTTAGTGATTTACTTATCTATATGAGGAATGATAAAAACAATATGTGTGTATATTCTTTGTATATATCTATATATATTCAAAATGTGACCGCGTGTGTACCGTTCGCGATTTTTTTCCTCCGTCTTCCCTTCTCTTGATCTTTCCTCTTCCTATGTTTCTGACGAAGAGCTCCGCCCGAAACGTAAAACCTTCCTTCTTCCCTTCCTTCCTGAGCGTCCAATAATACTATATTTGTTCCACGTCCTCGTGTTGTCGTGTTTTCTCTTTGTGTTTTCATGTTTGGATTAACTTTATATATATATATATATATATAGTTGACATTTATAGAAAAACAAAGGATGAAGAGTGGTGTATGAACAACAAGCATGTGTATTAGTTTGACGCTCGGGAAGAATGAAAAAGTATTTTACGTTTCGAGCCTATGCTCTTAAACAGAAAGGATTAAGAGAAAATGAAGAGAAAGAGAATGAAAAAGACTTGTAGATTTCAGTATTCCAGCATGATAAATACAATAGTATATCAGGGGTCTTTTCATGGACCTCTAATATACTACTGTGAATCCCCAATTTACTATTTTACTTGCATCGCCCCCCCCCCCCAATCTTATACGGAACCTTGGGGCTTGGTCATGTGGACTCCGGTTGAGAACCGCTGATCTAGACAGATAATCAATATATTTACTTTTCACCAACTTCAGGGTAAGTGTATTGAACAAAATATGCCTTTGTATCGCTATTTTATAGATCTTCGTAAGGCTTTTGAGGCGGGAATATGGATATGCTCTGGATTGTTTTGAAAAAGTGCTGATGCCCGGACAATTTTTGTTTTTTAATTAGGTTATTTTTTAAAGGTATGAAGGCTAGAATTAACTTTTGTGGGACTCTCAGAAACCTTTGCAGTGGAAAATGATGTAAAGCAGGTGATCCTGATACTCCCATACTTTTGGTTACTTTGCAAAAACGTTGTCTTGATTTTAGCGACTCTGAATGGAATATTTATATCCGCTTTCGTACTGCAGGAAACCTCTTTAATCTCCTCAAGTTAAACTTTTAGAGCAAGATATTTAAATCACTAATTAGAAATCTCTTTCATACTGATGACTATGGCTGGGCATCTCACAGCGGGATCGGTTTACAGAACTCCATCAAAGCATTGTGACATCTTGGATTAATAATTAATGCTAAGAAAACTGTAGTAATGTATCAACCCGCTCCTGAGCAGGCCGCCACTCTTCCTCAACTATATGTGAGAGATGAAAGGTTAGCTGTAGTCGATTCCTTTAAATACCTCAGCGCATGATTAACTCAAAAAGAACTTTGGACATAGAAATTGCATCTCGCATTCAAAAAGCAAGTCTTTTGGTTCTCTTTGGAATCGTGAGTTGTTGCAAGGTCAGTTCAAAAGGTCAGTACAAAAATTGTCGTTATAGCGCATTTGTTCTATACTCTTTTCTTTATTGGGAAAAACTATTGACTGTTTACAGGCACCATATAAAATTCTCAGAAAGCTTTCATCAAAAATGTTTCGTTAGATTTTTAGGATTAACTGGAAGTTTTTTACATCAGAAACAATGGTTTTAGAGAGACCAGGGATCTCATCAATTTGCACTATGCTAGTTTTCAATCAAGACTGGCGATTTAGTACAGGGATGATCGCAACCCTAAGGTTTTACCATAATGAGATTTCTGCTGAGAAGCAAAAGTAAAGCGAACGAAAACATCGATACAAAGATTTGCTAAAATCAGTCTTGAGAAGTTGAAAATATAATAAAAAGATGTTGAACCAATTGCTAATGAAAACTAAATGGTAAAAAAAGATCTGGACTGGAATATAAAAATTGTTTGAAGGACACAAACAAAAGCATGCAAAAACGAAAGAGAGCTATGGAGGTCTTGTCCGAACCAAACTCCTAGCAACTTAATCGGACCCTCCGTTCAACGTCCACGACGCTGTCAGAAGGCATCGACTTGCCTCTCCAGGTGCTGAGCTGCAAGCTAACTGACTTTTCAAGATTAACCTTTGCTCCTGCCACCATCTCGTATTCCTCAATGGTCTTGCCTAACCTTTGTAGGTGATCCATTTCGGTTACGATGATGGTGATGTCGTCCACGTAAGCTGAAACCGACTTTCCACAATTCGGCCGTCTCGGGATGTCGCTCAATTTTCGCAGTAATGGCTCAAGAGCCATCACATACAAAACCGGGGTGAGCGGACACCCTTGATGAACCGAGTCGATGTTGTCGTAAATCTTAATGATCAACCTGAGGAAGCCGAAACCCAGGCCGAACTGCGCCAGAACGGACACCAGGTAACGATGGTCAAACCTATCAAAGGCCTTTGATTGGTCCAAATGGACCACTGCCC
>NC_042997.1:138836760-138846760 GCF_006345805.1 Octopus sinensis | reverse complement strand
GCTTCACTTTGCATGCTTTAGCTTCATTACTGTGGCAAGAGTCTGAATACTTATTGATCAGACCTCGTGTGTCAGAGGACTGGTTCTTTCTTATGAGATTTATCATCACAAAAGAAGAGTCTTTGAAGAAGTTTTTATGTACTTCAGCTGAACTGTACGATATAGTTGCCACATTTTCTTCAAACCTCATCCTAGTCTGATAAAGAGAAAAATAGGACATAACCAATATATATCGTAAACTGCAGCACATTATTTCTAAAAAGAAAAAGAAGAAACAAGTTGGATGTTAATAGAGTGAATATCTTTGATGATACATCAATAAAGACCGTATTGGGCCTAGAGCTAAACAACAGCAACAATTCTGAGATTTTTGTCTGTGTTTGACAGACACCATATATTCAAGTGTTGTTTTTGTGTATTGGTATTGCTGTTAACCCTAGACCAACACTAATCGAGCAAACACACTTATGACTAATAACCCTCTGACACTTTACGATTGTGCCTTAATACTTTATAACAGAGAAAAAGGCAGCGAGGTGGCAAATTCGTTAGCACGCCAGGTAAAATGATTAGCGGCATTTCGTCCGTCTTTAAAATAAGTTAAAAATTGGATTCGATATAATCAACTTACTCCCTACACCGCAATTTCTGACCTTGTGTCAAAATATGAAACTGATATTTTGTAACAGAAGACGGTGAGCAGGCAGAATTGTTAGCACGCTGGGTCATCCGTCTTTATGTTCTGAGTTCAAATTCTGCCGAGGTCAACTTTGCCTTTTATCCTTTCGTGGTTGATAACATAGTACCAGTCAAGCACCGGGGTCGATGTAATAGACTAACTCTCTTCCCCAAAGTTTCAGGCCTTCTGCCTATAATAGAAAAAAATATTTTGTGTCAGAAAGGCGGAGAGCTGGCTCAATCGTTAGCACGCTGGTCGAAATGCTTAGCAGCATTTCGTTCGTCTTTACGTTCTGAGTTCAAATTCCAACGTAGTCGACTCTGCCTTTCATCGGGTTCAAGAAAATAAGTACCAGTTGAGTACTGGAGTCGCTGTAATCGACTTACCCACTACCACAAAATTGCTGGCCTTGTGCTATCATTTAAAACCAATATTTTGTAACAGAGAAGGCGGCGAGCTCGAAGAATTGTTAGCATGCTGAGCAAAGGGTTTAGCGGTATTTCGTCCATCTTTCTTTACCTCCTGAGTTCAAATACCGCTGAGGTCGAATTTGGGTGTCATCCTCTCGGAGTCGATAAAGTAAGTACCAGTTGAGCACTGGAGTCGATGATATTATCCAACATGTTATTCCCATTTTAAGACGGCACAGTATGATTTGAGAGAGATATGGGTGTTATTTCTAAACACGCAACTTCAGACGCAAATATGCACCTGCACAATCTCCAACTCTAGACTCTAATTGTTGAAAGCCCATCAACTGCTCAGTAGGAGGATTCTGCCATTCAGGGGATATACTCTACAGAGCTACTCTAATGCCATCCGATGTCACCACAAGGTGCTACGCAGGCGTGATGGCTAATGACTTGAAAGGAATATACACAAAGCATAAACATTCATTTAGATGCAGGAACAGAGAGAATTCCATCTATTTGTCTCGTTTCATCCGGATACTTAGTAACCTCGGGAATGAAATTCCCAACATAAAATGAACCATCATCCACAGGGATGCACCCAACTCTATCTCTGCGAAAGTCTGCATATTCTCTACCAACCTGCCTATCAACAGGAAATACGAACTGCCTTATGACTACCACCAGAAGTAGACCCTCTTGATGAACTTCAAACCACAGACCACTGAAAACCCAGATATACCACGTTAATATTGGCTTCATCTCAATACTTGCTGCCCCTGAACAAAGAACAGGATTCCTATACCGATGTCTACGCAGATCAGAAGTTGAACTTCCAACCTTATGCATTCTCTGTGACTGCCTGCGTTCGCCTCCATATATGTAAGTGCGCACGCACACACACGCACACACATATCTATCCACGTGCGCTTTTCCTCTCTTTCTTTCACTTCCCAACAATACCAAACCTCAATCTAACGCCTACACCCGCCCTAGAAGCAACCACGCTAGCATACACCAGTCATGGTCGCACACATAAATATTAAAAAAAAATTCATACATGCATATATATATATCGATTTTTTTTCCTGTCTTCCCTTCTCTGGATCTTTCCTTCTCCTATGTTTCCGACGAAGAGCTCCGCTCGAAACGTTAATCCCTCCTTCTTCCCTTCTTTCCTGAGCGTCCAATAATACTATATTTGTTCCACGTCCTCGCGTTGTTGTGTTTTTTTGTGTTTTCTTGTTTGGATTAACTTTATATATATGTATATATATATATATATATATATATATATATATATATATATATATATATATATATATATATATATATATATATATATATATATATATACTCATACCCATGCACGCAAACATGTTTTTATCAGACAAATATGCGCATGTACATACGTACAGAAATAAATGCAAGAATGTACATACTAACGTTCACCAATCATCCTTATGCATTTACACCCATACATGCATCCTACATACTCGCATATACAGCAGGCACTAACGCACACGTATTTGTATACACACACACACATACAACTGAAACACTCACCTGATATACATAGCTAATGCATACACACATATATTTGAGCACGCGTGATAGCAGACATACACATATAGCTGATAGCATACGTACACGCATCCTAGAAAACACGTACATGCGCACCATCGAGCTAATGCTGTTGGCTCTCACCCATACACATAATGAAATGATAAAAAAAGGAAAGAAATTAATTATACATGATATACACTGAAAAGAAATGACATAGAAATGTATAGCATACAAAGGTTTAAAAAAAAAAGAAAAGTGGCGGAAAGGATGATTGAGATGTGGCCCTCCTGATACAGAAAGGTCTCTAGAGATAATCGAGGAACCACACTGTCCGAAATTTCCCTGAAACCCCAAGACCAAGTGCCCTCTCCAACTCACAGGTCTACACTTTGAAAGGTACCATCCACTCTTATCATTTTCGCAACTTTCACCCAACTTTCAGTAAACTTACTCGAGGACAGCACTTCCCTCTCCACCCTCTATTTTCTTTTCGAGTGAAACTTGAATAAGTTAATGAGAGCTCTACCAAAGAGGAATGTATCTGTCCTCATGCCTTTCAGCCTTGTCCACCATCCAGTGAGAAACTTAGATAGAAAAACCAGAAAAAAACAGAAGTCACCACCCCAAAGCAGACGTAGACAGAATATATCTACTCCCGCTTAGAAGGAGGCCGTGGCCTGTTACAGATAGAGAATTAAATAACAGTTGGACTAGCAAAGTACTCAGACACAAATAGTGGAAGACTCTTTGCTTTACATATAGTAAAGCAACACGAGAAAAAGAAAACGCTTTTCTCTATACACAAGAAGGCGATAAAATACAAAACAGAAACAAACTACACTGGCACACTGACCTAAAATGACAACATAGCAGAAACATTCAAAGAGATAAAAACAACATGAAAACTGAAATACAAAAGATACTCAAGAAATGGAGAGAAAAATCACTTCATGGCCAATACCCTGAAATGCTTGACAGAAAGGAAGTGAGCCTAAATAAAAGCCAACAATGGCTCAAAAGCTCTGGACTAAAAACTGCAAAAGAAGGACTGATTCCCGCTGCAGAAGACCAAGGCCTGACTACAAAAAATTATAAAAGCAAAATAATGAAAACAACCCTCAACACCAAATGCAGAATATGCAATCAGCACAATATGACAGTTGACCATATCATCTCGGGCTGCCCAATCTTTGCCAAGTCTGAATATATATATATATATACACGACAAAGTACGCAGGTATATCCACTGGGCAATATGCCAACATTACAACAGCAAAACTAACAACAGGTGATATAAGCCAAGTAAGGTACAAGACAACGATCAGACCACAATCATTTGGGATGTGCCGGTTCAAACCGACAAAGAAAAAAATAATAATAATTGCCCCAACATAATAGTCAAGGATTGGGGAAAAATATCTGCTTACTGGTAGATATTTCAGTCCCTTCTGATCAAAATTTTGCCAAAAAAGGAATGGAGAAATTGTCAAAGTATAAAAACCTGGGGATCTTTTCGGTTTGAACAGCAGTTTTTTTCTAGCGGTGTCATATGAAATTGTCACCCATAATTATGACCCTAGTATCGATCTATTGCATTTCATTCTGTTTTAGGGTTAGGGTTAGGGGTGGGGGGAAGGGTATCTTTTTTTCTTCACAGATGTAAATAAACCCAATCTGTTTCTTAAATGAGGGACATATTCATACGGCACAGAATGTTTTCACCTCAATAGACGTCATGGATTGGTTGAAATTGCAGAAATTGAAGAAACAAAAAAAAGAAAATATCATACAAACTATAGAATTTTCTCAATAAAGCCAAGAGAAAAAGATGTTTTATAAACACATTCTACCAGTATACGAAGTTTAAAAGTGTTTAGTTACGTGGAAATTATTTTAAAAAACTGCCGTTCAAACCGAAAAGATCCAAACCTCGAAATTGAAGTATTCAAAATGTGGGGTGCGAAGATAAAAAAACAATGCCAATGATATGTTTACCTCGTTTTACTTATGATATCTGTTTACAGCAAGATGAGTTAATCCAAAGAAAACTAAGTGTCTTAGACAGGTTCACTGCAGGTCGCTTGTGACAGAACATAAACATCTGGCACCCTAATGGCTTGTTCAGCTGCACCTCACATTCCGAAAACTAGGTCAAACTTTTCACTTTTACTCTCTCGGTTGTGAGTTTATTTGCTGTTTTAACACTGTCATTGTACCTCAGTATTGTAAAAAATTGTTTATAACATCTTACTGTGATGTGTATCTAATCTACAGTGTTCCGTGATATTCCAATTATCATTTAAATTCTTTTCTTTGTATTCCATATTTAGTTTGTCAGTTGTTTATTTTAAAGCTCATATCAAACTCCACAACCTTTATATTATTTGTCCAAGATTCAACTAAAATTCCAATCTTCCAGCTAGATTCCTCCATCTAAACTGCCTCACGAACCAAGGGAGGATCTTCCACGCGGTTGCTTGATCTCTTTACTGTTTTACTCTTTTACTTGTTTCAGTCATTTGACTGCGGCCATGCTGGAGCACCGCCTTTAATCGAGCAACTCGACCCCGGGACTTATTCTTTTGTAAGCCCAGTACTTATTCTATCGGTCTCTTTTGCCGAACCGCTAAGTAACGGGGACGTAAACACACCAGCATCGGTTGTCAAGCAATGCTAGGGGGACAAACACGGACACACAAACATACACGCACACACATATATATATACATATATACGACGGGCTTCTTTCAGTTTCCGTCAACCAAATCCACTCACAAGGCATTGGTCAGCCCGGGGCTATAGCAGAAGACACTTGCCCAAGGTGCCACGCAGTGGGACTGAACCCGGAACCATGTGGTTGGTTAGCAAGCTACTTACCACACAGCCACTCCTGCGCCTATAGCAGCCTGATCTGCTAGAAATAGCAGCCAAATATCTCTCAAAACCACACTCCAGTGTCTTGAAGTGTTAAAAACATGTTGAACACTGTCTAAATATAAAACCGAGGTAGTTACAGTTTGAACGATTTTCATTGCAGGTACTGCTTAATCAGCGCTGACTTAGGCTTAACGACAATAACAACAACAATAACATGAAGACGCATTTATTTTGCGAAACTTTCTTGTACTGATTGAAATGTAATTTACTTAAGATGGAAGAACAGTGATAAAAATTTGAATGCAAATAGACTTCTCATCGAATAAGAAAAGTCGACGTTTGATGTACATTTGTGGAACGTTTGCGATTGCGATTGACCAACAATTATTATCAGGAATCTTCGGAGAAGAGGCTTTACTTAATTCTCCAACATCTTATGTAAAAGTGAAGCCAAAAATTATATTTCGGCGAATTTGTTGTTCTTTAAACGCAGATCTACTCTAATCAAGCAGACTTGTATTCAAAAGACATTCATTTCGTGACAAATCTCTTTTTTTTTTCAAACGTTGTAAAATATTTTCTGTCTGGCACACAGTATTCTATTTCAATGGAAATTTCTAGACATGTGTAGTTTTACAATAATTACATTTTTATTTACTTCTTTTATTTTTTCTATTCTTTCACTTGTTTCGGTTATTTGACTGCGACCATGTTGGAGCACCGCTTTAAAGGGTTTTTTGACCGGAGAAATTGATCCCAGGACTTATTCTTTGTAAGCACAGTGCTTTTACTATCGGTCTCTTTTGCTGAACTGCTAAATTACGGAGACGTAAACACGCCAGCATCGGTTGTCAAGCGATGGAGCGGGGTGACAAACACAAAGGCACACAGACATTAATATATACCCACAAATATAGATAGACATACGGTAAGCCCCTTTCAGTTTCCGTCTATCAAATCCACTCACAATAGAAGACACTAACACAAGGTGCCACGCAGTGGGACTGAACCCGGAACCATGTGGTTGGAAAGCAAGCTTCTTATTACCTATTAGGTACCTTATTAGGTATCTTGGTGGATTCCTCCTTTTCGCCTTCGGCCCAGTGCGTCCATGCTGCCAACAAAGCACGCGGAATTCTGTTCTTGATTCGACGGTCATTCGGAATGCTCACAGCAGCCATATTCCTACCACTCTATGCCACGCTGGTGAGACCCATATTGGAGTATGGGATTCAAGCCTCTTCTCCTTATCTCTTCAAAGACATACAGCATCTCGAAAGAGTCCAGAAGCTGGCTACCCGCATGGTTCATGGTCTCAAAAATTTGTCCTACGAAGAAAGGCTGAGGACGCTCGACCTTTATTCTCTTGAAAAACGCCGCCGCCGTGGTGATCTCATTCTCGCCCACAACATCATAAGCGGAAAGTGTAACCTCTCGAAAGAGCTGTTCTTCACTCCTGCTCCAGAGCGTCGGCTGCGGGATCATTCCGAAAAGCTCTACCTGCGTCGATTTCATCTCAATCGAAGGAGAGGAGCTTTCTCCGTCCGGGTTGCGGATCCGTGGAACTCTTTACATGAACACCACCCTGTACTTAACTCCATGTCCCCCTACATGGCCTTGCTATTTGCTTTTGAGCCAAATTAACTAACTAACTAACTAACCTAGCCATGCCTGCGCCTCGTTAACCAGTTCCTCCGCCGGGAATCGGACCTGGGCCATCTGGGTGAGAACCAGGAATCTTAACCACTAGTTATTTATCTTTTATTTTTCGAGACATTAATAAAAATTCACTCTGCTATAGACACAAGGCCTAAAATTTTGAGGGAAAGGGCTAGATGATTATATGATTTTGAGGGAAGGGCCTAGATGATTACATGCTCAATTGGTACGTATTCTATCGACACCGAAACGATAAAAAGACAAGTCGACCTCGGCAGAATTTGAACTCCGAACGTAAAGCCGGAAGAAAGCATTTGGTCCGACGTGCTAATGATTCTATCAGCTTGCCGCTTTTGTTGGCACATAAGCCTTTCTGCTATAGGTCTGGTTGATTACATCGGCCTCACGCCCCCCCCCCCACCACCATCACGGCTCAGCTAGTATTTATTTTATTGACGAATGAAAAGTAAAGTTGTCCTTAACGGAATTTGTACTCAAAACGTAAAGCCAGAAAAAATACCCAAAGCATTTTGTTTTACGTGCTAATGACTCTGCCAGTGCGCCAGCTTTGTTGAGGTAATAATAATCATTTCTTCTATAAGGCGGCGAGCTAGGACAAACGTAAGCAAGCCGGGCGAAATGCTTAGCAGTATTTCGACTGCCGCCACGTTCTGAGTTCAAATTTCGCCAAGGTTGACTTTGCCTTTCATCATTTCGGGGTCGATTAAATAAGTACCAGTTACGCACTGGGGTTGATATTATCGACTTAATCCGTTTGTCTGTCTTTGTTTGTCCTCTCTGTGTGTAGCCCCTTGTGGGCAGTAAAGAAATAGGTATTTCGTCTGCCTTTACGTTCTGAGTTCAAATTCCGCCGAGATCGACTTTACCTTTCATCCTTTCGGGGTCGATAAATTAAGTATCAGTTGTGTACCGGGGTTGATCTAATCGACTGGCCCCCTACCCCAAAATTTCGGGCCTTGTGTCTAGATTAAAAACGAATAATCATTTCTACTATAGGCACAGAGCCTGAAATTTCGGGCGACCTCAGTATTCAACTGGTACTTATTTTATCGACTTCGAAAGGATGAAATGCTAAGTCGACATCGGCGGAATTTGAACTCAGAACGTAATGACAGACGAAATGCCGCTAAGCGTCTTGCGCAGCGTGCTAGCGATTCTTTTCTACTCTAGGCACAAGGCCCGAAGTTTTGAGGTAGGGAGCCAGTAGATTAGATTGACCCCAGTACGTAGCTGGTACTTAATTTATCGACCCCGAAAGGATGGAAAGTAAAATCGACCTCGGGGGAATTTGAATTCAGAACGTAAAAACAGACGAAATACCGCTAAGTATTTCATCCGGTGGGCTAACGTTTCTTATTTCTTTATTACTCACAAGGGGACAAACAAGGACAGACAAAGGGATTAAGTCGATTACATCGACCCCAGTGCGTAATTGTTACTTAATTTATCGCCCCGAAAGGATGAAAAGCAAAGTCGACCTCGGCGGAATTTGAACTCAGAACGGCAGACGAAATATCGTTAAGCATTTCGCCCGGCGCGCTAACATTTCTTATTTCTTTATTGCTCACAAGGGGCTAGACATAGAGGGGACAAACAAGGACAGACAAACGGATTAAGTCGATTACATCGGCCCCAGTGCGTAATTGGTACTTAATTTATCGACCCCGAAAGGAGGAAAGGCAAAGTCAACTTCGGCGAAATTTGAACTCAGAACGTAACGGCGGACGAAATACCACAAAGCATTTCGCCCGACGCGCTAACGTTTCTGCCAGCTTGCCGGCTTTGTTGAGGTATTAAGAATAAAAACAAAAGTTACAAAGTGTTATAGAGTGAAAATTTTTGTAACTTTAGCCCATCTGATCCATTCGTTCTCTATACGTTGTCACGACGATATACAAATTGCTATTTTCAGTTTCTGCATTTTTCTTCTTCTTTTTTTTATTCTACTTTTTCCGAAAAGCAACACTGCAACAATCTCAACAATTTGTCATATTTTTGAGAATTTAATAATTTTTTTTATGAGGCGTAAAGCTGCAAATTTTGAGGAAAGGGATTAGTCGATTACATCGACCCCAGTGCTTGACTGATATTTAATTTATCAAATTCGAAAGGATAAAAGGCCGAATCAACCTTGGCAGGATTTAAACTCAGAACGTAAAACTGGAAGAAATGCCGCTAAGCATTTTGTCCGACACCGTACCGATTCTGCCTGTACGTTGCCTTAATAGTAGTAATAAGAATAATGGTTTCAAATTTTGGTACGAGGAGAGCAATTTCGGAGGATGTAGGTAACTCGATTACATTGTCTCCGGTGCTCAGCTGGTACTTATTTTATCGATCTCCAAAACAATGAAAGGCAAAGTCAACCTCGGCACAATTTAAACGTAGAACGGAAAACCGAAAGAAATGCCGCTAAACACCGCCCTTTTTGAGTAACCAATTATGTAAATGTTAATAATAACGTCTAGAGGTGAAGATATTCAATGAAAGAAAATGAAAGAAAAAATTAGCATTAACAATGAAAGTGACGCACTGTAAGCCATAAACTTAACCCTAACACAACACCTAAACCCTGCTCCTTAAACCGTACCCTACATCCGGGCCCTTTGCTCTAACCCTACCCTAATTTCTAACTCTAACCCCTATGACTTACCCATTAGTTGCAGTTGGATTATATACATATAACAAATTTTGGAGAGCGGATGAATTTCATCGTCTGAAGATTTTAAGATTTAATCTTAAAATTTCGAATCTCTATTTTTTTAATTTTGGAATCTATTTTTTTCGC
>NC_042997.1:138819260-138831760 GCF_006345805.1 Octopus sinensis | reverse complement strand
CAGTGTATCTATGATCACAAAATAGATGTTACAGACCCTACAGTGTACATATGATCGGGAAAAGCGTGCTATAGTTTCTGCAATATAGTTATTATCCAGTAATGGATGTTATAGTCGTTACAGTGTGGTTACCCTTATGAAATAGATTCTAGAATATGGTAATTACCACGAAATTATGTTATAGTCTCAGCAATATAATCATGATCGTTCATTAGATGTTATAGTTTCTACAATGTAGCAGTGATCACGGAAGATGTTATAGTTTCTGCAATGTAGTTCTGATCACGAAAGATGTTACTGTCCCTACAATGCAGTTATGATCACGAAAGACGTTATAGTCTCTATAATGTAATTCTAGTCACGTGATGTATGCTATAGACTACAATTTAACGTGATGATTATGTGATGAATGCTATTGTAACCACAATGTTTTATGGCCGCAAAATGGAAGTTTTACTCTTCACAGTGTACTTATGGTTGCAGGCTGGTTGTTACAGTGTATACTGTGTTTTGTTGTGATCAAGATCTAGTTCGTATATAGTCTCTACTGCAATACTGAGTTCAGGAGATTCCTGTTATTGTCTCTACTGCAAAACAGATCTGGGCTTCGTTGATGTTATCTCTACTTTAAAACTGAGATCTGGGCTCGGTTGCTAGTATCTTTACTGTATATTAATATGAAGACGTAGTTGCTATTAACTCAAGTGCGATATTGAGGTTAAGATCGCTGACCCAGCGTGTTGATGTTAGTTGGAGAATGAGCTGGATATAATAGAGTAGCAGTAGAAATGTTTTTTCTTACACATGGTAGTTATATATTGTTTCTGTCGTTGTAGATGGAAGCTGGTTTCATAAAATGTCATCATGATGTTGGTAGCCCAATTCTGGTTCTTCAAATATGTAAATTTTGTCATTAAGAGGCATGAGATATTTCAAAACAGTTCCAAGATATTCCTTAGCAGCTGGTTCATATAGTGACCGCATCCTGGAGTAGATCGGTGTTGAAAATGCTATGAAATAATATTTTAGAAAAGATCATCGTTTATGACAGATCACCATGTTATATTTATCTGACGCTAGCTGTTTATGAAATGAGTCAATGTTATTATTCAGAGACATTGGCAGTTCTGCATAATCACTGCGGAAGCTGAGTGTTTGTTGTCTCCATGTCATTATCACATACAACTGGGCGGTGTAAGTAATATTGTCTTCACCATTGACAAGAGTAGCTGGGCGATATTGTTACTATATTCTCAATGTCATTGTGAACAATGCTGAGCGTGAGTAGTTTTCATGTTGTTGCTAATAAGTGTTGAGTATTAGAATTGGAATGTCCATGTTATTGTGAGCAACAGCAGGTTGTATTATTTGTAGTCTTGATGTTATTGATAACAGTAGCAATGTTTCGTTGTAGCTAAGTTAATTTTAGCAAAAGGCCGATGTTATATATACGGTATATAAACCAAGAATAGATGTAAGTTTTGTACATCTGATCTTCAGTACAATAGAGCTGTTATATACAGCCTCCATATTAATGTAAAAGCAATTTGTGGAACTGTATTATCAGTGAAGTTCTTTTAGAGCACAAACCAATTGCTTATATATGTATTCATTATATACCGACAATTTGTTAGCTACCGATAGAGTTAGATGAATAATATACACGATGTGATTGGTAATAAAACATTCTGTTATATTAAGTTGATATGAATTTGTGTATTCATTTTGTTCTCCAGTTCTATATTTAAGAGATGAGGAATTATGTACATTATTTACATTTGACGGGTATTTGTCCTCATCATGCTTGTTGTTAGCACAACGTTTCGGCTGATATACCCTCCAGCCTTCATCAGGTGTCTTGGGGAAATTTCGATTCCTAAGGTATTTTTCGATTTTATTATTATTATTATTATTATTATTATTATTATATTATTATTATTATTATTATTATTATATTATTATTATTATTATTATTATTATATTATTATTATATTATTATTATTATTATTATTATTATTATTCAGGTCACTGCCTGGAATCGAACTCGGAATCTTGGGGTTATAGTGAATAATAATAATAATAATAATAATAATAATAATAATAATAATATCGCATATAATAATATGCGATAAGGAAGAAAGAAAAGTCGAGATATATGACAGGTTAGCTTGGGAGGTTAAGCAGTTGTGGTCGATGAAAAAGGTAGCAGTAGTACCAATAATTGTTGGTGCTCTAGGAACAGTGAGCAAAATTCTCGAGAAGTACGTGGAACAAATAGGGGCTGCAATAAAGGTGGAGTACTTGGAGAAAACAGCACTGCTTGGAACCGCTCAAATACTCCGGAAGGTGCTCGAAAAATAAGAGGTGTTACCTTAGTTCCCTGGTAGTGAGCAGCTGACAATGTAGTACATGTCCAGCATTAGAAGCTGTGCAAAGGCAACAACAACAACAATAACAACAACAACAGCAGCAGCAGCAGCAGCAGCAGCAGCAGCAGCAGCAGCAACATCAACAACAACAACAACAATAACAATAATAATAATAATAATAATAATAATAATAATAATAATAATAATAAAATCGAAAAATACCTTAGGATTGAGAACCCAGTTTCGAAATTTCCCCGAGACACCTGATGAAGGCTGGAGAGTATATCAGCCGAAACGTTGTGTTAACAATAAACAAGATGAGAACAAATATCCGTCAAATTTAAATAATGTAAATAATGTTCATTGTGTTCTGTTGATGTATTCTCCATTTCGTGTTACTAAGTGCTGGGTGCTTGTTCAGTGTTATCATAAACAAAAGCTGATTACTAGAAGAACTCTTAATGTGTTAATTGTTAAATTCCTCATATGTTATTGTTAGCAGCTGATGGGTGATGGTGTCCGAAATACTGTTCCACACTTTAGTTAACAGCAGCTGGCTATTACAAGAACATTACATGCTGTTGTTGACAATTGCTCTTTGTTAAAAGTTGTCCCTAAGGTAATGTTTACAGGTGCCTGGTGCTATATTTTCCAACTGCTGGGTTGTTGGTCAAACTATTTTCTCAATTTTGTTTTTTAACAAGTGGTCACCGTTGGAAGTTACCTCCAAGTCATTGTTTTCAGGAGTCGGATGTTATTTTCTCAATTTTATTATATGCAATTACTGGCTGTTGGTATTCGTAATATTGCTTCTAGCTGAGCTAGATGGTACAGGAGTGTTATGTTATATAATTGGTCTATTCCTTGTGATGTTCAATAGGTACTTGGTGTTATGCATACTCTTCTTTATATTTGAGAGGAGCAAGGTGTTACAGCGTGTTCCTCTGTTAATTTAGATATAAGAAGTTGTACTTTGTCCAAGCATTGAAAACTTATGCTGCCAGGCAGACATGTAATGTCGGGATAAATGAGAGTGGAACAGCTTTGATCATGGTCTGCCAACATGTGATAGAACTGATCCCTACCAAACAGGTACAACATCAAGCGGTACTGTTAGTAATGGTGGTAATGTTGATAGTATAATGGGGGAGGTCTGTTTGTGGTTTAGTAGGGACGTTAGTGATGTTAGTGATACTACGAGTTGTGGAAGATGGGGATTTAGTGTGTTAGTCATACTACTTGAGTGTTGGCGTTGTATAATCCCGAAATCAATCCTTATCCCATGTAGACCTGCCTATAATTAAAGGCATTCCAGCCACACGAAGCCCTTCATTGGACGCCAGATTACACTACTCAATGAGATCTTCCTATTTAGATGTTAGGAATGTTGTTATATAAGAGATTTTGTCTCTATATCGTTCCTCCAACGTACAGTTCTCTATTGATCCTGCAACGCTAGTGGCCATTTTATGTATCTCCGATGAAGCGATATCTTGATAACTTTAAGATGGTTCTTCATACTCACCACTTCATAAAACTGTATACCCCGTTTTAACAGTTTGTTACTTGTAATACAATAGGTGAACATGTACTGATACTACTGTACATAGTTATATTAGCACTAGTATGATATTGTTTCAGTGCTGTTTACACAAAGGTACCAGACTTATTAAGTAGTATATCTGTCTTCATTATTTGTATAATAGAGCTTATGTTTTAGTTTTCTATTTAACATTGTCACTTTTCATTGGGTAAATATCAAAAAAACTACAACTAGGATATAACATTATCAAAAGTTATTGTGAATTTATACCACAAATGCAATGACCTTAAATGTTTATAAGTTTACTCGTTATATTTAAGAGCAGTTGCTTGTTATGCATCACCAGCTTTGCTGCATATAATCAGAATTAGATATTATTAAATTACTATTAGTTATATATAACATAAGGTGTTTGAATTTTACAACAATTCGATTATATATTTAACAGTTGTTGGGTATGTTTATTATAGATACCTATCTTGTATCAGTCTACATGTTTCATCATTGGTATAAGTGTTCTCTGTTATCATTTATTTTTATTATATATTTACTCCGCTGTTGTTCTTTCAGTTATAATTGTATAAACTTTAAATTTGTCAATTTTGAGCGTCATTTTAATTTTTTCTCATCTACTTTCTTTTGTATTTCAAACTTTGTTTAACATCATGGCCAGTGAGCATAATACTGTGTGATGGTAATCGTCACATATTGTCGTGTAAATGAAAATCAAAAGAATTTGATGAGCCCAGCGTATATTTTTCATTTGTCTTAATAGCTATTATATAATTTTTCTTTTGTTGTTATCAGAAATAGTTACAACATGGTTATTTACTGATACACAAATACACCGGTACAGCGGTTTTTGCTTGACCCTTCAGCCTGTATAACATTTTGCTTATATGTTGGTGTACACAAATACACCCGTATACAAGATTGTAAACAATGAAAGTAGTTGTAATAATTTTTTTGGTACCAGACATCATTACAACGGTAAACGCTAGACAGAATGGTTGACAGAATGCAGAGAGAATGATAGAGATGTGATGTCATCGTCGTGATATAAAATGTTCTTTACTATCTCGTACGTAACGAACCCGCCAACACACACATTCACAGATACATACACACCCATATACAAAATGTGACGTCGTCGTCCTCGTCGTTGTCGTATAAAACGTCCGTTACTATAGATGATTATAGAAAGATTATTTTCGGGAAAATGTTATATAGTTTCACTCCAAGTGAAAATACAAATTACATGATGACATTCGCGGGGTGTAATATTATTACCTTGTAAAGTTTGACTTGATTTGGTGGAGCCGTTTGAGAAGGCATAGAGAACAAACAGACAGACAGACAAAGAATTTTATATAGAGAGAGATTTAAGATTTAAATTCCTATAAATGTTTTAGATTTGTTAAACCACTTGTTTTTCATGTTTGCGTGTGTGCGTTTTTTTCTTTTTTTTTTGTTATTTTTATAGAATTGTGATTGGAATTTGTGCGTGTATGGGATTGTCATATAAATAATATATAATAAATTATACATCATTTCCGCCATGTCAAATGAATATGTATTGCGAGTGCCAAGGCAGAAATAGTACTATATTCTCAGCCTTGTTCACGCTGTCATTATTCTTTGGGCTCTATCTGTCAATAAGGTAGAGTTTGAATCATGTTCAATTAAAAGAAATTTTTCAAAGACTAAAACAAAATATTATTTTATATTTAGCTAACAAATGCTTTTAACACTATGATATGAAGATTACAAGGTACTGAATGGGAATAAAGTACGTTTCTATTTCAGGAATATATCTCATGGATTATAAATAGATGCCTTGTTATAAATTTGATAGGAGTTATGTATTAAAGACGTATTCTTTGTTGTATTTTCATAAGAACTGAGAGATATGAAGTCGCTCCTTATACTTAAAAGTAGGTTCTCATAAATTCACTCTGTAGTTTAAAAAAAAATTTTAATTGTTATAATATCAATACCTGTTTAACTAGTATAACAATGCTTTTATTCCAATATTTCTCTCGTATTTCATCTCTAAGTTATTATTATTATTATCATTATTATTATTAATATTATTATTATTATTATTATTATTATTATTATTATTATTACAATTGTCATCTGAATTTACTTGAGAGTTCATTCACCTGTTATCGTTTTATGTCATTGCTACTTTTTTCTTATAATTGCTGTCAGCTTTTACACATTCAGTTTTATATATAATAGCTATCAAGTGTTTTATTGCATTAAACCTCCTATATTCTATAACTGGAACAATTTTCTTTCATCTCTTGTATTTGTAAACATTTATTAAAGTTGAATAAAAATTATATTCCCTCAACGTTTCAACGTATCATTTGACTGTACTGAAATCCACCCTACATGATGTTCTTGAAAATCGTAGACGATTTCAGTTCTTTCAACATCAGATAACTTTGTCCAGTTGATCCATGTATATTTGACAGTCACGGTTTGCATCTTATCAACAACAAGTCATGGATGTTCCTTCTTGATCTAATATAATCATATAATAGCTTCTTCTACAATTTACCCCACTAGTGGATTCTAAACCAATCGTAACTTTAGAGAATGAGAATCCCATTCTTATCAGCTTTCAGAAGCCCACACTGGTTCGCAGCTAGTCCATCAGCTTGTCTCTGAACTGCTCCACTAGTTTCTGATATTTAGAGAGCATCATCAACAACATGAAGCCCCATTATAAACACTACAATCCAATCAAATTTTAATATTTACGGCAAAATCTGAGATTCCTCAAAAAATCCTACAAAGGGATCACTGGCGATTCGGTGAATTAAACATCAAAGATGTTTTGCCCCACGCAGAAACTGCAGGAGCTACTCAGAGGTTTTGCAAGATTTAATTCCAGTGCTATCCTGGAAACTTTTCCGTATTGTCAGCAGGTATCTCAGGGTCACAAGCGTTTCGCCCCTTAGTCTATACGCTTTACCTATGTGGGACATGAAGGATTGAGTTAATCTTCAACTACAGAAAGGTTCCACTTGCTCTCTCCCTCAACCATAGGCAACTTGAGCTAGTTTCAGCGGCTGTGCCTATTTACTTGAAGGATTTCTTCAGTTGTCTAGGATCCCGATCTATCTTCTGCAGGAAATAATTAAGCCAAAACTTGACAAAGGCTTCGTCGACTAAATCCTGATATTTCGATTTCTTTATCTCGTGCGAAGTATCCAGCCTTTTTCTCTCAGGGTACTGCAAATTCAACCCCGATCATTGTTTTTGTATTCCGGAATAGCAGGAATATGTCTGGTCGGAGTGATGTTATCATTATCCTTTCTAGGAAGACAAGTCTGCTTCTTAGGTCCACTTGCACCTCCCAGTCTAAAACTGGACGCAAAATATAAATTGAGTCCCCTTTCATTGCTTTCACCTTGGGAGCTCTGTCACCTTCTTCTGGGAATTTGGTATTCCTTGGTAGTGGTGGTGGTGGTGGTGGTGGTGGTGGTGGCTGGTGTTTATTAACCTCAATCCTTTGCATATTTGTCCACTAGGTAATTTCTAGAAAGAGCCTTATCATATTTCTTCTTGTATCAGCATTCTCCCAGTATCCTAGTGCATCCGGTAAAAATATGGTTCAGGGTGGGAATAGTTGTTCCGCACTTGTAGGAAGGGTCTTGTTCTTTACTCCATATGTTAAGGGTGCTTGGAGTTGGCAAAAGGTTAGTGACAGCACAAAGAAAGAAGAACAATCTTCCCTGGTCAAGTCACCAATGCACGTTCAAGTGTCCACGGCACCTATTGACCCTAGTGGGCAAGCCCTACTGCCTTCACTCAGTGATCCCCCTCAGTTGAATCACAGATACTTTGTACTGTGAGCTCGCCTGCCCCTGGTATTGGTACTTTTCCATATCTTAATAGGCGAAAAGACGGTAGCGTAGAGGTGGCGCGCCAGTCATCAGACACTGTAAACGCGATACCTCATTCCGGAATATTCTTACAAATTCTGGATGACAGTTACTAGAAAATCCTTTATAGTACCGATCGAATGAATCTTTCTTCAATGGTTAGTTACTTATTTCTCCTAATTTTCTCGATAGAAAATCTGAAAATTTTATATCTAATACTGCCCGGTATTCTTGTTGTTTTATTGTGTGCGTGTGCATGTGTGTGTATGTGTGTGTGTGTGTGTGTGTGTGTGTGTGTGTGTGTGTATGTGTGTGTGTGTGTGTGTGTGTGTGTGTGTGCGCGTGCGCACGTGTGTGTGTGCACGTGTGTTGTGAATCTGTAATATGCGGTCTTTGTTTGTGTCCGGTTGTTGTAATGTAATTAATATAAATACTTCACGTTAACTCCACCATGTCTAATTCATTATTCAAGACAGAAATGCAGCAGTTTTATTATTTTTCGCAGTTTTGCTCACACTGTCATCATTTCCAGATTTCCATCTCTATTTCAGGACTGGAAAAGAAAATATCTTTTCTCTTTGGCCGAGAAATACATTTTACATTTGAATTGAAATTCTGGTACTCATGTTCTAAGAAACTAAATAATCAACGGATTATAAATGTTCTTATCGTTCACACTAAATTCGTATAATGCGTCAGTCTTATCCTCTCATCTCACATTTGCATGCTTCTTTACTGCTGCTATATGTTTTCTCCCTATCAGCCGTTTATATAATAATGGCTGTTTCTTTTGTCATTTCATTGTATCTATAACACTGTGCAACACGATTTTTATCCTTGGTTAGCAACTGTTATTTTCTATTTGCTTACTCCTAGAGAGTATGAAAAACAGCTAATAATTCCTTTAAACTTAGCTTTTGTTATATTTATTCAAACCCCCAAACAATCCCTCTCGATACATGGCTATGATGCTCCCTCACTACTCCTGCCCATGACCAGAGATGCACATATTGTCAGCCAGTAAGCGACACGCTCAATTGGTTATGGTCAAGCAACTGACAAGCAAAACTGTGGTATTGAGCAGAATATTTGCTATAACGATATTTCTGCTTCAGCATCACATCACTGAATCTGTCTGAAATGTAATGGAAAATAGGTCAGTTTCAAAACATTGATACCCAGGTCACAAAAGCAAAGTTTGAGGAGAATAATAGTCATTTCTTTTATTTCTAGATAAAACCAAGTAGGAAATAACACTTACCGACCAAAGACAAAAGAATAAAATTTAAAAATTGGTACCCTGTGTTATTCTTATATGTATTGCTAAAATTTTTCTCCGTAATATTACCAATATACCTTGCACACGTATTTTATGCGCTCGTGTTATTTAGTCTAAATAGCATATGCTCAAAATACTTACCACTTACTTATGTCCGATTCCCCAACGAATTCTTATCACGAAAGTATCGCTTTTGTTATTTTTTTATACGATATTGAAAATTATCTTTGTCTGGGAGGTAGAATGTATTTCTACTCTTAACATATACCACAGCTGGGTTATTTTTCTGGATTTCAACAGGTGAATTAGTGCAATTTCCGCGGCCGAATAAGCTGCGCACATGGTTGAAGAATTTCCTAATTCTACCTGGCATTATTCAAATAAAAATTGCAATTCAGTAAGATAAATATATGAACTAATTGAATGCAAGCAATCAATGAATTATATATTATCCGCAAGAATTTGATTTGTAGCGTCAGTTAGAAAACTGAGAGAGGTGAAGAGAAAATTTTTCAAACGGTATGCCATTGTTGATTCTGACGTAAAATTAGAAAGTGGGTGAACTGGCAGAGTCGTTACAACATGGGCTGGAATAATTTTCCTCTTTTTTTTCCTCCAGTGAGTTCGAATTCCGGCGATATCATCTTTGCTGTTATTTATTTATTTCATTTGGTAATCGAGAAATAAAATACCAGTCCAGTACTGGACTTGGTTGTACAGAATTGGTTGTATTTCATCATTATCGTATACGTACATAGTAACGCGTGAAATTTTTGTATATTTTTCAAGCTTCCTGTTGTAATTTACGATAAGTTATCTTTGTTCAAAGTTTGGCTTGGTTTTCTTGTTATTTCTAGATAGAAATGAAAATTAATACTTGCTATTTCCGGCGGTCAAGCCTCTACCATTGACAAGGCCAGGAAAGGCCGAAGTCACATGATCTGGTATTCTTGGCCGTGACGATGGCGGGTAATTTATCTCCTTCTATCGATGTAAACGAATGCTTAAATACACCGGAAAGTCCATATGAGAGGTTATCTCATGATAACTACCGCTGTATCCTATGTTCCTATGTCCTAAAACATATCCACTTTTAGGTGGGGATAAATACTACTTTTTGTCATTAATACTGCTTCTGTATATATATATATATATATATATATATATTATATATATATATATATATATATATATATATATAGATGCTTTACAAATATATATATATATTTGTAAAGCATCTAAGGCAAGCGAGACTGAAAGAATGAGGCGAACACCCAATGTCTTGTAGATTAACATTTGAAGCACTTGATCATACTTTACAATATCTTAAGGGTAATATCAACTTCATATATGGAGACTTAATCTTGCACTCCTGTGATTTCACTTTCACTTTGCTAGTCAGCTTGATGAACTGAAAGAATGCCTCAAAGAATCCTATAATTTCAGACGAAATTAAAAACTTCGTCTTTCTACTGATATGCGTGTTGTATTTAATATAGATATCTCAGCATCCCAATTTCATTGATCAACAAGCACCAATCCAATCAAAATGTTATGAATTACTTCACACTGTAGTTGTAGTTAACGGTGCTGATGTATTTTTTCCAGGTCTCTTGTCCATTGCTGTCCATCCTCACAATCGACAAGTGAGAGTAGGAACACGCATTGCGCTGCACCAAAACTCTGTAACAGAACAGGTCTAGTTGTCGAAACTTTTATGCTCCACGTATTCAAAGCTGCTATTATGACTGGTAGCAAATGGAAAGATGTTTTCATTCCATGTATTCTCCTCATGTCATTAGATATATCATGTCGGTTCAAATGCCAGCAGTTTCCACGGACAAAGTGTTGTCCTATGAAGGACAGCAAGTCTCTGGTACAGTACTTCATGTTTGTTGGATTTGTACTGAAACGATTATGTGTCAACCAGATCAGTACTATGCTCCATGCTCACATGTTGGCCCGAGCAGACAGTTTCAGAATACTAATCATAGGGGAAAGAATATTGCCTACATGAGAGCTATTGCTAATTAAAATACATAGATGATAGAATTGCTTCTGTTTTATGTATTGTATACAAATGTAGAATTGAAAAAATATGTGTGTGTGTGTGCGTGCATATGTGTGTGTGTGTGTGCGTGCATATGTGTGTGTGTGTGTGCGTTCGTGTGTGTGTTTGTGTAGTATATATGTATAGATATATATTTATAAACGTTCTAAAAATTATTCACAGCCTTGGATTTTTATCGCATTCTGTTAATTTATGTGTGGGTGTGCGTATGTAGATAGATAGGTAGATGGATAGGTAGATAGATAGATAGATAGATAGATAGATAGATAGATAGATAGATAGATAGATAGATAGATAGATAGATAGATAGATAGATAGATAGATAGATAGATAGATAGATAGATAGATGATTAACTTCATACATCACATGCATCACAATCCGATGATGGATTAGCTTGTAGACACTTCGAAGTCACTTTCAATACTATTTTTTGTTAAAGAATAATACATTTGTAACCTACAAAAATCTGAAGTAACCCTTGAGATTAATGTAAAATTGCTTTTATTATAACTAAACATAAAAACAATCATTTATATAAATACATATATGTGTGCATATATAAAGGGTGAATTCACAAAAAAAAAAGTAATAAAAGACGAAGACATGTGGTGTAGACAGCAAACAGATGTATTAGCTTAACGCTCGGGAAGTGAAAAAGTCTTTAACGTTTCGAACGTATGCTCTTCCACAGAAAGAAACAAGGAGAGAAAATAAAGAATGTGTAGTAGCTAGCGATCTATCATGGTGAATACCCAACAGAGGGGTCACACAGGAGAGCTAGGAAGAATGGGAGATAATAAAGTAGTGTGGATCCCAAAACGAAGGTGTGCGTGCGTGTCTATAAGAGAGCATTATGTGCGTGTGGAAGAGGGCTGGTGACCTTGACGTGTGCGTGCGCGTGTGTGCATGTGTAGGTGTGTGGATGATAGTGTGGGGCTGGGAAGTGGTCAGTGTTTGTGTGTGCGTGGGTGTGTGATGTGATGTGGTGAGGTGTAGTATGGTGGTGTATGGTGTGGTGGTGTGATGTGATGTGGTGAGGTGTAGTATGGTGGTGTATGGTGTGCTGGTGTGTGGTGTGCTGGTGTGTGGTGGGGTGGGTGGGGTGTGGTGTGTGTGGTGTGGTGGTGTTGGGATGTAGAGGAGGCGAGAGTGGGGAAAGCAACGGTGGGATGTGGGTTAGGCTGAGGGTGGGGTAGAAGTGGGGGTAGGGGTGGGGTATATGGGAGTGAGTGTAAAGGATGGGGTGGGGTGGGTGTCATGGGATGGATAAGGAAGGTGGAGTTTGATTGTATAGGAGTGGGATTACGAGGGAGGGGTGACGATGAAGGGAGAAGGTGG
>NC_042997.1:138796760-138809260 GCF_006345805.1 Octopus sinensis | reverse complement strand
ACGCACTGGGGTCGATATAACCGACTTAATCCGTTTGTCTGTCCTTGTTTGTCCCTTCTGTGTTTAGCCCCTTGTGGGTAGCAAAGAAATTGGTATTTCATCCATCTTTACGTTTTGAGTTCAAATTCCGCCGAAGTCGACTTTGCCCTTGATCCTTTCGAGTTCGATAAAATAAGTATCAGTTGACCACTCTCCCCCGAAAATTGCTGTCCTTGTACCAAAATTTGAAATCAATATTTATTCTTTGATCAGAATAAATGTTATTAATAGAAATAATAATAATTTAGAATGAATCTATACTGCAGAGTTAGATGTGAGAAGGTATAGTTCTGTAGCCAAGTTCTTTCAATTTCTGTAACAAAACTTGAGGGACATGTGTAGTCGTGGGGAAGAATTCGTTCTTTACGATTGAGCAATGCTTCCACGTAAAGGTTAAAGCTCTTGGTGCATTTTTTCGATTTCCCTCCAATAGGTATCTACTGCTACGGTTTCTACAGGATTAAAAAAATGGTGGTAAATGATTCGACTTGCCGACCACCAAACAGTGCCTATAATCGTTTTTGGGTGCGGCTTAGATTTGGGAAAGTGTTTTAGTGCTTCACTTTGGTCTAATCACTGCACGAGACACCATCGGTTGTCGTGTAGCATCTATTTTTTGACACGTGTCACAATACGGTCAAGAACTGGATCGTTTCTGTTGCACAAAAGAAGCGCCGCCATAAAACCGATTTTTTAAATATTTTTCATACAGCACATATGGCACCCATTTGTCGAGCTATTTTCATATTCCACTGCGATGCAAATGAACAAATGATTAACGTTTATTTCTTTCTACAATCTCTCAGTGTGTTTTATGTAGGTTTGCTTCGTGGTTGTCCCCCAACTTGTCGATGGTAATCGCAGGTTTTTAGCAACCTTCTTCATTTTCAATACACTCGTCGCTACGACAAAATATTTGAACCAATGTTGAGTTGTATGTTCTTTGAGCGTCCCCTGACCAAATTATTTATTGGTTGATGTTGCCATCTGTTCCTTCCGCTCCGAGTTCTATTTTGACCTTTAGAGTCACCAGAATTTAACTTGTCCCCTTATGTTTAATTGGACTGCTTAAAACAATTTATTTTAAAAACAAAGAAAAGCTTTTACTATAAGCTTTTACAATAAATCAATAAATCAATAAGCTCAAAATCTGTGCCGTAAAAGGGTATATTACATATATATAGTTAAGAAGTAGTTTGTTCTGAAATGCATCAAGTTTGAATAACAAAATGAGTAGTTAAAAACATTTGGTCCCATTTGATGTGAAGTGAGCCTGAAACCGAGCAAACGTAGATGCAAAGAAAACGTCTCCAATACATAGCCTTACTAGAGTAACTGATTGAAAATTCTAAGTGAATCAGAAGAATCCCATGAAACTAGTGATGGCCCTTCATCCGAAATTGGTGGCCTTGTGTCGAAATTTGAAACCAATATATGTGTAGGTACGCGTATATCTATCTATCTATCTATCTATCTATCTATCTATCTATCTGTCTATCTATCTATCTAAGTATGTAAATATATATATATCTTTTATATTGTATTTGTTTCTGTCATTAGACTGCGGCCAAGCTGAGGAAATATATATATATATAATGTATATATAATATATGTGTGTGTGTGTGTATGTGTGTGTGTGTGTGTGTGTGTGTGTGTGTGTGTGTGTGTGTGTGTATTTACCTTTTAAGTTCGTTAACAGGAAACGCTTTGAATACTCATATAAAAGCTCCTATTTTATTATGCCGGTTACAGCTTAAAGATACCAACTGGCAATACCAGATTTTGGGGCCGCACCGAGCTGTGCAGATATAACGTAGGATAGATATAGTAATAATATAGAATTACTATCCCTCAATAATCCTCTTTATTTTCCGTTTCTCCCCTCGTTCTTTGCTGTCCCCTCTCTTTCTTCCACTCCCTACTATCTTCCATCTCCTCACTCCCTTTATTTCTTTCCTTCATCCTCTCTCTTATCCCCTTTCCCCTCTGCCTGCTTGCTCATTTCTCTCATCTCTGTCTTTTCTGGACGAGACGCCCATCCAGCTGGACGTTATTTCCCTCGCTTCTCGACATTTTTTTCTCTTCTCTTTATTCTATATCCTTTCAAAATTTCTCCCAGGCGTTACCCATTATAATACGACTTGGTATAACGGTCCTTAATGCTTGTCTTTGTTGAGTGTTTACTCTGTACGTCCACTCTGTTGCTGTTTGTTCGTTCGAAGCCCTAACTGTCCACAAATTTTATATTTTAAAAATTTCTGGATGCTGCTGTGTTATGAAGTTTTCCTATCTTGTTGTTGAATGCTCGAAATAGGGAGTAATAAGCAGTCGACAACTGAGGAAGAGTTAGACGTATGTTTATGTGTTTTCCGTGGTTTACGTGGTGTGTCCTGTATTTAATGTGTATGCGCATGTTGTGTGTGTGTGTGTGTGTGTGTGTGTGTGTGTGTGTGTGTGTGTGTGTGTGTGTGTTTGCTTTTTATGTGAAGTTATATATGATAACAATTTACAGTAAATTGAAAATTAACTTAATACCCTTTAATGGAGTACATATCTATTAATTTTTTTTTTCAAGGGATGTATTGACTAACTTCGAGATTTTTGAAAATTTTGTGCTACTTTCTACAAATTGATCTGCCAACCGTATTCCGAAACATCCAAATCCCTCTCCTTCTTCGAGGCATATAAAAACATAACACCTCGTGATCTTTTTTACTCATTTCTTTCAACATCGTAAGTTTTCGTTATTTCTTATAAATTTCTGGCTATGTTCATTTTCCCAATAATTCTTCAAACTACATCGTTACAAAAAAAGTATGTGACAGTTTCTCTGACAGTAAAAGAGAGTTGTAATACATACATACAAACATCGAATCGTGACAGTGATAAATTTCTTTCTGCTTTTTGACAATTTATGGTGCTGTTGTAAATGACAAACGATTTTTCATATTTGCAAATAGATTTTTTTTTTGAAATCCATCTACAAAAATACAATTACATTATAAAGATTAAGTGAATTATTTTTTTATTGAAAATAACAAAAAATAAAAGTTTTCTTTCGATGTTGCACAAATATGTGTGTGTATATATATATATATATATATATATATATATATATATATATATATATACATACATGTGTGTTTGTGTATGTATATATGTATGTATGTATGTATGTATGTATGTATGTATGTATGTATATATATATATATATATATATATATATATATATATATGCGTGTGTTAATATATACATATGTGTGTGTGCGTGAGTGTGTGTGCGTGTGTATGTAGACGTAATGAATATACACACATACACAGGAATTTGTACATATATAATATAAATTTTAAATTTTGGCACTGCGCCAGCAGTTACAAAGGAGAGGATAAGTCCATTCATCGACCACAATGCTCGACTGGTGCTTGTTTTATCGACCTCCAAACGATGAAAGGCAAAGTCGAACGCGGCGGCGTTCAAACCCAGAATATAAAGACAGACAAACTACCTATTTCTTTATTACCCACAAGGGGCTAAACACAGAGGGGACAAACAAGGACAGACATAGGTATTAAGTCGATTAAGTGTGCAACTGGTACTTAATTTATCGACCCCGAAAGGATAAAAGGCAAAGTCGACCTCGGCGGAATTCGAACTCACAACGTAACGCAGACGAAATACCGCTAAGCATTTCGCCCGGCGTGCTAACGTTTCTGCCAGGTCACCACACTGTAAACATATATAATATTGTGCGTGTGTGTGTGTGCGATAGGAGAAATGGGTGGTGTGTCTTTTGTGTCTTGTTATTGGATTGTAATTGCTGTAACTGAGGATTGAACCCGAGTCGCAGTCTTAACTCACATCTTGCTTTATAATAATTATTATACCTCATACTTTATTTGAATCATTCTTTGGAGAGCAGCCAGGCTGAGGCACCGCATTGAAGGGTCTCATCGAACAAATCGAAGTCAATACTTACATTTTGAAAGTCTGGTACATATTTTATCTAACCCTGTGGCCGAACCGCTAGCTAACAGGGAACGTAAAGTGAAACCAACACCGGTTGTATAGTGAGGAGAGGACAAGCACAAAGAAATACTCACACACAATATATATATATACGTGTGTGTGTGTATACATATATATATATATATATATATATTATATATATATATATATATATATATATATATAGATAGATAGATAGATATATATATACATATATATATATATATATATATAATAACAATTAAGGAACGGCCATAATAGGCCATTCACCCACTAGAAATAACAGCCAAAGCTTCTACCGCAAATAAAGATCAATTCCGTAAACAGGAGAAAATTAAAAAAACATTTACCCTGTAATTTCTTGTACGGTATACCGTTTCATCCGCTGTTTAATGGTAAACTAACATGATTAAATTAAATCAAGCCAATCTTCCATAAGCCCTCGGATTCTTCAGCAAGAAATAGCTCAAGTCGGAACAGATATTTACACGAGGCATACCCAATCTTGCCAAGTCAATATCTGACCTAAAATTTTCAAATCGTCGCACTCGCGCCAAATTTATCGGCAGCAAATAAATATCAGCCGTCGATTCCATTACGGAATTAACCAAAAAATTCATAATTAATCAATATAGGGTGGCAAGGAAAATTTTGTAGAATTTTATTGCCACCAGCGGCCCAGTGGGAAAAAATTAAATAGTCATAGACCATTTTTAAGTTCAACAATAACAATTACAATAACAGCTTTGGCTGTTATTTCTAGTGGGTGAATGGCCTATTATGGCCGTTCCTTAATTGTTATTGTTGAACTTAAAAATGGTCTATGACTATTTAATTTTTTCCCACTGGGCCGCTGGTGGCAATAAAATTCTACAAAATTTTCCTTGCCACCCTATATTGATTATATATATATATATATATATATACATACATACATACATACATACATACATACATACATACATACATACATACATATACATATGTATATAGAGACTGACAGACAGATAGATAGATAGATAGATAGATAGATAGATAGATAGATAGATAGATAGATAGATAGATAGATAGATAGATAGATAGATAGATAGATAGATAGATAGATAGATAGATAGAGGGTGCGATGGGTAAATTGTGTCCATTTTATATTTTTAATTTCGGGTATGCGCATTGTTTGTTTTTCCTTTTGTCGACTATACAGTATAGTAGGGTCAGCTGGGCACTATCTGCGAGAAAAATAGCACCATGACGTAATTCACTCTGCCAGAAATTTGGAAGAGACATGTTTTACAATTTGGTATTCGGGCCGGAAGCTCCAATAACATTTTAGATTGTTTGGGTGTCAACATGAGGGTAGTGCAGAGGAATCGGAAGAGTTGCAGAAGAGTTGCAGGAGATTCCAAAGTCGTCTGGAGGCCGTGGTTGAAGCCAATGGCGATTTTATTGAATAAATTTACTGTTTAGTATTTCAAGATATTTTAATGTAATTTTGGTAAATATATCTGTTAAAATTTGGTAAATATATCAGTTGTGATGTTGATAAAAAATGCTCTTTGTCTGTGATGTTGTTGATAAAACTTGTTCTTTGTCTATCTACTTATCGTCTTGGTGATTTGGGATAAAAAGAAAATTATACAAATGAATCGTTCGAATTTAACTAAATTCTATATTTTTATGCAAATGAAGATTGCTCTACATTTTAAATTGATATAATGTATACATTGTTCATTTAAATGGAGTCGCATGAAACGATCATACTGCATTACCTCTGGATATCCTTGTTGCTTATTTTGATATATATATACAAATATACACGCACGCATGCACACATAAACACACACACACACTCATGTACACATAATGCTGTATGGCCGTTGACACATGAGTCCTTCCGCCCTCTGACAGGTCTGCAGAGTGTCCAACAATCACCCTCCTTGCCAAGTAAGCTTGGTGGGGTTGCCAGTTTAGTCGCCGACGACCCGACACGTTGTACTGGGTTACATGTTACCAGTAGCGCTCAAGAGCGACCTGACATAATGTATCTTCCCGGTATGTGCCAAAAGAGTTATCCCTCTAGAATTATCACGCACTGCTTTCGGGCGCTTACCCTTGTATACAGAGATCAGAATGCCATTTATCCATTTTTATTGCACAGAAAATTCATTCCAAACTCGAGTTACCAGGTTATGAATTTCAGATGAAATATCATCCCCTCCTGCTTTCAGAATTTCAACTGTAATACCATCCAATCCAGGAGCTTTACCTGATCTCAGTTTACATAATGTCAGATTTTCTTCTTCAATTGAAGGTGTATCATCCATGTGTTGCACTATCTCTCTTTGCAGAATGTTGTTTATGATATCCAAGTTCACTAGAGACGGATTGTAGGAAAGATCTGCAAAGTGTTCTCTCCATCTATTCATTATTCTAGGAGGATCTTTAATAACCTCATTTCCATCTATCGACCTCAAGGGAACATATAGTGATGAAGATTGCGGTTCAAAAGCTTGCTGCAATAAAATATAGAAACTATTAATATCTTTCCTGTCATAGGCTGCCTGTACTTCCTTTGACAAATTTCTCCACCAAGTGTCTTTAAGACTCCTGAGTTCTTTTTGCAAGTCTTCTTTCTGAGACTTGTACAACTTTTTGTGAATGGAACACCTTTGTTTACCTAGAAAGCACACTGTCAAGAGATGGTAGTCTTGATGCAGAGGTATACAATCGAATAGGGAAGGGAAGTGTTGCATTTGGAAAGCTCGAAAAACGAGTATGGGCGGATAGAGGTATTCCCCTGCAGACAAAAATCAATGTCTATAAAGTGTGTGTATTGTCTACACCTCTTTATTCAAGTGAGACATGGACCACTTACAAGCGTCACATAAAAATGCTGGAGAGATTTCATCAAAAGTGCCTCAGATGTATTTCAGGAGTCAAGTGGGAATATTTCATACCAGATACAGAGGTTTTGCGCATTGCATGTTGCAGCTCAATTAAACAAAATATTATCTTGGCCCAAATGAGATGGACTGGACATGTTATTAGAATGAAAGACGAGCGTTTGCCAAAGCGCCTTTTTTATGGTGACCTCAACTCTGATAAGCGACCACAACATAATCCGAGGAAAAGGTATAAAGACTGTGTGAAGGGAAACCTGAAGAAACTAGATATGAAAATATGTGATTGGGAAAATGATGCTCTAAATCGGATCAAGTGGAGAGGTGCACATAGGACTGGTTGCAATGAATAAGTCCTGCAATGAATAAGTCCCGCTGGGACTGAATCCGGAACCTCATAGTTGTGAAGAAAGGCGAACTTCTTAAATCACACAGACCTATCAGAGAAGTTATTTGGTTTTTCTTCCCTTCCTTTTTTTATGTGAACCAAGAGGCTTTTCTAACATATTCGCAGCTGCGAATACATGTAATTAAATTCTATAGTTTTAAACATTAGACATTTAATGACATAAGCACATTTTAATAGCAATAAACCTTATAAGTTTAATTTCTATTAGCTCTTAAAATATTATATAAATATGAAAAAAATCCTTGACTAATTGCTTCTGAATTAGTTTTATACTCTTTAGAATTGTTTTTTTAATTGATTACGTTGACAAATTGTGAATCCATGTATAAACCCAGAGAGGAAGTGATCAACTTGTTAAGCTATCCGTTTACTCGTTTCTGAGCTTCGAGTTCAAAATCAACAACAGGTGTGTTGTTGTTGTTGTTTGTTATGTCTGTAGGCGGGACACACAATTCTCTGTGCTTCTGGTTACAAATCAGTCGGGAATACGTATTAGGTCTTCTGGTGATGTTACTAGAAGTGTATGGAGGATTGATTAGTCTCTTGTGTATTTACCACTTTATGAGCCATACGTGACTCGTAGAAACGTTTATTCTCATTTAATTTCATCCAGCAACACAACGGAAACTGTGGAGTATTATCAAATGCATTGCTGAGAGGAGATTCTTCTTTGATTTTGAATTTTGATTGATTTTTTATCAAGTGCTACTGCTGGTTAGAAATAGATGTTAAACCCCCTTCAAAACAGATTCTGGTGCCATTAAAAAAATGGTGAAACATGTACTTGATTATGTCGTCTGAGACAAATTGCGTCTGAAAAAGAACGATGGATGGCTATGGTTTGAACGTTTTTGATCATTGGTTTCCGAAGTTGCATGGCTCGGTAGTTAGAGCATCGGGCTCACAATCATGATGTAGTGAGTTCGATTCCAAGACCAGGTTGTGTTGTGTTTCAGCTGTAGAAATGAGTTGCAACATCACTGGTGCCAAGCTGTTTGGGCTTTTGGCTTTCACTTGGATAACAACAGTGGCGTGGAGAGGGGAGGCTGGGCGACTGCTGGTCTTCCATGGGCCACTGCTAATCTTCCATAAACAACCTTGCCCGGACTTCTACTAGGTACAATCTCATGGTCATTCATGGCCGAAGGGAATCTTTACCTTTACCCTTTTACTTTACCCGATCATTGGGATGCTAAATCAGGGCCAACTTGGGAAGAGAGAACTGTAAATCTCGCGTATGCGAGTGCTGTAGAAAACTGGAGAGAGATTCTTGATATTTAATACAATACTGACGTGCGGTTAAGAAGCTCGCTTTGAACCCACATGGTTTCAGGTTCATTCTCACCGAGAGGCAACTTGGGCAAGTGACTTCTGCTATTGCCCTGGGTCGGCGAATGCTGTGTGAATGAAGTTGGTCGGAGGAAACTGTGTACAATTCCATATGTATGTGCGTGTATCTTTGTGCTTGTGCTCCCCACCCCCGCTACAACGTTTGTCAGCAGGTATTGGTTTATATGCATCCACGTAAATTAGCAGTTCAGCAAAAGACCCTAATAGAATATGTACCAGACTTCAAAAATTACCGGGGTCAATTTGTTTCATTAAACTCTTCAAGCCGGTGTTCCAGTATGGCCGCAGTCCAATAACTGAATCAAATGAATGATACTGGAGATGACGAGCTGTGCAATGCGTTGTAGAAATGCATTGACTTCAAATGAAAAGTGAAGATATAGATCTATAAAAAGAGATTTAAAAGAAAGTTTGGTGAATATCAGTCGGGATCTATACAATAAACAGAGAGTCGGTACGTAGTTGTTCAACCGATGAGAAATAACAACCAAATTTCCCTAAAATCAAACCACCTGGCAATCTTAATTTGATGCCCAAGGAATCAAAGAGTCAGATACCCGGTTTCCAATGCATATAAATGACTGCGATCACAATATTCCCTGGAAGAGGACGCTGGTCCGTTGAAAGGTTCAAGGCCAGTAATTTTGAAGGGAGGTGACTGGTAATATATTTTATGTATTACCAGACGTGAAGAGCCGAAAAAATGCCGTTCAGCATTTTCCTTCAACATGAATGCACATATTAATTTCAAATTTTAGAACAACAGTTTTAGAGGAGGGGTAAGTCGGTCACATCCACTCAAGTATTCAACTGGTATTTATTTTATCGATCCGGAAAGGATGAAATGCAAAGTCGACCTCGGCAGAATTTGAACTCAGAACATGAAGACGGACGAAATGCCGCTAAGCATTTTGCCCGGCGTGCTAACGATTATGTTAGCTCAACGCCTTTATCTTAAAATATGGATGTATATATTGGATGATATCGTTCTGGATATACTAAAAAAAAAAGTAAAAGTCATACAGACTCATAGGGTCGGTTTCCCGGTTTCCATGGCGTATATCTTTTCTCCACCTGGACAAGATGCCAGTCCATGGCAGGATTTGCCAGCTGAGTGAACTGGAGCAACGCTAAATGAAATGTTTTGCTCAAGAACGCAACGCGTCGCCCGATCCAGGAATCGAAACCGCAATCTTACGACCATGAGTTCAACACCCTAAACACTAAGCCACGTACCTCCACTCAGTATATACTATTGTTAGAAAAAAATGAGAGAGGATTACCGTTGTGATGTCTTTGACCAAGTTTGACCCTGGGTTAAACAGCAACAACATTCTTCTTTTAGCCCATGGATGGATAACACAGACTGTGAGATTTAACCTCTTCCAAGAAGGTTAATAACCTTAGTTTCTACTTAAAATCTACATTTCTTTGTAGCCTCTTGAAATTAAGAACATTAACCAACATCACAGAGGCTGCAAGTCACCAGATCTTGTATTAATTAGAGAACAAAATTGATTATGCCTTGTTTAATTGACTTGAATGTATCATTAGTACTTGGTTTAATAAGATTTTAGGAATGAAAAGTAGAGCAGACCTCCGCGGGATATGAACTCAGTATGTTAAAACAATACGAACAACGGACTGCAAAGACATATAATTAACGGCTCTGCTATTTTTAGTTAACATTTCGTCTTTGTTGAATTTTTCTGTCCTCAAATATTTTGTTTAAATGCAGTGTTTATAATTTCTCTAATCTTTGTAACGCTCGATATTGGTTAATAATCCTATGAATATTTTGTATTGTATATTACTGCAAGGAAACGAAACGTTATCACACCAGTAATTTGATGTTCAATCAAGCTACCCACTGTAAGCAAATTGGTTTATCCAGTTCACTTAAACTCTATTTCTTCGTACGATAGTCACAAGGCCTGAAATCTAGGGGTGAGGGAGCTAATCGAATACATCGATTACAGTGTACAATTGGAACTTATTTTAACGACCCAGAAAGGATGAACGACAAAGTCATCTCGGCAGTATTTGAACACACAACGCAAAGACTAAGGAATGCGCTAAGCATTTTGTCCGGTGCGGTAACAATTTTACTCGCTTGCCACCTTTTAAACTCTTAATATCAATGGCTTTTAAGACAACGAGCTGGCAAAATCGTTAGCGTGCCAGACAAAATGCTGCTAAGAATTTTGTCTGTCCGCACATTCTGAGTTCAAATTCCACCAAGGTCGACTTTGCCTTTCATCCTTTCGGGGTCCATAAAATAAGTACCAGTCGAGCACTTAGATGGATGTAATCGACTCAGCCCTTCTCCCAGTATTACTAGCCTTGTGCCAAAATGTGAAACTATGTGGCTGGGAAGCAAACTACTTATCACAGAGCCATGCACATTTATAGCTTCTTTATAGCTTATCTCAGAGCACACTTATAGTTTACTCTTTAATACAAATCATGACGTAACAAATAGGTGACGCAACAATTCTTACGGCCGTTTCCGCATTCGTTGCCAAACGCTGTCTATAAATAATTACGAAAATAAAATTTTAGGGTAATGTAATATAAGCACAGCCTGTTGATTGTAATACTATTTTCTGCACCCAATTTGAGTTAATATATCTTTAGTTTATTATTTTTTATTATTATTAGATTTAATTAGTATTAACATTCTAATGTTCGGGTATTTTTAATTGCTTTTTAAGTATGTTTAGTAAATTATTTGAATTAAGAAAACTTTACTTATAAAACTAATTTGCCAGTGAACCCAGTGTTTACTGTATCCATATAGTGCCAATATATTCTTTTTAATTGTTTATATTATGATAGGAACTATATAACTTTAACGATTATGTAATGCTTATTAAGCATATTTAGTATACTGTGGCAACTTGTGAGTTTTATTAATTGATAATAATTAACATGTGATTTCGTCTTAAATATTAACTGCCTAATTGTAAGTGGCTTTTTAATTGTGCATTGTAGTGTACCTATAAGATGGCTTTTTTCTTGCGTACCTGTATATATCTGATTATTACCATAATTTGCTATGTATGAGGTTAAGTCGAGATTCATTTCCTAGCAGTCTTAAAGAGTCACTGAATTACCTGTACTAGTTGCCTCCCCTTAACTATAACCCGAGGCTACTCACTCTGACCGTTCTCTCATGTATGTTATAACGTTAAGCTGCTGAAGGACATAAGCGGCCACATATATCATTGTCTTCTCACCAGAACCCTTTATTTTTTCTTATTTGTTTTTATTGACATATCCATGGTAACTGTTTTAACCTGCGATCTCGGTTCAAATTATAACTGACCAATTGTAGAGACCGTTGGACTTATACTTGCCCCATTGTGGACCATAGTTGAGATTCTTGGTAATACTTCTGCAAGACACTTTCTTAAGTACCTACGGTAATGTTTTGGATACATTTTAACTTGAGTTTATTTCGTTAGCATAGGCAATGCCCTTTGAAAGTTTCCTTTATTATTATTTTGAAAGTTTCCTTGTATTATTATTTTTACGATAACTTCTTTCCATAAATTTTAAAAAATCTTGGCCCCACCCTTAAATTGAAACTACCTATAAATAAATTTTAGTACTCCCTAGACCATTACTAGCTCGCTTTTTCACCTACGGACCTTGTAGCCCCAAGAATGGTAGGTTATATGCTTTTAATGTATTAGGCTTCTAGACTTCATTCCCAGGCCATGTTTTCTTTCCTGTTCCTTCTTCCCTTTGGATGATCTTGTTTTTTTACTCCGATAAAGCTCCGTGCCTTAATTCG
>NC_042997.1:138761760-138789260 GCF_006345805.1 Octopus sinensis | reverse complement strand
CCTATAGCCAGTTTCGTTGGTGAACTCTAATTCCAGTGTGTGATGCATTTTCTCCTTTATAATTGGTCGGCTTTATCAAATATGCATTTGGTTTCATACTACGTATTATCCCATTCGGCATGATATTCCAATTAGCTAAACTCTAGTGAAAATCGCGTATGGGGTACTCTCATAGATCACTGGCTCATTGCTTTCCAATTCAGCCTGAATTATGTACTCATCATTATATTGAATGATTTATTGGTTTCCAGTAAAGATGAATATTGTCCATCTCTAGTATAGTAAATATTTGTCTGGGTTCTTTTTTTTCATTTTGTAATACTTCCTGTGTGGTTAGAGCTTTCCTTCTCAACGACAGTTCAGGTTCAGTCCCACTCTGTGACACCTTGGGCAAGTGTTTTCTACTAAGCCTCAGCCCGACTAAAGTCTTGTGAGTGGATTTGATAGACAGAGATAGGTGTAGAAGCCCGTTGTATATATGTGTGTTTGTGTGTATGTGTGTGTATGTTATTTGTGCTTGTGTTTGCCCCTCCCACCATCTCTTGTCGATTTGTTTACGAGACTGATATGATAGACATTAGACTTTAAAAACTATGTACTGGCCTCCATTAGTTCGATTAAACCCTTCAAGGCGGTAGTCCAGCATGGCCGCAATCCAATGATTGAAACGAGTAAAAGAAGAAAGAATATCTTCTTTATATTTAACATCTTTATTTTCCTTTTCCTTCTTTCTCAATATTTCAGATAACCCGACCTTCTATGGCAATGTTGCTATTCTCTGCAATTTTATTCTACCATATGTCAGTTCAAAATCTTACTAACTTTATCTATGTTTGATCTTGAACCACTTAAGTGCTTGATATTATTCATTTTGCAGTACAAACCACTTCCTGTTTATGTAAATAAAGAATTTTCCTTATTTTGTTGTCTTTGGCTATTACGCTTCAATTGCTATTTTACTACATCTTAATTTGTCTATCTCATTTATTTGTTAATCTATACAAGTTGATAGATTCCAGTTCGTAAACCTTAAAATCATCCACGGTTTCAAATTGTTTCTCGAGTATGTGTGGTTTCATATATAGATTTCATCATCTATATATTTTATTTGCAAACTTATCGCTAACCTTTTAGTCTATTATAGCTTTCGTTTAATTTTCATTTTTGATATTTCCCACTCATTAAGGCGGCGAACTGGCAGAATCGTTAGCACTCCGGGCAAAATGCTTAGTAGGATTTCGCCTGAGTTCAAATTCCGCTGAGGTCGACTTTGCATCTCTTCTTTTCGGGGTCGCTGAAATAAGTACCAGTTGAGCACCGTCGTCGATATAATTGAGTTACCCCACCCCGAACTTGCTGGCCTGCGCCAACATTAGAAACCAATATTTCTTTTTCATCTAGGCGGTGAGCTAGCAGAATTGATACCGTGCCGGACAAAATGTTTAGTGGTATTTCGATCGTTTTTAAGTTCTAAGTTCAAACTACGCCGAGGTCGACTTTGCTTTTCATCCTTTTGGGGCTGATACTGGGGTTGATGTAATCGACTTATTCTTACCCTAAAATTGCTGGACTTGTGCCAAAATTTGAAGCCAATATCCCTCCTTGTCAATACATACGATTTTGTTGAGGACAAATTGCTTAGCGGCATTTCATCCGGCTCTTCATGTCCTCAGTTTAAATGTCGCTGTGGTTGGCTCTGCATTTCAACCTTTCCTGGGTCAATAAAATGCATACCAGTTGACCGATGGATCGATGTAATTGACTTACATCTCACGTAAAATTGCTAACCTTGTGCCAAAATTTGAGAGCATTGTCTCAGTCTGTAATATGGCCGAATCATTAAGGTGCTGGTTAGAATGCTTCGTGGAATTTGTTTCCAGTCTATACACCGAGTTCAACTCCTACCTAAGTCAGGTTTTCTTTTCACCCTTTCGAGATCAATTAAAGCTTGCCATTCTGAGGTAGGGGATTGGTGAAACTCTCTCTTAGAGTGTCAGACGCAGTACCGTGCTGGGCCTTTGCGCTCTGAAACGACTCCTGTGACGACACCAGAACTAAGTAGTATTAGTCCATGTCAGTAGCCTTTTCTTTAGTTAAACATAGGAGGTATGGAGAAGGGAGACTTGCATGGGCACTTGCTATTCTTTTTTAAAAAGAAGATAATCTCGCTCAGACCTGTTCATAATATGTTCAGATGCATGTTAATCCTTGACCGATGGATGCCCTACATATAAATCCTTATCCAGCCTGCCAGCCACCTTTTCCGCCCACAATTCCTGAGAGCGTAATAGGGGTTGACTCCCTAAACACCACTTGCATAGGCTCCTCTCTAACTGGACCTGCATCCGGGCCCTGGGACACGCATCCTTTATGCTCTCAGCCATGCCTCTCAGAACAAGTTGCAGGATTATTACTTTCTCTTACAAGGTTTGGTCAACTCGAGCAATGATAAAAAAAGCAACTATCTAAGATGTCACGCAGCAGGACCGAAAGCGATACTTCATGATTTTGAATCAAACTTCTTATCCATTCGTCCATGCGTCGGCTACTAATTATGGCTACCTTGGAACTAAACATCGCATTTAATTAGAGAATAGTCATCTGAATGATGGAAGAAAAGAGGTTAGAGAAAAAAGTAACGATAATGTGGAGAAGTAAGTTTCTTGAAAAAAGATGCAATTTTAAGTAAACCTATTTAACAAATTGCACCTTCTTCGGGGTCCTGGGACATGCCTGCTTTGTGCCCCCAACCACACCACACAGAAAAAGTTGCAGGACTATTACTGACTGTACTAGCACTGGGTAGAAACAACAGTATATTTTCCGACGCATTCCTTGTCAACCCACGCGACGGACAGTGTAGTATGGCTGTTCTTTCAAACCCGTTTCATATTGCAATTTTTGACGGCACAAGGAACCAAGCTGATATTTGCACTTGATACACTGCTAAGCCACAAATGTTTATCGTACCGAACATGCAGGCATAGTCACATCGTTTCTGAGATCTAAAGAAGAATTCTCTAGAGATAGCAGCCAATTCTTCCTTCACATCCTACCTACTTACATAAAAAGCACGTTAGATAACGCAGACTTCTCTAGAAGTAGCAGCCAGATTTTCCTTCAGTCACGTTAAATAATATTTTCATAAAGCACATGATGGCCACGAATGGAACTATTTTGGTTATAGGTCTGTTCGGCTGGGGTTCACCTGCCCAGTTACAACAGCTGTACTTTCATATGGTTCAACTAATTTGATAAGCTTCCTCTCTGTTTCATCTATGAGTGCATCTGCACTTATGAATTATTCACTTAACTTGAAAGCATTTCCGCGTATGTTGAGTTAGAGTTAACATATTTTATACATTAAATTTGTTAAATAGGTTTATTTAAAATTGCATTTTTTCAGGAAACTCGCTTCTCCATATTATTGTTGCCTTCTCTATGAATCTATTTTGCTCTAACCTCCTTTTTTCCATCGTCCAGATGACTATAATCTAATTAAAGACGGCGTTTAGTTCCAACGTAACTATAATTAGCAGCCAATGCTTGGCCGAATGGTTAAGAAGTTTGCTTCACAATCACGAATTATTGTGTTCGATCCCGCTGCGTGGCATCTTAGATAGGTGTCTTTTTATCATTGTTTCGAGTTGACCAAGCTTTGTGAGAGAAATTGCATGGACTGAAACTATTCAAAAGCCCATTTGTTGAATTGTACGCGTAATTCAAATAAGTATCCTTCTCATGCATAATTCCACTCTGGTTTACTCAAAGATTACATTAATGGTATACGTGCGGCGAGCTGGCAGAAACGTTAGCAAGCCGGGCGAAATGCTTAGCGGTATTTCGTCTGCTGTTACGTTCTGAGTTCAAATTCCGCCGAGGTCGACTTTGCCTTTCATCCTTTCGGGGTCGATTAAATAAGTACCAGTTACGCACTGGGTTCGATATAATCGACTTAATCCGTTTGTCTGTCCTTGTTTGTCCTCTCTGTGTTTAGCCCCTTGTGGGTAGTAAAGAAAAAGATATACGTGCCTGTGGAATACTCAGCCACTTACGAGCCAATTGAATGGGCAGGGGAATTCAATTATGCGAACAACTGAATCCTCATCGCCGAAAGCGACGGAGAACCATTTGATAGCTAGACCGACCACGCCTACTATCATTGCATCATTTTTTGAAAAAAAAAATAGCGCATAGTATATTTACTGTTTCCTTCCTTACTTTACAAGCGAATTGCAAGTGCATAAGAACCTTCAGAAGAGTAGTGCATCTGTACTAAGAGAAAAGTTATCTTTATTTTACTTATTCAGAGTTATATACATGATCACACTTGGTAATTATTAAAATGTTATAATCTAAATAACCAGTTAGTTACAATGCCATGTATGTATATATGTCTGTGTGTGCGTGTGTGTGTGAAGAGATAGATAGATAGATAGACAGACATATATACATGCACACACACACAGATTGTATGTATGCATGTATTTTGTATATATGTAGGCGCAGGAGTGGCTGTGTGGTAAGTAGCTTGCTAACCAGCCACACGGTTCCGGGTTCAGTCCCACTGCGTGGCATCTTGGGCAAGTGTCTTCTTCTATAGCCTCGGGCCGACCAATGCCTTGTGAGTGGATTTGGTAGACAGAAACTGAAAAGAAGCCTGTCGTATATATGTATGTGTATATATATATATATATATATATATATATATATATATATATATATTATATATATATATATGTATATATGTGTGTGTATGTGTGTGTGTATATGTTTGTGTGTCTGTTGTTTGTCCCTCTAGCATTGCTTGACAACAGATGCTGGTATGCTTACGTCCCCGTCACTTAGCGATAGAATAAGTACTGGGCTTACAAAGAATAAGTCCCGGGGTCGACTTGCTCGACTAAAGGCGGTGCTCCAGCATGGCCGCAGTCAAATGACTGAAACAAGTAAAAGAATATGATAATACGTACAATATTTAAAAAATGTTGATTTCCAATTTTGGCACAAGGCCAGCATTTTCGGGGAAGCGGGTACGTCGATTGCATCGACTTCAGTACTCACTTGGTACTTATTTTATCGACCTCAAAAGGATAATAGGCAAAGTCGATCTTGATAGAATTTGAACTCAGAATGTGAAGGCGGACGAAATGCCGCTAAACATTTTTACCGGCGTGCTAGCGATTCTGCCAGCTCGCTGATTTACGACAGAATATAATATAATACAATATTAATGGCGAAGTATGTATGTATGTATGTATGTATGTATGTATGTATGTATGCGTATGTATGTATGTATGTATGTACGTACGTGCGTATGTATGTATGGATGTATGCATGTATGTACGTACGTACGTATGTATGTATGTATGTATGTATGTATGTATGTATGTATGTATGTACGTACGTACGTATGTATGTATGTATGTATGTATGTATGTGTGTGTATGCATGTAGGTATGTATGTGTGTGTGTGTGTGTGTGTGTGTATACCGAAATGTTAAAATGTGCAAGTGTAAGCTATTAAATTTAATGAAATTCCGAAATTTCTTAATTTCTATTTCGTTGAGATGATTGGTTCTGCTTTGCTTGTTTTTGAAAGTTCAGACGTATCGGATGTGATTGATGATGCGGTAATTCTTATTTGCTTTGCAGAATTATTAACCACATGGTGTGCATGTAGTTGTTGCATGTGTCAGTTGTTGATAAAAAAAAAAAAGAAACATGTTCATTTCATAGAAAACGACGATGCGTTTTTTCAGTACTCCAAAAGTAAATATCCTTCAATAAATACAAGGTGGCAGAATCCAGGCAAAAATGCTTAGTGTTTTTACATTCTGAGTTCAACTTCTGCTGGGGTCGACTTCACCATTCATCCTTTCTGGATCGATAAAATAAGTACTAGTTAAATACTAGCTTGATGTAATCGACTTACCACTTGCCCCGATATTGCTGGCTTTGTACCAAAATCTGAAACCAATATCTATTATAGGATTCACAGCAGCGTGGTAGCAGAATCGTCACCACTCCGGGCAAAACGCTTAGAGGTATTTCGTCGGTCTTTACGCTCTGAGTTCAAATTCCGCCGAGGTCGACTTTGCCTTTCATCCTTTCGGAGTCGATTAAATAAGTACCAGTTATGCACTGGGGTCGATATAATCGACTTAATCCGTTTGTCTGTCCTTGTTTGTCCACTCTGTGTTTAGCCCCTAGTGGGTAGTAAAGAAATAGGTATTTCGTCTGCCGTTACGTTCTGAGTTCACATTCCGCCGAGGTCGACTTTGCCTTTCATCCTTTCGGGATCGATTAAATAAGTACCAGTTATGCACTGGGGTCGATATAATCGATTTAATCTGTTTGTCTGTCCTTGTTTGTCCTCTGTGTTTAGCCCCTTGTGGGTAGTAAAGAAATAGAAATAGGTATTTCGCCTGTCGCTACGTTCTGAGTTCAAATTCCACCGAGATCAAGTTTGCCTTTCATCCTTTCGGGGTCGATAAATTAAGTACCTGTGAAACACTGGGGTCGATGCAATCGACTAATCCCCTCCCATCAATTTTGAGGCCTTGTGCCTCCACATACACGTGTGCACACACACAAGCACACATGCATACTCACAAACACAAAAGTGATGAGTAATATTTTCTCTTTACTTTGTTATCACACCGGACAAAATGCTTAGCGACATTTCGTCCGCTCTCACGTCCGAAGTCCAAATTCCGCCGATATTGACTTTGCCTTCCATGTTTTTGAAGTCGATAAAATAAGTACCAGTTAAACACAGGAATGGATGTAATTGTCTTACCCTTTCCCAAAAACTGCTGGTCTTGTGCCAAAATTTGAAATCAATACCTATTTACATAAAATAAAGGAACATTTGCCGGCAACCATTTTTTTAACTTTTAAGTAGAAGCCATTATGAAAAGGTTATTTTGGTACTCTTTAAGCTAGTAATTTAAAATCTTTAATAAAAATACAAAATGAGATGCTAAATGTTAATTTAAGGTTATAAAAATGCAACTATTCATCAATTTGTTCGTACTCCAACACAAGAATTACGCAAAAATTATATCAAAAAGGCTTGAACCGTTTTTGTTTTGTTTTTTTACTTTTTAAATTATTTTAAAGAATTCTTTGCCAGCTCTCGCCAATCCTGCATTATCTCGCCTACTTGGATCTCTATATTGATTTCAAATTTTGGCACAAGGCCAGCAATTTTAGGGGAGGGAGAAAGTCAGTATTTATTTTAGCAACCCCGAAAGGATGAAAAGCAAAGTTGACCCCGCGGAATTTAAATTCAGAAAATAAAAACGGACAAATAGCTTAGCGGCATTTTGTCCGGATGCCGACGATTCTGCCAGCTTGCTGCTTTACTTGGATCTTTAAATTATGTGCCCGACTTCCAAGTCTGCCTGGTTTTATTATCACTTTACTGCATTTTATTTCCAGTCCCCAAACTTTTTAATGTCCTTGATAACTTGCTTTGCAATACTGAGAAAAACTTTCAATCTGCTGTTTATTTATGACGATGGCAGCGATAATAAACGAGCATGTTCCTTGGTAAGGAGCCATCAAAGAACCATCAATTCCGCTTTCTACAAATGCTTGAGTCTTTGCGCGGAAAAATCTTTCGTTTTTACTAAAGAGAGCAAATAATAGTAAAACTGTCTGCGTTGCAGTTTTGCGAACAAGAGTTTTAAAAATGAATATTTTGACAGTTACTGATTTTAAAGAAACTGTAAAATATTCCTTTCAAGAGCAAGAATACAAACTGTGCCATTATTACGTTTGCTGTACCAGCAATAATATATGAACTGGAATGTTACAAACTTAAATTCCAGAGACTGTGGTACAAGAAATCTACTAAAATAAAAAACAACGCTCTACACAAGAAGTCTTATTTTGCAATGCTACAGAAGAAATGTCAAACATCTACACTACTAAAGTAAAAGTTTTGAAAACACTTCTTATTACTATTTTCCTTCTTCTTCTACTTCTTTTTCTTCTTCTTCTTCTTCTTCTTCTTCTTCTTCTTCTTCTTCTTCTTCTTCTTCTTCTTCTTCTTCTCCTCCTCCTCCTCCTCATCATCATCATCATTATTATTATTATTATTATTATTATTATTAGTAGTAGTAGTAGTAGTAGCAGTAGTAGTAGTAGTAATAGTAGTAGTAGTAGAGCAGCAAACTGACAGAATCTGAGTTCAAATTTCGCCGTGGTCGACTTCACCTTTCATCCTTTCGGAGTCAATTAGATAAGTACCAGTTGAACAATGGGGTCGATATAATCGACTTTCCCTTCCCCCCCCCCAAATTTCCCGTTGAAGATGACGTATGAGCGTTCATTTTTTTTTTTATTTGAATAACTTGCACTCATGATTTAATCAAACGTGTGTGCTGCAAATAAGCTCACACCCTCCATCAAATCAACATTGACCGAACACGTCGATGTACCAGCACGTAAGGTGTGGAAATGATCAAAGATCAATGTGAGATGAAATGCTTTGTTCAAGAACACAACGCACCACGCAGTACCGGAAGTAAAGTCACGATTTCGCGATCGTGATTGCGACACCCTAACTTCGAGGGCATATGCCCTCACGTATATTGGTACCTTTGGTAGGTGTCTTCTACAATAGCCACGAGCCGACCAAAGCCTTGTGAGTGAATTTAGCAGATGAAAACTAAAGGAAGCCCATCTCATATATATATATATATATATATATATATATATATTATTATATATATATATATATATATATATATATATATATATATATGTATATATATATACATGCAAATATTCTATGATTATGAACATAATTATAATCAGGGGTCATCTAATTGCTACGCTACGCACCGAATTTAGAAATAGGAGTTAAAATGCCTTTTCTACCACCATAAAGATCTTCCAGACAGTAACACTCTTATTTACGTAGGCAAAAAGAAAAAATAACGAATCCACACGACTCAGATTAGCTACATACGCGTTTCGAGATTAAAGTAAAGTTATATTTACTTAATTATTTCTCATCTTCAGTGCAACATTTCGAAATATAAATTTAAAGATGTACGCGATCAAGCGTCATCGCATAACCGATATTCAACGAACACTTCCAAAAATATACAGCCGAATGTGAACACATATTTATCCTCAATACCCACGTTTGTGCTACGAGCAATCCCGCAGAAACTGCAGTTTTCGATCAGGGAGTAAATTATATTTCAATAATAATAAAATTAATTCATCTTACCTCTTTATTATTATTGATATGTGTGTGTGTGTGTGTGTGTGTGTGTGTGTATGTGTGTGTGTGTGTGTGTGTGTGTGTGTGTGTGTGTGATCGACTCATCCCCTCCAACCAAATTTCAGGCCTTGAGGTTTCAATGGAAAGAATTACTATTTTTTATTAAAGAAGCGAAATGGCAGAATCGTTGGCACGCTGGACGAAATGCTTAGGGGTATTTCGCCCGTCGCTACGTTCTGAGTTCATATTCTGCCGAGTTCGACTTTGCCATTCATCCTTTCGGGGTCGATAAATTAAGTACCAGTGAAGCACTGAGGCCGATGTAATCGACTAGTTCCCCTTCCCATATTACAGGCCTTGTGCCTATAGTAGAAAGGATTATTATTATTATTATTATTATTATTATTATTATTATTATTATTATTATTATTGTTATTATTATTTCAATAGTCTATTTTAGTTCTGTGCATCCTTCCCCATTACAGCTCCGTGTTCCCCCATTTCTTTCTTCTTTCCGCAAGGAAAATATTGTGCGTATTGTGTATGCAGTGCTGAATGGTACTATTTGTTGTATTGTGTAATTTGTAGCGAAGCAGGTTATATATTTGTCTTTATCTATTTTTCTCTCTTTTCATTTTCGAAGTATGTGTTATCATGGGAAATATTTCTGCATTGAATCCAAGCCTTCTGGTTATCTGTATTTCCAGGTCTGTACATTTGGATACTTTCTTCATATCCTTCAGAGATAAAATATCCCCGCTTGGAATTCTATAACAGATAGGATACATTTGTTTTTCTGCTAGTTTTTGATAATAATATCTGGACTATTTTTCCTTAATGTCTGTCCGCAAGAATCGGCATGTCCTAGAGTGTTGTACGAACATCATCTAAGACTGTGCTGTGTGTTTGTACACCTCTCTCTGCATATTCTTGATAATTCTGGCATGATTTCCAGAGTATGAACTCTCTAATTTTAATGTGCATAATTATATACTTCGTTTGGTCTAACACTGAGTAACTAGAAACAATATATTTCCCTTTTCATTTTAGACCACATTTCGTGAAATGTAGAGTCGTGAAAACTAGAGGTTTCGAAAGAAATAATCACTAGATTAATATATTCTTGACTGTGAGAGTGACAAGGGAGTGTCTGTAACCCAGTGTAGAACAACTATCACAAGCAAAAAACCTCTTTCGAAAAGCCCACTGAAGTTTCATTTTCTGTAATTATGCTTACATCTCTGATGTGTAAGTCAAAAGATATATTACGTATATGCATGCATAAATAGATACATGCATACATACACACACACATATATACACATACATATGCCCCCACCCCCACACATACATACATGCATATATACATACATATATATACATACATACGCATATATTTAGATAGATAGATAGATAGATAGATAGATAGATAGATAGATAGATAGATAGATAGATAGATAGATAGATAGATAGATAGATAGATAGATAGATAGATAGATATATACATAGGTTGAAAAAAAGATTAGAGATCTATGCAAATCAAATTTTTATATATAAAAGATGGAGGTGGAAATAGTACAGAAGTAAGTCTAAGACATTTCAATTTAAGAGGGAATTTAATAAAAATAATTTAAAAGATTATATAAAGAAAATATTACCGGTCTTCGATGTATATCATCTTATCAAATATCTGTAAAAATTTATAAAAATTTGAAGTAAAAACATTTTATCTCGTACCTGGGGTCAAGAACATGTTCTTGGGGACAAGGACATGTTCTTAACCCCCAGACAAAATATAAACTGTTTTTACTTCAAATTTTTATAAATTATTACTGATATTTGATAAGATGAGATACATCGAAAAACCTCCATCTTATTTATATATGTGGGTATATATATAATTATTTGGACTTTGAGTGTACGGTTAGTAGTATGCCAATTAGAGCACTTTCACTGTTTAGGCTACCTGATGTCATCATCAAATTTGATATAAATATCACTGGTTCTACTTCAGGAATTCCACCGTAATCGTTGAGTTTATGATGAATGAGGGAAACTGAAAATGGTGTTTACGAGAATCTTTATTCACACAACGATTGTTTCGACCCATCTTGCATCGGTCTCTTGCACGTGGGATACTGTATATTTGGTTATGTTGCATCCGCTGGTGTAGATGCATCTCATCAGGTGTCTTGTTTTAAAGAAGATACTTCTCTAAATATACTCGGTTCCGCTTGGTATGTTATTGTTGCCAGTAGGTTATTGGCTATAAGGCACTTGATAAGACACATACATTATATACACACGTATATATACATATATACAGTTTTCCTTCTTATTGGCCTTATAGCCAATAACCTACTGGCAAGAATAACATACCAAGCGGAACCGAATATATCTAGCGAGATATCTTCTTTAAAACAAGACACCTGATGAGATGCATCTACACCAGAGAATGCAACATAGCCAGTTGTACAGTATCCCACGCGCAAAGAACCGTCGCAAGATGGTTCGAAACGATCGTTGTGATAAATACTGATTCTCGTGAACTCCACTTTCCGTTTAGCTCATTATATATATAAATATATATATATAGCATAAGTATAATATAATCATAGGTGCAGGAGTGGCTGTGTGGTAAGTAGCTTGCTAACCAACCACATGGTTCCAAGGTCAGTTCCACTGCGTGGCATCTTGGGCAAGTGCTATAGCCCCGGGCCGACCAATGCCTTGTGAGTGGATTCGGTAGACGGAAACTGAAAGAAGCCTGCCGTATATATGTATATATATATATGTGTGTGTGTGTATGTGTTTTTGTGTCTGTGTTTGCCCCCCTAGCATTGCTTGACAACCGATGGTGGTGTGTTTACGTCCCCGTAACTTAGCGGTTCGGCAAAAGTGACCGATAGAATAAGTACTGGGCTTACAAAGAATAAGTCCCGGGGTCGATTTGCTCGACTAAAGGCAGTGCTCCAGCATGGCCGCAGTCAAATGACTGAAACAAGTAAAAGAGTAAAAGAGTATATCGAAGGGTGTAGATAAATCCCACTAACACGCTAGAAATAGACACCATTCTACTGAAGAAAGCAAAGAGTTTTACAATCGTAAGCCAGAAATCGATCTGCAATTAATCAATTTAAAAAAAAAATTATTCATCCATCTGCCTGTTTACAACCTGTGCTAACGGAGTGTGCATGTGGTTTTTAGAGCCATTTAACGTCTATTTCTAGCGTGTTAGTGGCGTTTATATGCACCCTTCAATATAATCATAAATTAGTATAAATTGTAGCCTTTATGGTTTCATTTATTTCATGCTAACCTCTTGATAAAATCATTAAATTTCTTCTGTCATTTATTATTATTATTATTATTATTGTTGTTGTTGTTGTTATTATTATTATTGTTATTATTATTATTATCATCATCATCACCATTATTATTAAGTCGGTGAGCTAGCAGAATCGTTAGCACGCCGGGCGAGGTCGACTTTGCCTTGCTTCCTTTCGGGGTCGATAAATTAAGTACCAGTGAAACTCTGGGGTGAACGTAATCGTTTATTCCCCTCCCCCAAATTTTAGGCCTTGTGCCTATAGCAAAAAGGATTATCATTGTTATTGAGAGAGCAGTGCGTGCCATCAAATCGACACCGGGTTAAAATATACGAAGCCCAGTATACCCATCATAACTACCCGTCTGATAAGGGTACACCAGGCACATGCATCACAACCATATGTGCGCGACACGGTGATTTCATATCAAGATTAACAGCGCATGACCATGCAGGTGGGGCCCAGTTAGAATTTTCTTCAGGTTGAGTAGCCCATCCCGCTCAAAAGGTCCCTGAATAAGGGTTGTTTAAGGCTGTCGAACGAAACACCCATGTTTCCAGAGGTGAATTATTCAAACCCCAAAGAATTCCTCTCAACACATGGCTATGATGCTCCCCCACTACTTCTGCTCGCGATCAGAGATGCACATATCGTCAGCCACTAAGGGACATGCTCAACTGGTTACGGTCAAACAACCGACAAGAAAATCTGTGGTACTGAGCAGAAAATTTGCTGTAGCCCATCTTTTATACCATGACAAAACAATATACACGATAACACTTCCAATCAGTTAAGATGAGAAACCATGAAGGCCAGTGCCTGGTACTGCATCAGGGCATTTATTATTATCAGTATTATTATTATTATTATTAGTAGTAGTAGTAGTAGTAGTAGTAGTAGTAGTAGTAGTAGTAGTAGTAGTAGTAGTAGTAGTAGTAGCAGTAGTAGTAGTAGTAGTAGTAGTAGTAGTAGTAGTAGTAGTAGTAACCTATTGCATGCTAATTTAATTGGTATATATCTTATCCTGCGGTTTGTTGACAACAAGTCTCTTCGAATTTCAACAATCTTTAGATGGCACTTTCCTGGTGGCCGATAATGCTTGTCTCAGTTTCTGTATTCTCTAACTTCTTTGAGATTTTTACTTTGTGCACCAATTACCATTGAAACATTTGTCCCCTTTGTATTCTACAAAATCGTTATTACTTTGGCTAGGTCTCGATATTTCTCAACATTGAAAGTTAACCACTCTGAAATCTTCTAGTATATCTACATCATATTATTTAATCTTTTCTTACGTTTTAAGACAGTTGGGAGCAAATTGAATGAGGTTTGTCTGCTGTTTCTAGCAGTGCAAGTACCTACAGAGAGCTTTCCACGAAATGGTGAAATCTGTAATGCAAAGAGTGGTAGATAACTTAGAAAGTCTTTTTGTGTATCTAATACATTATTCAATGTATTCTTACGTTTTTAAGACAATGGGGTGCAATTTGAGTGAGATTTGTCTGCTGTGTCTAACTGCACGAGGAACTACTATAGAATGATTTTTAAGCAATGGTGGAAACTATAATGCAAAGTTTGATAGATAACAACTTCGAAAGTAGAAAATTGCTGACATACCGTGAAAGTTAAAGAATGAATGAAACATATGAATCAATTTCTAGGGAAACCACTACAGTGAAAATAGAATCAGAATTTACAAAGATTTGCTGGTCCATACTAATGTGATAAAACGTTTTCAATGTATTTCAATGTACAGAATATGCGTAGCTATTTTATATGAATATTCGTATTTGTTCGGCACGAAAATGTACTTGTAAACTCTATTTAGAAATGTCCAGAAATCTATTTTCCCCAGAAAACATTGGCAAATAATAGAAAACTTGGCCGATGCGTTTGAATTAGAGATGTCCAACTCTTAGAAAGTGTTTATCAATTAAGCTTTGTGCTTTTGTTATATTTTTCTTTTTTGTTTCTTATTTTATTTACTTTTCCCTTTTTTTTTTATTCTTTTGCTTTTCCCTCGGAATTCTGTTGATAAGGGATAAAACTAGAAATAACATATTGATCTATTTTTATTTATTTATTTTCTCTAATTTTTTTTTTTTTTTTTTGCCAATTTGATCTTTATGTTATATGACATTGTTAAAAGCTCGGTTTTGCCATTTTTGATTAACCATTTTTCGACATGGAATATTAAGACAATTTCTCTTTTGAAGTAGAGAAAAATGTAAAGGAAATTTTTCCGAAACCACGACGCTTGATTTAATTTAATGTAATGTAATTTTATTTATTTATCTATTTATTGACAACAATATATAATTTTCAATGGGATTTAAATCGTTAGACTTTGTCACGATACTTAACTATTTCTGTACACATAGACCTATAATAGGATGAAAACCAAAGTCGATTCTGGCAAAATTTGAACTTAGAATGTAAAAGGACGTAACTAGATATCAGAAGATATTTTGTCCATTGCGGAATCTGCCACCCACCACCCTCATTGATATTTAGTTAAACCATATCGTTCGTGTAGACATCTCTTACTTCAACCTTTCTAATTGAGTTGTATTTCATTTTATTTTATGTGTGTATGATTTTAAATATTTTGTCCTAGAAAAAGTATAACTTCTGGACGCAACTAACTAAATTGACTTGATCAACATTACTATCCAGTAATGTGAAAATATTCTTCCAAAAATAAGAAAGTAGATAAATATGGGATGAAACATTGAAAACGTTCATCCCATTATGAGGTACATGGAGATCTTTAAATCACGATTTTATTTGACTGCAAAGGAACGAATATAAAAGGACATGTCACCCCAGTCTGCAGAACGCCATTTCAGAACCGGAAATAGATACATTCAGACAATGAAAGGCTTGTCACTTAAAGCAGAAAATATATTTTATTACTGTATTTTTTACTGAGTAAAATGAAGGAAAAAAAGAGATTAAAGGCTGAGGTAATGTATACGTTTATATTCAAGTATAAATAATGTTCTTTATAGGAAGCTTATCTAAATAATGCAGAGATTAGTACTTTAAAATGTCCCTTTGTAACGACTCTGCAGTTTAAATACCTACAGGATCAATGTTTCAAACGGTGGTGAGCGCGCCCGTCAGTTAAGACGTGGCAATATTTTGATGGAAAGGCAGCGAGCTGGCAGGATCGTTAGAATGCCGGGCAAAAATGCTTAGCGTATTTCGTCTGTCTCTACGATCTGAGTTCCAATAGCACCGAGGTCGACTGAGCCTTTCATCCTTTTTGATTGATAAGATAAGTACCATTTGAGCACTGAGGTCGGTGTAATCGACTTTCCCACCTATCTCGAACTTGCTGGTCTTGTGCCAAAATTTGAAATCAATATTTTGTAGGAAATGTTGGTTTTCGGAACATGCAATAAACTTTTGAAACTTCTGTACATGCGGTGTGTGTGTGTGTGTGTGTGTGTGTGTGTGTGTGTGTGTGTGTGTGTGTGTGTGTGTGTGTGTGTGTGTGTGTGTGTGTGTGTGTGTGTGTGTGTGTGTGGAAAAAGACAGTGTCAGCTAATCACAAAGGAGAATGGGAGATTCACTTCATAGTATATTCGTTACTCATAGCCTGATATCCAGTTCATCCGGAATGGTCTGTGAGTAAAAAAGCTGCAGTAGTCTGGTATCCTGTTGAAGTGAATGTGGTTTTGTTATCCGTTTAATTATACGGAAACTGGTATTAGGTTGAGCTTTACGGGTTTCACAAATTTGGAATAGTTTTTTTCTGGATATGTTGCTGATGTAAATAAAATATCCAGCGATGAGCCAACAAAGAGGTCTCTACATAGCCGTTGAGCCTGCTAGAAATAGCTGCTAAACCATCTTCAAACCATACCCTTTCATCATGAAAAGTGTAAATACGACGGGCTTCTTCCAGTTTCCGTCTACCATGAAAAGTGGATGACAACATATTGTAATCCTAGAATACACTACGTTCGGCAAAACAAGGAAAACAGACAGGATAGTAAAGGATAGACATAGGAGTGGCTGTGTGGTAAGTAGCTTGCTTACGAACCACATGGTTCCGGGTTCAGTCCCACCGCGTGGCACCTTGGGCAAGTGTCTTCTTCTATAGCCTCGGGCCGACCAAAGCCTTGTGAGTGGATTTGGTAGACAGAAACTGAAAGAAGCCTGTCGTATATATGAATACATATATGTATGTGTGTGTGTGTGTGTGTGTGTTTGTGTGACTGTGCTTGTCCAACCGAGTGCCTCTTTGTGTCGGTATGCAATAGGCTACATTACTACACTACAACCCGAATCCTCGCCTAGTTCCGACGATAGTTGGCGTACATTGTTGTCATATCAATATCATTTGTCCGTAACACCTTATATTACTGCCAACACAAAACACACACGCGTGCACAACTGCACGCGCACACGCTCTCTCTCTCTCTCACACACACACACACACACACACACACACGCTCTCATTATTTCAGACATACCCACGCACACACTCTGTCATACCCTCACTCATACAAAGACACACTATCGTTCTCTCTCTCACTCTGTCTTTCTCTGTCCCTCTCTCTTTCTTTCTTCCTAAAAGCAGACCCCATTGAAGGGATGACACAAAAGTAAAAGAAGAGACTTGTGTAACCAACCATGCAGTAATATATTTTACGTGAATTAATTTAAAGGTCTCATCTTCAAAACATATACTTAGAGATATGAGAACCGTTGATCGAAAACACTTCATCGAAATAAAATTTATCGAAAGCTGGTTCAGCTGCAAATCACCTCTGAAGTGGAAATTCTTCAGATTCTAAATTATAAGATCCTAAATTCACATAATCTCAACATGGAATTGAATATTTGTTAGGATATGCGCTATCTCTGGTAAGTTAAATCCAATAGAATAAATAATTTCTCTTCTTTTCATTATATTCTTTTATCTGTTTCAGTCATTTGACTGCAGCCATGCTGGAGCAACGCCTTTAGTCGAGCAAATCGACTCCAGGACTTATTCTTTGTAAGCCTAGTACTTATTCTATCGGTCGCTCTTGCAGAACCGCTACGTTACACACCAGCATCGGTCGTCAAGCTATGCTGGGAGGACAAACACAGACACTCAAAGATGTATATAAATATATATATATATATACATATATATATATATATATATATATATATATATATATAATATATATATATATATATATGTTTACGAGCAAAACGTACCCCGTCCAATGGACGGTGCTGAGTTGTCAAACATTTAAACCAAATTTTCTCAAAACAACTTGTCCGACCGTCCCATGTTGTGGCATTATTTCAAGCCAGCCGGCTTTTTTTGCGCAAACTGCACGGGCATTTTTCTCGCGTACGCGTAGTATCGATCGCAACAGCTGATGTACTTGCGCGTACAAATGCACGTTCCCACGGTTTTATCGATCGCATTCTCACCTGGAATCGATTTTTGTAATTTTTTCAAGACTTATACTCGCCCTGATACCGTCGGTACCTACATATCAAATTTGAGCGCAATCGGATGGAGATTGCCCGAGATCCTAGAAGACATACACACACACACAGACGGAACGGATTTTATATTATATATATATATATATATCCGTAATAATGAAGGGTGAAATTAATTAATTTGGAAAAATTATCAATTACACCAAGTAGTCTTCGGCATGTAAAAGCCTCATTCGAGGAAAATTTAAGTAATACTAAGCAATAAGGGTTTAGCAACGAGTTGCCTTACCACATACCGAATTTAGAAATAGCAGTCAAAGGGTTATAGCTATTTCTTCTACTAAAAAGGGAGATCTCAGTAAAAACAGCATTTGGAAGGCAGACACAAACAGGTAAGAGAGAATGAATTGACTGCAATCTATCATACATTTTTTTAGTTATCCACGGACGTACGTTTCGAAATCAAGTTTTTAGGAAAGCATAAGAATTAAATATTAAATATTAAATAATTCTATCTTACCGAAACTTCTTTTCTCTTCAGCGTAGAATACTATAATCATAAATGATTATATATTGAATTTTGAGATACCAGATACCATATTTTATCTCAGTAGATGACCACAGCATCTTGTTTTGGCTACACGCGGGTGGGAAGGGGCTGTTGACACAATCGTTTCATTCACAAATTGAATTCGGTGATACCAGTTGCGGATTCTAGCTCGCTCTGATACTGAGTTGAGTTGGTGCCTTCTGGTATCTCAAAATTCAATATATAATCATTTATGATTATAGTATTCTACGCTGAAGAGAAAAGAAGTTTCGGTAAGATAGAATTATTTAATATTTAATATTTAATTCTTATGCTTTCCTAAAAACTTGATTTCGAAACGTACGTCCGTGGATAACTAAAAAAATGTATGATAGATTGCAGTCAATTCATTCTCTCTTACCTGTTTGTGTCTGCCTTCCAAATGCTGTTTTTACTGAGATCTCCCTTTTTAGTAGAAGAAATAGCTATAACCCTTTGACTGCTATTTCTAAATTCGGTATGTGGTAAGGCAACTCGTTGCTAAACCCTTATTGCTTAGTATTACTTATATATATATATATATATATATGACAGGCTTCTTTCAGTCTCCGTCTACCAAATCCACACACAAGGTTTTGGTTGGCCCGAGACTATAGTAAAAAGCACTTACCCAAATTAGATACACTAAATTACTTTATCAAATAAAGATTAGATTATAGTAAGTGGGGTACACTTAGTCTGCGTATGTTGATTAAAGTTTCTTTTGCTGTGTGGTAAGAAGCTTGCTTCCCAACCACATGGTTCCAGATTCAGTCCCACTGCGTGGCAACTTGGACAAGTGTCTCCAGCTATAAGCCACGGGCTGACCAAAGCCTTGTAAATGGATTTGAGGAACGGAAACTGAAAGAAGACATCATATATACATATATACATATATAAATGTGTGTGTGTGTGTGCGTGTGTGTGTGTGTGTGTGTGTGTGTGTGTGTGGTGTGTGTGTGTGTGTTTGTGTGTGTTATTGTGTTTGTGTTTGCCTCCACCACCACTTGAAATCCTGTATTAGCGTGCTTACGTTTCCGTAAATTAGCGGTTCGGCAAAAGAACCCGATAGAATTATTATGGAAAAAAAGTACTAGAGTCGGTTAATTCGACTAAAAATTCTTCAAAGTGGTACACCAGCATGGCTGCAGTCTAATGACTAACACAAGCAAAAGATAAAAGATATTAGATAATAAAGAGTCGATAAAGAAGCTTAGTGCCTTTAGTATCAATTTCGACTTTTACTACTCTTTATTAGGAGCCAGGTACCATACGAGAACTAGTAGACACTGTAGTGGTGCTCTACTGTACGCTGTTCCTATGAAACGTTTATAGTCTAAAAGGCTGTGATAGTATTTAAGTCGGATGGCGGTAATTTATTACAGGAGTGATCAAATATTTGGAAAATATTCACAAGGGAAATGCCAGTATAGATGAGGAAACATTACGAACTGAGAATATGTATGACTGTTGTAATTTGTCATGTTAAAGATTTCTATTAAAAACAATAGACCAGACGAAAATTTTTTTAAAGCATATATTAAAATATAGAATGTTTGACTAATGCTAAATTTTCACAAAAAGAGGTTCCATCGTTATATATATTTTATGCACTTCAGTGAAAGTTATTAAGAGTTATCACAGAAAAGTGTGTTGTTTGTTCTTCAATAAAGACAACCTTTATTCAGTAGATTAGCACATTTATGACATAATAAACTGTATTCAGAATGGCTAAATGAAACCTAGTGAAAATGCATTCACAGACTGTCGGTTATCAAATGTTTCATTTAAATATGAATACAAATATACAAGTAATTTAATATTCTATAAATGGAAACGATGTAAGAATAGACAGGGAGGATGGGCTGTGCAAATAGTTTTGTAAATAGCATAAGGGATAGTTATGTCAGACTTTTCAAATGCTTACAATTGTGTTCCTGTCCTAAGCATCGAATGCAGACATCGGACGCCAGACGTGTGGCACTCCTGCAACATATTTTGATAGACATAGCCAATTAAAATCTAACCCACTTTTAACGACTCAACTTTGTCGAATGTTCGACAATATCTTAATCATGTTATGTGTCATGTACTTGGGAGTATGTTGTCAATACGAAATACTGTCTCTCTGTTTTCAATAATCTTGGATTTTTACCAGTGGTTAGAAGTATCTGGAAGTTCAGTGTTCTTCATGTGTCATACTGGAAGATTAATTGCTTCAATTAGTGAGGCTGTATGAAAATATAAGCACTGGGATATTAATCAGAGAAACGCAAATTTGAGATGTTATCAGTATAATGCTATTTGGAGACAGACAAGGATAAAAGGCCATAGAAATGCTATTTTGATGATACATTCTTGCCATAAGAGATTACCTCTGGCATGGCTCGGTAAAAATAATTGTCTCAACAGATAAAACAATTTTACAGTCACAAAATTTGTCAAAAATAGTACAACTGCTAAAGGAAGAAACTTTAGTTCAGTAGGAGGTATTTAAAAAATGTTCGATAAGAATGGCAATATGGTTGTCAGAGAAGACAAATGATACAGAAAACAAATGCTAAAAAGAGAAGAAAAATTCTTATTGGAATTGTTAATTAAGTTAAGAGCTAGAGGAGCATATGTTTATTCTGTTTATCAATGTCGATTGGCGACAGATATTGACAGACATTTTAAATTAAATAGCATTGGTTCATAACCTGGGCTGTACCCCACCACTTTTGTTGTCGTTGTGAGCTCATAAGGGGAAGAGCAAATATCATGAGAGTGCTGAGTGTTTAGTATGTAGTGGGGTGGGTCACGATTTTTCTTAGAAGTAAAATATTTAAGCCAGATAAAATGTTGTACTTTAAATACGTTTCCAAAAATAATCTTTACCAAGATCAGAAAATGAGAAGCAAAGAGAGCAGAAAGCGGGACTGATGATGCAAAAAAGTCTAATATAATTTCATTATATAAGAAGCTGCATTTCGTCTGTCTTTACGTTCTGAGTTCAAATTCTGCCGAGTTCGCCTTTCATCCTTTGAGGGGTTGATAAAACAAGTATCAGTCATGTACTGGTGTCGATGTAATCGATTTCCCCCTTCCCTCAAAACTTACTGGCCCTATACCAAAATGTGAAACCTTTATATAAGAAGTTCTTGCTATCATTAGTATTATCCTCCAAAATATAACATAGGTGGAACAAGTTCATGCAACAACAGAACGCAAAATTGGTTTCCTTCTGATTAAAATAGTCTGTTGGAAAGTTTACAAAACATGCAAAGGGGTCTTTAGTAAGACGTTTTTGAGTGAAAGGGTTACTGCCACTGGTGCGGGCGATTTCGGACAAGCCTGGCGGGAAACCTTCACCATGGTCGGCTATAGTTCCATTCTTGCCGTTAATTCTTTCATTGTTGTTACATCATGAATTCATGAGTCGTCCGTGAGGTTCCCACTAAAGATGTTATTGAGATCCCATCTCTCCCTTCCTCTCTTTGTATATACACGTGCACATGTATGTACATACACACACACATATATATAAATAACGTGCTTGCATTGAGTCGCCTCCATAACCACAGCAATTATCATTATCATCGTCTTCATTATTATTATTATTATTATTATTATTATTATTATTATTATTATTATTATTATTATTATTGAGTGTGCATGCCATCAAAGTGACACTGGGGTAAAATATACGAAGCCCAATATTCCCATCATGACTACCCGTCTGATAAGGGTACACCAGGCACATGCATCACAACCATATGTGCACGACATGGTGATCTCATATCAAGATAAACAGCACATGACCTTGCAGGTGGGGCCCAGTTAGAATTTTCTTCAGGTTGAGTAGCCCATCCCGCTCAAACGGTCCCTGAATAAGGGTTGTTTAAGGATGTTGAAAAAACCACCCATGTTTCCAGAGGTGAATTATTCAAACCCCAAAGAATCCCTCTCAACACATGGCTAAGATGCTCCCCCACTACTTTTGCTCGTGATCAGAGATGCACATATCGTCAGCCACTAAGGGACATGCTCAACTGGTTAAGGTCAAACAACTGACAAGCAAATCTGTGGTATTGAGCAGAATATTTGCTGTAGCCCATCTTTTATACCAAGACAAAACAATGTACATGATGACACTTCCAATCAGTTAAGATCAGAAGCCTTGAGAGCCACTGCCTGGTACTGCATCAGGGCATCTTATTATTATTATTATTATAGGCGTCGCACAGTATACAATATCGCGAGGTTGTTGATTGTACTGTTTGTCAAGTCACAACAAGGACCTCAGACAGACAGTACTTTACGCAATATGCGTGCAGTTCCAAGTAGTGCCGCCTTTTGCAATACATCTAGATTGTAGGGTGTTTCTAAGGTTTTCAGATGTTTTTTGTTTCAAATTGGATGGTATTGAACCCAATGCTCCGATGTTATTATTATCATCATCATCATCATTATTATTATCATTATTATTATTATTATTATCATCATCATCATCATCATCATCATTATTATTATTATTATTATTATTATTATTATTATTACCATCATCATCATCATCATCATCATCATCATCATTATTATTATTATTATTATTATTATTATTATTATCATTATTGCTGTTGTTGTTGTAGTTTTCAGAATATTGGTTATCTATGCGCTGTATTTTGTCTACACTTGTTGCCTTAAGAGCCAGAGTTTAGCTTCGCAAATCAACCAGAACTAAATATAATCGCTTCTTTTTCAGTTTCAGCTCGAATCTTGTTTCCTTTCGTAACATTTTCTCTAATTGTAGAGAAGATAACTAAATCTTTCATTTTAGTAGCCATCATGCTTGAGGGATGTCTTTTCTGACTGCTATCTCTCATCCGCAAAAACAAAAGACGCTACATTTTATACTACTTCTGTTTCTTGTTGTCAGTTTACCTGAAGTTGATACGACTTAACGCTTTTTCCTCAGAGTCGTTTATCTTTCTTATAACTATTCTTACCGTTGTTTTATTCATTCTAAAGTTTCGCACAATTTTTGCTTTGCTGTCACCCACCTTGTTATCTCTTTATAACCTCTAGTTTATTTATCATCCAGAGTTAGCACTTTTTTTTCTTCCTAACACCTGAATTTTTTCTCGTTAGTCTTTCTGTATCCACAAACCATTAAGGCTGAGGTGTGTATTATATTTTGATAAAGTGGAGCAACACGATTATTTCAAGAAACAACGGAACTTACAATACACCGTATACACTAAAATAAAATAAAAATTCATAAGTGAAAACCACATTCCAGCAGGAAGTTCATAATCACATTAACTCGTAAAGTTAGCTCTAGATAGTTGTTTAGAGACTGTGTCGAGTAACAAGAGTAGGCCGCACTATGCGCTCACAGTTACGGCTACTTCATTACAAGGCAATTTTCCCCGCAGTATTTGAAAATATTGTCGTGTTAATCGAGATTTGCTTGGCTTAATTTGGATTTGCTATTCATTTATAAACTGTGTTAACCGAGATGTTCTTGTTTGGAGGCGACAGTAAATCAAAATTCCATAGATACTATCTGTGATTCTGTATTGACTCGAAGGGAAAAATTTGTCGCTCAAGAAGGGCTTCAATTTGAACAATTTTCATACTGTTTCATATTTAGATGCTTCTATTAAATTCATTCAGTTGTTAAACAAAAATAATTCTAGGAATTAAATGGTGTTGATTTACTGTCAGGTGGCTTTTGGCCAACCCTGTATATATATATATATATATAGAAATTCGGGGTGAGTACTTGATAATTATAAGCACCTGTGTATACCGTTTGGTGGTGTAGGTGGTGGAGTAAATTGATCAAAATAAAAACATGATGCGAAGGATTCAGCGGTACATATGTTTCGGGCCTTTATTAGACAGATTTATAACAATGCATAATGTATGTCTGTGGCCTTCTTCAGCCGCGCACAACAGCTTCCACAAGGACATGTGTTACATAAAAAATTCTTGGTTGGGGATGCAAATCCTCTCATTCGCGTACGACATAATGCGGCAGCAGCATAGAATTGAAGCGTCCATCTCTTTCTTCTCTCAATGTAGAATGAGGAAATTTGGATGTTGAAGTAATGTAAATAAATAAATACATATATAGACGTGAAGATGGAGGGGCGAGAATTCAGGACGAGGGATAAAAAATGTATAAAAAGTGTAAGTATAGAAAAATATAAAAATGTAGAGTATAAAGATATAAAGGGATATAAGGAGATGTAAAGGGGGTATAAAGAATATAAAGAAATATAAAGAAATATAAATAAATGTAAAGGCATAAGGTTATAAAGTAAAAATAGAAATAGAAATAAAAGTAAAAAGTAAAAAAATAAAAATAGGAATAAACATGATAAAAATGTAAAAAAAATATAAAGATAAGGGATGTATAGAGGTTACGGACCAAACATGGTGGTCAGGAGATTGATAAAATTTAGTTGTAGAAGTTTTGGGTGTCAATAAATCAACAGTGTCGTCTGGGGACCTAATGTGTTGTAAATCAGAGCTGTTGAGCGTTTAATCTGGTTCTTTGAATTAATTGGTCATCTAGTACATACATACCATCATGGATACATACACCCATATACGCCTCCAAGCCTATAAGCATACACACGCACTCACGTGTAAACATGTACATAAACACACACACACCCACACGCACGCGCGTACATATACATACATACAACATAATATCCGCATGTATACACGGACATTATACGTGTACACACCCATATGTACATACGTGCGCCCATCCTTACATACACATACGCATATGCCCACGCTTCCAGGTTTAGATATAAGATATTAAAGGATGTATATAAGAACGTATGTAAAGAATCACGCACTCACGTCTACACGTGCACGCACACACGGCTGTGTGTCCATATGTACGTGCACATATACACTTACATGCACACACAGAGACATACGCGCATATGGGTATAGCTATAAGATATTAAAAGATGTATACAAATAGGTGTAAACATATGAATATAAGAAAACATGTAAAAAAAGAAATACGGGGTATGTACATCCAGACGTAGATGTTTACTCGTACATATGTACATATATGTATACGTATACATACGTACACGGACGCTCGTATAATCATAAAGTGGATCCATAGGTAAGTAAATAAGGGATAAGCAAAAAAAATAGACATATATAGAGATATAAAGCGATAAGTTAGGGGTAAGAATGAGGGTAAGGGTAAAAATTAGAAATAAAAGTAAGAAATACAGTATAAAATAAGAAATACAATGTAAAGGTTAGAAATGAAATATAAAAATTATAAAAATTATAAGAATTAAGATAAGGGATGAAAATAAAAATGAGAATAAATCGAAGTAGAATAAAAGTAAAAATAAAAGCAAAAATAAAAATAAAATAAAATAAAATAAAAATATAATTTGGTAAAGTTTAACATGAGATGAAGGTGGTTGAAAGTTAGAGGTGTGTGTTAAAGGTGCCCACGTAGGGGCGGGCGGGGGGAACTGAAAATTGGAAGGGTGGGAAGTGGAGTTTGGCGGTGTGCGTTCAACATCCGAGTTAGAAATGTGAAAGGGTATAGATATAGGGAAATAAAGAGACTATATAGGAAGGATATGGGTGTAGGAGAAGAAATATGTAGGGAAAAGAAGACATATATGGGAGACAAAATTTGTATATATAGGAGGAAAATGCAGGGAAACATATATGCACATACACACACCCACACACACACACACACACACGCACATATATATATATATATACATATACGTGCACATACATATACATACGCACACATATACGCATATACACGCACATATAGGAAAGCGGGATGTGCTGGAGCCGACAGGTTGCACCGGGTGGGAGGAAATTGCATGGGGGAGTTGGTATAATAACCTACGCTTTGTAGTATTTGAAAGTATTTATAAGTTTGTGTATACAGGATGGTTTGAACTCTGACCTTTTGTTAATAAGATTGTGTTTGTCTTTGAATTTCAAGATGTTCAGGAGTTCTACACAACATAGTTGGCATCCTGCTCTATTATTTAAATAAGGTGCAGCTGATCCGATGATGGACCACCTGAGTTTGAAGCCTATGCATTTGTCTTTTAATTCCCAAATTCTTTTAGAAAGGGAGGTGCTGTTAGCCTTATGTCTGTGTTTCAGCGAGGACCAGATTAAACGCTCAACAGCTCTGATTTACAACACATTAGGTCCCCAGACGACACTGTTGATTTATTGACACCCAAAACTTCTACAACTAAATTTTATCAATCTCCTGACCACCATGTTTGGTCCGTAACCTCTATACATCCCTTATCTTTATATTTTTTTTACATTTTTATCATGTTTATTCCTATTTTTATTTTTTTACTTTTTACTTTTATTTCTATTTCTATTTTTACTTTATAACCTTATGCCTTTACATTTATTTATATTTCTTTATATTTCTTTATATTCTTTATACCCCCCCTTTACATCTCCTTATATCCCTTTATATCTTTATACTCTACTACTTTTTATATTTTTCTATACTTACACTTTTTATACATTTTTTATCCCTCGTCCTGAATTCTCGCCCCTCCATCTTCACGTCTATATATGTATTTATTTATTTACATTACTTCAACATCCAAATTTCCTCATTCTACATTGAGAGAAGAAAGAGATGGACGCTTCAATTCTATGCTGCTGCGCATTATGTCGTACGCGAATGAGAGGATTTGCATCCCCAACCAAGAATTTTTTATGTAACACATGTCCTTGTGGAAGCTGTTGTGCGCGGCTGAAGAAGGCCACAGACATACATTATGCATTGTTATAAATCTGTCTAATAAAGGCCCGAAACATATGTACCGCTGAATCCTTCGCATCATGTTTTTATTTTGATCAATTTAAT
>NC_042997.1:138709260-138756760 GCF_006345805.1 Octopus sinensis | reverse complement strand
ATACATATATACATATATACGCGATGATTTGATAAGCGATGCCGTGTTTTTTACAATACTGTAAATAATAATAATGATAATTTGATAAGCTTAAAGCTTATAAGGATTCGCCGTGTTTTGACAAAAGAAAATACACTGATATTGAGGCATATAAGCTCTTTTTTGCCGTCGTGGGTTTATATGCCCCAATATCAGACTATTTTCTTTAGTCAATACACAGCGAACTCTTATAAGCTTTAAGCTTATGAAAAGAATATATATATATGTATATTGTAAACAAACTTAAAAGCGCCGAGTGTGTCGGTATTCTACGGCTAAATAAAGGAATCCTCGAATGCAAGATGGCTGTGAAAAGAGCTTAGAAAATCGAATAGATACTCTTTAGAAAACCGGAGAAAGTGGCCAGCTTTCTTTACAGAGAATCGAACCTTTATGTGTGTGTGTGTATGTGTATGTGTGTGTGTGTGTGTGTGTGTCCGTGTGTCTGTGTGTCCGTGTGTCTGTCTGTCTGTTTGTGTGTCTGTGTGTGTGTCTGCGTATGTATGTATGTTTGTATGTATGTATGTATGTATGTATGTATGCACGTATGTATGTATGTATGTATGTATGTATGTATGTATGTATGTAGAAGGTAGAAAATGCTAAAATATTTTTATCATATAGTACATTTTAGTACCGGTTTCCGCCTTTTAAACATTTTCAACTAAGTGTAAAATAAGAAGAACAATTAAATTGGAGAAAAGAAATTAAGTGAAATGTTTTGTAAATATTTCCATAGTCTTCATATAGTTTGTGTGTGTGTGTGTGTGTGTGTCTCTCTCTCTCTCTCTCTCTCTCTCTATATATATATATATATATATATATATATATATATATATATATATATATATACATATATAAAAACCAGCTTAGAGAAGAAGAAGAAACGAAACGAAACGAAACGAAACGAATCGAATCGACGCGAGGGCGCTCAGTCATACAATAGTGTAATAAATAAAATATATGCATACATACAAACATATATGTACGTACCTACATCTACATGTATATATACATGCATATATAAATATATATACGTGTGTACAGGACACCACAAATAGACGTAGAATTCAACGTGAAACGAAAAAGTAAAAACAGCATGGAACGGACCATTTTTTTAACAACAAAAAAAACAGAGTACAAGACAACTACACAAGGAAAAATCCCCTTCATCAGCTGTCCCTAGTTCAACTCCAGCATCTTACTTTGTGAATACTTGGTAGGTAGTAGTAAATATGAAGGAATAGTTTATGAGTACTGAGAATTGATGGTTTCTCGACTGCTCCTGCTTAAACCATCAATTCTCTGTACTCATAAAGTATTCCTTCAAATTTACTACTACCTACCTACCAAGCATTCACAAAGGAAGAGAGATAGAGACAGACTATCTGAAAACTATGGAAATATTTACCTCTTTGAAGACTATAGAAATATTTACAAATATTTTCTTCAATTTAATTCTTTTTCTTAGTTTACTTTTAGTTGAAAAAGTCTAAAAAACGGAAACCCGTACTAAAATATACTTCATGAAAAATTATTTTAGCATTGTTTACCATGTCTAATTTCCTTAGTGAACAGGTCGCGGATTTTAGCGTCGAAAATATTTTGACAAATTAAACTTAAATGTTGAAGTGAATCGAACGGCTTTTGTGTGTTTCTTAAATGGCTTATAAACACCTTCCACGCTGCAACTATATATATATATTATATATATATATATATATTATATATATATATATATATATATATATATATATATATATATATATTATATATATATATATATAATATAATATAGATAGATAGATAGATAGATAGATAGATAGATAGATAGATAGATAGATAGATAGATAGATAGATAGATAGATAGATAGATAGATAGATAGATTCCAAAGAATCTGCTGGTAGTGTGCATCAGCAAGACTTTATTGTTTAGAAAAATAGGCAAAGAGTTTTGTGAACGAGCTGTGCGGATTGGAAAATCCAACGTTTCCAACAGAATCCTTCTTCAGAAAAAAGTTGATAGAAGTGAAATTAAAGAGAAGACAACAAAGTTTTTACATGCTAGAATTACCGGACGAGGCAGGAAGCATACATATTTCAGCAGAACTCTGCTCGTGGCTCTCGCGGCTCGGGAAAGATGGGCCAAGAATACTGACGATCATGTAATCGCCAATTTGTGGGCTCCTACTACCCAGTACCGCTTCCAAGGCATAGATTAACCCGAGGCTTTCGGAAATAATAATATCCACATATTCAAGATGACATCCGGTAGATTCGAACCAGGGTTTTCGTGATTAAGCGTTCGGCAATATAGCTCATCTAACACACTGCTATAACTGCCAGGAATATTATGTAATTAATGAGCGCTCGTTAAGCTGCAATACAAGCTTCGGGTTCTCTGATGTGCAAGGGTAATAAAACAGGAAGCCATTTTCGTTGTCAACCTGACGCCATATTCATTCAGATTGTAATATTAGATCCCGATCTTAATTCTGACCCAGAATGTTTATTGTAATTATTTGTTAATTATTTTATAAAGTAATTTGTGAACAATAGAGTCGTTAGTTACAAGTTTCAGATGAGCCATTCACTGGCTCGCTGCATTTCCAGAAGTAAGTGTAACAAAGAAATATAATTCGGAGTAGAGTGAAAATTGCAAGAGATTTCGTTCGTAAGTTACTTTCTTTGCTGGTTTCTTTGCCGATTTACATCAATGAAAGATGATGATGCCTCGCATCAACTTCGACTCATGAGGTCAAGTTGTTCTATCATCTGCACAGCCTAGTCATAGAATAAGCGTAAGTAATTGGTTCAGTACTATCAGTTTATATTTGGTACAGTTAACGTAATTCTTAAGCAGAATTGGTGTGACACGTATATGTCAAGGCTGAGTCGTTGAATTACACGTACAGTCCATCAGACAGGATTCTGTACAGCTTCTAATTATCCAAATCAATTGCAAGACATGGGTCAACACGAAGCTATGTGCACGTACGTATGCATGCGACGGGCTTCCACATGTCCTTCTTTTCTTAACGTTCAATCGTAAGTTATTGGTCAATCAGAGCTTATAATAGAATTCACTCGGCCAAACAAACTCGCAGTGTAATCGAACTTGAAACTATATGGTTTACAAAGCAAATTTCTCAACCACACAGCCAAGCCTCTAACAAACTTTTGCTGATTGTTCTATAATCTCCAAAGGTTTGTAGAACAACCACTTGAAATGTGTTGAGGACTAGCCCCTTTTAATTGCGGTTGATTATAGCAAGAAACACCTCAGTTACGAAGTGCAAGTGCAATGAAATGACTCGACTAGGAATAAACTAGCATTGCACATTCATCCTCCCAGAATATTCTTTTCTACTCTAGGCACAAGGCCCGAAATTTTGTGGGAGGGGGCCAGTCGATTAGATCGACTCCAGTACTTAATTTATCTAACTGAAAGGATGAAAGGCAAAGAATATTAGGACTAAACTGCAACGCCCAAAATAGAATCTACTTTGCCATTTATTCCACTACGTCCACTGTTCTTGCCACGCATGGAAGTTTATCGTAATTTAGACTCATCGAACATTGTCATTATCCCATAAATTGGATGCTCGAAGGGTCAACGGTTAAATGAATGTTGTTCGTGACATCGTCGTCCTTTAAGTGTATTTCGAATAGGGAAAGTGAAAGTAAGGGAAGAAAAGAATAATAAAACAGCGACCACGACCGACGAAGCCAGCTAAAATGCTGGTGTCAAAATATCAGAAGATATTCAGAACAACAATGAATGTTTGTCTCAATGGCTTGATAAGAGAATAATATTTGCTTAGTTATAGCATGGAAATGTTATCTCGATAATGATTATTGATTATTTGAACGTTTTTATTTTCTGTCCAGAGCATCGATACAGATAATGAGTTAATACTTAATTCTTGAAATTTATTCTCGTTCCAACCCCAAACAACATAAACAATAACATTAACAAGCATATACTTTTAATGATTTCGCTAAGTCTCGAAGTAGAAGTAACGGAATCACTCACAGGTGAATTACTGTTGCCATTTCTTAAAGTATTATTTACTTTAGTCGATATTTTTGAAGTTATTTTATTTGCATTATTCTTCAATAGAAAGGTGGTGAGTGGGGGTTCAGAAACATTAACTTGCCGGATAAAATGCTTAACATTTCGTCCGTCTTCGCATTCTGAGCTCAGATTCCGCCGAGGTTGACTCCGCCTTTCATCCATTTGGGGTCGATGAATTAAGTACCCGTTGAGTACTCCGGGCGATTTAATTGACTATCCCCATTCCCCAAAATTTCAAGCCTTCTGCTTATAGTAGAAAGGATTATTTTTCAATAGAAAGACGGCGAGTGGGACAGAACCATTAGCATGCCGAACAAAATGCTTAGCGGTATTTCGGACATCATTTGAAATATTTCTACGTTCTGTCGCTCATTTACTAGTGAAACCATAGCTGGGGCCCTGACACGTGCTACTATACCGGGTCAGAGTAGACCTGGGAGCAATAGTGGCTAAGATGTTGTTTCACACCCCTCAAAACTCTGGAACTCCAGAACCAGGACCCCGCTACCGGAAGCAGTTTACCAGGACAGTTGACCCTTCGAGCATCCAGTTTATGGGATAATGACAATGTTCGATGAGTCTAAATTGCGATAAAATTCCATGCGTGGCAAGAACAGTGGACGTAGTGGAATAAATGGCAAACTAGATTCTATTTTGGGCGTTGCAGTTTAGTTCTAATTACTTTAAATACATTGGACAGAGGGGCCGTGATACAAGAATTTCAGGACTGGGAAATGTGGAACCACCTATCAGAGACCATTACTCCCAGTTCTATTCTGACGCAGCATGGTAGCATCTGTTAGCGATCTATTTATGGGTTGACCAACATGTGAACAATTGAAAGTGAATGATTCCTAGTTCTCGTTGGAACTTCCTCCTAGGAGCTGGTAATCCCGTACAAGAAAAAAATCTGAAATACAGTTGGTTTCTGGTTGTCTTAATTGGTGATATGCTTTTGGCCTTATAGATGATTTCACTGAAAATTGGTTCAGTGCTGTGCAACACTATGCACGAACTTACTGAGTTTAGGAAGTCACGAGTTGACTTCCATCATATGTGTGTATGTGTGTGTGTACGTGCGTGTATTTATATGTATGTATATATATATATATATATATAAAGATATATATTGTTGTTGTTGTTGTTTGTTCCTTCTCGAGCCACGCCCGGCTCATTGGGCCGGTTTCCCGGTTTCCTTGGCGTATAGGTTCCCCACCTGGACGGATGGGACGCCGGTGAACTGCAAGATGCAGGAGGAAAGAGTGAGAGAAAGTTGTGGCGAAAGAGTCAGCAGAAGTTTCGCCATTACCTTCTGCCGGAGCCGCGTGGAACTTAGGTGTTTCGTTCATAAACACACATATCACACGGTCTGAGATTCGAACCCGCGATCCCTCGACTGCGAGTCCACTGCTCTAACCACTAGGCCATGTGCCTCCACATAGATATATATAGATGTCACTAAAGTGACAAAGGGCACTAATCAGCACCAGTGTTGCTAGAAATAAGAGACAAAACAACTCAATAACTACGAAAAACAATATCTTAATGACTGACAAGAGAAGCAAGATCCCTACAGCAGCGGACACTGCCAGGTCGTCGATGATTTCGCATTTTAATGCTCATCAGTGGCTCTCACTGCGTCAGCTCGCCTTGTCATTTTATAAGATTTGGGTTTTTTACTATTATTTTTAGCAATACTGGTGCTGATTTGTCACTTTAGGGACGTCTACATTTCTACCTTTAAGTTGTAAAATTGCGACTAAATCACCCATATTATTATTATTATTATTATATTATTATTATTATTATTATTATTATTATTATTATTATTATTATTATTATCTTCTACTATAGTTCCGGACCGACCAAAACCTTATGAGTGGATTTGGTAGACAGAAATTTTAAAAAGCCTGCCGAACCCTTCAAAGCGATGCCCCTGCATGGCCTCTGTTCAATGACTGAAACAAGTGAAAAACAAAAGTTGAACTATATCATTTATATAAGGTTTGAAAATTTGAACATAAGCAATGGAACGGCTGACCTCTCTAGTGTCACGGAAGAATTTATTTATCCAAAGCTTTGAATCTAACAGAGTAGACCTACTACTATCTATTATACCTATTTGCATCAAGATGTACTGAGTAGTTGAAAGTTGATAATACCAAGGGTGCAGTCGTTGCTGTTTTAAGGCCTGAGGTCACTGTGTGTGTGTGTGCGTGTGTGTGTGTGTGTGTGTGTAGGTGTGTGTGCACGCGTAAGGAGTAAGAGGAGGATTTCGATAGAATGAGGCACTTCAAAAGGTATGCACTTGGTAGGGGTGAGTAATGTCTGTGGTTCCGGCCTGTGGTTGGTGAGAGTCGAAATATCAGATAGAATATTTCGGTTGTGTACACAGAGAAAACCAACTCTATGAGTATTTAATGCCTAAAGGGCTGGTCCAAATTACGCGTACAGAGTAAACAATCGACGAAGACAAACATTAAGGGCCGTTAGGCCAAGAGGAATTGTAATGAGTAACGCCAGAAAGAAATTTTATCAAGGAAATAGAATAATTAAAAGAGAAGAAAATAGTAGAAGAGAAATGTCGGGAGCCGAGAAAAATGACATCCAACCCGGTATTCACTCATGTGATATTGGTCGATTTGGGGTTATAGTAAGAAGACACTTGCCCAAGGAGCTGTGCCGTGAGACGGAACCTGAAATCACAGGACAGCAAAGCGAGCTTCATAAATACACTGACTTGTTCGCACCTGATAATGGATATTTGCGCAATAAATACTCAGTGAAACAACTTCAGTTAAATGGAGCTTTGTATTCGAAAGCCAAAATACGTAAATAGATAAATAAAATAAATAAATTTTGCCTTCTCAAGGTTATAAACAGAAAACAATTCCTTGTTACATGTTACAGTATTATGAATAACAAGTTTTTCAAGACGCTTAAACATTATGTATTTACTAAATCCTTAAAAAATATTTTTGAAAATCAAAAATATTTTTAGGTACCCCTTGCAACGCACAAATACGTTGCGGTACGCCGAGGAGAACCATTCAACTAATGACAGAGTTGATAAAACATTGAATTGCACAATAATATGTACGAATATGGGTTTGTTTTAGGCGCAAGTGTGGCTGCCATAACCGCAGGTGTGAATATAGGAGCAGGTGTAAATCAAGGCGCAGGTGTATGGGGTAAATTTGCTTCTGAATTACATGGTTCTGGGTCTAGTCTCATTGCGAGGCACTTGGGACAAGTATCTTCTGCTATAGTTCCGGACCGACCAAAACCTTATGAGTGGATTTGGTAGACAGAAATTTTAAAAAGCCTGCCGAACCCTTCAAAGCGATGCCCCTGCATGGCCTCTGTTCAATGACTGAAACAAGTGAAAAACAAAAGTTGAACTATATCATTTATATAAGGTTTGAAAATTTGAACATAAGCAATGGAACGGCTGACCTCTCTAGTGTCACGGAAGAATTTATTTATCCAAAGCTTTGAATCTAACAGAGTAGACCTACTACTATCTATTATACCTATTTGCATCAAGATGTACTGAGTAGTTGAAAGTTGATAATACCAAGGGTGCAGTCGTTGCTGTTTTAAGGCCTGAGGTCACTGTGCATTTGCCCGGAGGTTTCATGGATCTAGGGGCCTGGCTGTAATCCATATATGCTGCGACATGCTGTCAATAAATAAGTACTAAAGGGCACAGAGCTTTAATCTCCTGGCGGAATAGGTGGCCTATAATGTTAAGATGGCCCTGGATGCAGTACGTGCACTAGGGTATGAACTGTCAACTGTTTCCGACTGGTGACTGACAGTGTATCAATCGACTGAACCAACTATGTTCTCTACAAAGGAATTATTTGTTATTTGATTGGTTTCAAGACATTAGAAGCCAGACTGTCATATAATGTCTCATGACAGTTATTTATATCTTCCGATTTAATGTTTATGAATAGCAGCGAGCCTTTCATGACGCCTCAGACACAATAATTCTGAATCGTTTGTCATAATCTCAATAACTTTGATTTTCTATATGTAAATTAGTCAAAACATTGTCACGACATGTCTGTGACTCGGTACTTTCAGTGACAAGAAGAAACTTTGTAAATACTGTGTAAACAACTTGTCTTGCTTTCGTCATGTCAATTTTCAGTGTAATCTTCGCGTCAAAAAAAAATGTAATTTCATTAATAAACATTAATACTTACATTTTGGTGAGTCAGGTTTATTGCAAGAAAATATTCTAGACAATATTTACGGTTACACTTGCCAGATGTTTATACAGGTGAAGCAAGAAGAGTTAAGAATAGAAATTTGCGATCCAGCATGGAAGCCTGTAACATGGCTTTGATCGGCTAGAAATAGCAATCAAATCACCCTCAAATCACATCCTATCGTCTTGATTAAGGTTTCATTATAAACGAAGTTGTACATATGCATAAGGCTCCGATGTGCATGGTTGGAATGCGTTTCCTCACAGGTTTGCACGATCGAGACTGATTTAGGGCTAAACAACAACTTCGTTCCATGATAGCTTCGCCGGATATTAGTAAGACCGGAATAGAATTTCCCATTTTTTGAATGCAGTATGCGTAAAACCTGCTTTCATGAATATTTCGTTTCGTAGTTGTCGTAGTTGATGTCGGGATCGTCGTTTTTGTTTAACCTTAGTCCTCCAATATCAAGTTGATAATCGGTCGAGTGACAAGCTGACAAGTTTATCGTTCCAATAACCGTCTATTTACTGACTACATGGATTTCTTCAACATGCAACTAGCAGTTTCTCATATGGGGTATATTGTGGTAGTCATGGAGTATCGCGTTCCCTCCACTTACCAAACTGTGTGCGTGTGTTACAAGTTCCGTATTCTCACACATTTACCAACACTGTCTTTCGCTAATAGATGTAGGAAAATAAAGGACTTCTTTTTCTATACAATTTGTACATTGAAAATTATTGAATACGTGCTGTGATCCATGAAAATCATCGCCTGACTGTCCGTGAAGTTTCTGGAGATCTAAGCACATGCAAAAGTTCGTGCTGCCACATAACTTGAAGAGAAAAAGCAAACTGCAAAATTTGTGCTGTATCTAAGTTATCAAAAAGGGAACCCTTTCACAGTTAGCTATTTGATTGCTTGAATGCTGATGCAACAGGTTATGAAGCATATGTGTATAGCTGCGATATCGAAGCTAAAAAGCGTCACCTCGATTTAAAAGAAATGCGTTTTAGTCGCTTATATGTAATTTTGATCTTCTATTTTTGTTGGAAGGGCTTTGTTCACCATGAGGTTTTACCATTTAGTCATAGGATCGGTAAAGTGTTTTACATGGAGGATTTCAATGTGGAGACAAACAAAACCTCTTTGCTAATATCAGGATAACTCGCCTGTTAGCACGTTTCTCTTTATCTGCAAATTTTCGGCAAAACTTTAACTCTCGTCTCCCCAGTTGCCATTCTTCCCAAATTTAGCCCCTGCAAAATCCCTCTCTTCCCCAAAGTAGAAATCCATACTGGAAGATCACTGACTTCAAATAATTGAGAAATGTGAAGAAAAGTCACGTTCCGGGATGAGTTCCAAAGACTGGAAAAGGCATTGGAAGAGATGTGTCAGCAGCAGAAGTAACTATTTTAAAGGAGACAAGTCTGATTAAATGTAAGTAAAGCAATAAATGTTTTCTTTTTAAAGTTCAGTTGTTTGTTTTTGAACAGACTTCGCACAACATTATAATACAATCATGATAGAATTATTTTGCTACGTATAAAACTATCATGGAATAAAACAAACAAGAATATAATTCTCCTCTCTCTAGCCTGATTTAATTGATACGTATATAATCTTACCATGAAACAGTAGCTCTCTTGAATACTTATTACATCATTCTTATTCTGGTTATAGATAATTACACGTGCTTATTCAAATGACGTTTGTAAGTGAATAAACTGTCTGCAGCTCTAACATAAACTGTATTTACAATAATTCTTCCCAAATTGTTACATTACTTAGACAATATATTTTAATCACATTCTCTGCACGATTAGCGAATTTTTATAGTAATTGCTGGTTTCACAATTGCATTTCTCTTTGCTTTAAATACCGATACGAGCTATGATTTCTTTGATTGTGGGTTTTATACTTCACTGAAATATACGAAAACTCGGCTTTGCATTCAGTATTTTTTGTGAATGTCCAAGGCCATGGTTCGTTAAAATGTCACAGTATACAACCACCTGATGTAGACATAAAATCGGAATATACTTGGGAAAGGCTAAATAACATACTTCGTTGTTTATACACTTGCCAGTGAATATGAGGAGAGTGGTTTGAAGCAGGAGTCGAAAGCAAATCGCAGATACAATTCACCAGCTGTTTTGCTAACTTCAATCAACTAACCAACCGATTTGTAAAAACAGCATGCTTCTCAGTCGCATGGTCCTGGGTTCAGAGTCCTACTGCTTGACACCTTGGGTATGTGTCTCCTACTATAGCCTCAGGCCAACCAAAACCTTCTGAGTGGATTTGGTAGACGGAAATTGAAAGAAGCCCGTTGTATATATGTATATATAAAAATCTGTGTGTGTGTGTGTGCTTCTGTCTGTGTTCCTCACCACCGCTTGACGACCTGTTTGGTGTTTTTACATCCCCATAACTTTGCGGTTCGGCAAAAAAGAGTTCGATAGAATAAGGACAAGGTTTAAGAAAAACGTATTGGGGTTGATTCGCTCGATAAAATTTCAAGGTGGGTCTCTAGTATGGTCTCAGTCTAATGACTGAAACAAAAAAAAAACAAAAAACAGCACAGTGTCGACCCTATTTCATAACAGTATTTTCCTTTTTTGTTAGCTTGCATTATATTTATTCATTTATTTTATTTTTTGCATCAAAAACTATACTGAAACGATGTCCGGTTTCATATTTTGGAAGATTTTCAAAATTACTTTTAAGAAAAAACTGACAAAAATTTTACTCAAGAAGCGTGCATACCAGATTAGGTGTGAAAGATGTTTTCACAAAGCTTGTGAGTATTTGTTAGGTATGTCATTTGCAAATAATCGTGCATCGTCTTACTTTCCTCTGTATGAGATAGTTTACAAAAGTGATCACAGCAGAATGTTTCATTTCAGGTTGTTCCTGTCCATTCAACTATAAATGAGTAACCCTGCAAAGGACTAGCGTCCCGATCAGGAGCGGGAGATGTTGTTGTGATTTCGACCATTCATATGCCATAGAAACCGTCTTACATGACCTTTGGGTCTTGGGACTCGAATACAGTAATGTCCTGGGGACTTCTTGTGGTTCCACCTCCTTAACTACTGCAGCAGCCAGACCGCAACTAAATATTAGCAATCCCTCAGAGAGTTTCACATCAGATCCAACATTAACAGCCTGTACACTGTCTCTATCTCTTGAGCTGCAAGTAATTAACGAATCTTCAGAGAAATTAACTCTAGCGCAATGGATGTCGTGTGCCTGCCAAACGAAAATGTGACGCCCGATCTATGTTTTGCCGATTCTTTTTTCAGTTTGCAACTTATTTCTTCTTTCTGTCCCGCCCAAATAGTTTCTTCTTCCTCCTAATCAAAGATAAACCAATGGTAGTTTTTATAAATGTGTGTGTGTGTGTGTAAGTGTGTGTGTGTGTGTGTGTGTGTGTGTGTGTGTGTGTGTGTGTGTGTGTGTGTGTGTGTGTGTGTGTGTGTGGTGTGTGTGTGTTTGCCCATCGTGAGTGTTACGTTCCAAAACCTCCCACAGAAATAATTAAAATCTAAAAAATATAAATACCTATCGATCGCAGAAACCCGCGATATACTGAGGACTCCACGATATAAATTTACATATATTAACCAGAAAAATCCGTACTCTGTGCGTGATAGGTGAACCGCGATGTACTGAATGCGCGATAGGTGAACCGTGATGTATTGAATGTGCGATAGGTGAACTGCGATATGGCGAGGGATTACTGTAACTTCCTCCGTAATAAAATGAATAAGTCACTTAAACTTGCCTTTGCAATATATAGCAGACAGAAGCCTTCAAATAAATTCTGTACTACTATTTTGAGATGACTGTGTAATACCAGAAACCCATGAAGCAATTACATGATTGTTTATGTCACAGCAGACAGTAATAGCGCGTGACAAGAATATATTATAATAATTTGATTTAGAGCAACGATCCTTGCTTCATCCTTGACTTTCGGTTATCAACAAACGAGTTGCTTAAATGCATGCTCATTTCTCTTATATTACGTGAAATATTCCATTAGCAATAATATATATTCTTGTTATTCTCCATTCATAAATTTCACGTTTCAGCAATCGTGTCATTGTGTTTGAAAATTAGATATATCTGGGGATGTAAGTTGTGACATGAAAAAGATGAAAGCCTGCTGTGCCATCCAGCATTAGGAAGAATGTTATGATGTGGCGCCTTGTTTTGCTACCCTGATTACTGGCCACCAATGGATCACTGGAAAATGAATGTACTGTTCAAAACTGGGAGGTCGGTCGAAAAAGTAATGAATCTCAAAGCCATTTAATAAAGTGTAAAAACAAAAATTACAATAAAAATCAATAAACAAGGAATTAATGAGTTAAGAAACCGGTTAAAAGGCGCTGTTTTTAATGAATACTCCAAAGTATGGGTGCAGTTGCTTCCTTTGGATAACTGTGCTCGGGTTCTAGTTACACCTTTGGTATATTCCAACTAAATAGCAGTTTAAATCAAGAGGTTAATATCTTTATCTGTATAACGTACTTAGCCTAGGTGTATCTTTGAAAAGTCAGAGCTGCAGTTTTTCGTAAAACACCCGTCAGGACTAGGCGAAATGAAATCACCCCGGAAGCGATCACAAGAGTGACAGAAAGGTATTTCGCCGTTTGTGAAGCTTATCAGTGTCACGTACACGTGTCACTTCCGAAACGAGATCGAATCAGCCAGTCTGAAGTTTATAAAGTCAGAGACAATATATATAAAATACACTGGTTTGCAATGACACCGTACAAGCAGAATAAAATTCGAATTATGGGATAGAAACAGCTACAGCAAGAATAAAATTTTATATAACACGAAGCTGCAATTTTTGTTCGGGAAAAATGAAATAACCCCGAAAACGATAGCAAGGGAAACAGATATTTATTTGCGTAAGTTAACAAAGATTAATTTCTATTCAGTATGCACGTACAATCCACTCTCCCGACTGCTCACTTTCAGCTAAACAAGTGACAAAGACTTCTATTTACTTTGATTTGAAGTGTTTCTCGTTTCTGTAAATGTGTTTCTTGACTCTACCAGTCTCCAAACTCCTTTAAGTACCTTTAAATATTTGACTTTCGTCCTGTACCGTGAACACCTCTCACACACCACTTCCTCTCAGAAGTCATCATCTAAAGTCACTTCAAAATCTACAATTTATGTTGGCTCTCGCTCTCCTTCCACACTAATATTGCTGGCAGATGAACAAAGTGTTTTATTATCTTATCGTCTCTGCAATAGTTTAGTATCTCCACCCATACGTGTTAGCGCTCTCTTGATCTCAACCCTTTTCAATCACTATTGATCTCTCTCTTACTTCCAGACCATACCTTTACCAAACTACCACCATCTTTGTATCTTTCAGATCGTCCGGTCACTGCCTAATCAAAGCCATTTCAAAACATCCACATATCCTACGAATCAGTTAATTGACCAAAGCTTTACCACTTTTGCGCTCACTATCCATAGCAACAAAAGTGTTTTACTTCTGGCCTATACAAAACATCTATGCAGATAACTAAAGCCATCCTCTGAAACAAATCCATTACGCAACCAAATCCCATCACCTAACATTTCCCAGATGGTTCGTGAACTATTCATCTAATACAAATATGATCTTTTACTGTATCTAATTGTTATTTGTTTTGTGTTACCTATTTCGTTCTCCTTATATATAATAGTTGTTATTATATAACTGTAACTTTAAGACAGTGAGCAATCAGAATCGGAAAAAAACGCTTCCGGCCTTTTATATTCGGAGTTCGAACTCCGTCGATGTCGATTTTTGCCTTTCTTCCCTTCTGGTGTTTATAATACAAGTACCATTCAAGTACTGGTATCGACTGACTGGCCACTCACCTCAAAAATTCTAGCCCTGTGCCAAAATTTGAAACCATTATAGTACAGTAATTTTAAGGCGGCGAGCTGAGAGAATTATTGGGTCATTGAAATATTCGTTAAGAGTCAGCACGCTCTGAGTTCAAAACCCGCTGAAGACACTTTACATTTCTTTCTTTCGAACTCGTTAAAATATTGTATCACTCAAGGAACTGGAGTCTATGATATCAACTCACCCCTCTCCCCAATAATTGGCAGCCTTCTGCCTACACCAGAAACCGTAACATTACTGTATTTCTTCGTTATATTTTAGTTCTTGAGTGAAATAAAGTTTTTTTCCATTGGGATTGTTTATCTCAGTTTATTTCATTCAATATCTTCATCATAGAGAAATTGCTTTACCTTACATGTTGTGAAATTTACAAAAATTCTTTTGTTGTAGCTAACTAATAGAAACACTGACTTCAAAGCTTCGATTATTTAATAGTCAAATATGGAGCAAATGCCTTAAACACACCTCTCACATTTGAAGCTATATTTCTGTTACAGTTTATAAGCATACTGAAGGATTTCAGGCATTGAAGATGTCGACATTCCTAAAGAACTTTACGTTAAAAATCCAAACGAAGACATTGCTCATCATCTACGAGCAACTAGTCAACAAAAGCCAAAACCTGACGAATCTGTTGAGAAGTTTTTACAGCCACTTCAAACACTCGGCAAGGACAATAAATTTACCGGTTGTTACACCAGAAAAGTATTGTGAATCATGAAGAGTTGACACGTGATTCTTTCAGAAAAATACTACACTCACTCTTTGTGCAGTCTATTAATCAAACATAATCTCCCCATCGCGCTTAAAAGAACGGTGAAGTATATGAAATGTTTCATCTTGCTGACACTACATTCATAATTGCTGAAATAACTGCACAATTGCTGTAACTCACTTTTTCAGATCTTATGGGAATTTTCTCAACAACGGAAAATATTGTTCTGCTTTTTAGTTCTGATTATAATACCTGTGGGAAGAAAGGTAATTTTTTGCAAGCAATGCATGTCTAAAATCAATATCAAAAATCGTGATGGAAGACAAACTACTGCTGCCATGTTAGCATCTATACTTTGTACAGGTAGTATTTCACTGTTCCAAAGTTTATCCTTTGCTGAAGAGGATGCCATTATCAACAGTCATATCATTTCTACACTCATTATCTATGCTAGTTCTCACGGTATTATAAGATCAGTTTCGATAATCTCTATTGCTCCTCAACCAAACATAACATCTGCATGGCACAAGCTGCTTAAATGTTAAAGTTTTTTTTTATTCTCTTGATATAGAACTGAAAAATAAGTGCTGTCTTTCTAGTAATCTTTGTGTTCTTAAAAACTTATACTGCGATTTTATTCTTGGCCAAGATTTTCAAAAGCGCGTAACTCTGGAATGATCGAATGCAACAATTATTCACCAAATGTCATAACAAACAAACAAAAAATTCAAAATTCTACACTGGTTGTAGTATCCACTGAGATTTTCATTTTAACTTAAAATGCTCGCAAAGAGTGTAAAATATAATAACTCCAATAAATGAAAGGCTGTCACATGCAAAACTTCACTTTACAACTCCATATAACAACGGCCAAGTTGTCACTTTATATTGGTCCTCAAAACATATGCTTTCTCTGCTTATTATTGCGAAGCAGCACTTCCTGATGCACTGCTCTCAATAAGTACCCGACCCGAATCTGCGCAGCTGCAAACTGTGCACTTTATGATTTTTTTTTTCTTTCTATTCCAATAACACTCAATGATAAAACAGCGCTGGTTTGGTTTTCACCTTCGGCTAAAGTTGTGTTACATCGACTTCATCAAGAGAACGAAGTTGAATTAACTGAAGCAAATCCTCTGTATACAGGTGTGAAGTTTCCAAATGGTACAGAATCAGCGGTGTCGTTGTGTAATTTTTGTATAACGTTCACTACTTATTTTTGTGTTATACTTGTTTAGTAAGTGATTTGCTCTGAGACTGTGTTGAAATTAAAGTAACTACATCGTCGAAGACTCATTTTAGCTGTGCAAAAACACATAGAAACTGTTAAATTCATTTAGTCATTTATTATTTGGCGTCAAACAGTTTCTGCAGGTTTTTAAGAAACTAAAATGAATATTCCAAATTGTAACTCCTACCTAGGAATACTAGAGATTTCTACTAGGAATTCAACATTCTCAATACAAGATATATAAAGTATCGTATAATTACAGTCAATACAAAGGTAGTTTTCGTCTCCTTCTCAACGAGTAAAGTCACTCTAGCAAAAGGAAGCAACTGAAAATCGAAAGTCAACTCGAATGTTCAGGGTTCCCGAAAGATTTTAGTTGGCGATTGTCTTTTAACACGAACGAACTAATAAGAAAAAGCATGCATCTTCATATAGCATCATTTTATAATATATTATGTAACTCGCACTTCTTAAACATATCTAAATATAATTATTATTGTACTGCATTTCTTCCCTTTTATATTTTAGCATTCGATTGAAATAAAATCTTTTCAGCAGGTATTCTACGTCCCAATAATACAAATTAAAAGCACGACTTATTACATCTAACATCACTTTCGTCAACCAGTTCGATGTGTTTTATTTACCTTCATAATTCCTGTGAGACAACATTCAGAAAAGAATAAAATTATGACTCTTTTGCAGAGTTCTCTTGCTCACTATTTCTTAACCATTACGGTTTTACTAAGCGCACTTCTACTGAGAACACTTTCATATTTGCTGTCGACTTTGCTTCCAAATCTACAGTATGCAGACGTTTCAAAACTCTTCAAAAACTTTCCTACTCGATTCCACTAGTTCAACATCATTTATGCAACGAGCAATCATCCATTCGGTTGGTTCGACCTGTTGTTAATAGCAACAAAATTTTCTAAAATTACGTCTTTTATCATCTTAAAGGAAACATCTACAAAATTCCGAAATTCAAGGTTAGAATATTTTTGATCGCCTGGAGCTTAACAACACTGACACTGTATACGCCAGTTACGAAAACGCCTTCAATTATTTCAAACAAGGTCACCAGTCTTTGTAATTATCTTTAAATGTAATACTCCAGAGATAGAGTCTCGTCTAGTTCTTCAGTCATTTAATTTCTCTATTTCTCCCTCTCTCCTTCTCTCCGTGCAAGAATCTATCTTGAGCTTTGGAAACATTCTACAAAATGTGCCCCGTTTGTAAGAAGGATAAAATCTGAGAACTCGCCAACATGCGATTTTTTGCTTTCTCTTCCAACATTTCATCATGATGGAAAATGTCGTCTACTATCACTTTCTCTGATACTTTCACGCTCTCTCTCTCTCTCTCTCTCTCCTCTCTCTCTCTCTCTCTCTCTCTCTCTCTCTCTCTCTCTCTTTGCCTTCCTGTTTTTCTTGCTTCTGAAACTACATGGTTTCGGGTTCAGTCCTACTGTGTGGCATCTTGGGCAAATTTCTTCTAATTAGCTCTGATACTTTCACGCTCTCTCTCTCTCTCTCTCTCTCTCTCTCTCTCTCTCTCTCTCTCTCGCTCTCTCTCTCTCTCTCTCGCTCTCTCTCTCTCTCTCTCTCTCTCTCTCTCTCTCTCTCATAACCCTCGGTAGACCTTCCATCAAGCTGGATCTATTGTTTGTCTGCTCTTTCATGCAATTTACTTGTAGTCCTTTGCTTTTAAAAAATTCGGCGAAAGTAATACGGTTGCACCTAATACAGCTTTAAATCGTCTTTACATCGAGAATCTTCTAGTTAAGCTCCCTCACTTACCCACAGGCACACACACACATACATGCATACACGCGTATACACACAAACATACACGCACGCGTACATACACACAAATATACGTAGACACTGACGCACACCAATGGGGCTCCATCTATCTCTTATCTCTTTTTGTTAAATGGTCAGACAACAAACGCTTCTCTTTTTCTTTCTCTTTCTCTTTGCTAGCCCACACACTATCAATTTTTGTTTATCGTACATACATTATTCTCTTGCAATATCGAGAACCAGTTTGCCATCTCCTCTAAAAATGTTTACCTCTACGCAGTTAACTCATTACTAATCTTCTGCACACAAAGGTCTCACATATGAAACCGGGAACATTTTGCATGAAACCTGCACTGCTTCGATTCTCTACATGGTGCATGATAATTTTTGTCTCTTTTAAACATTCCCAAGACACGATCACGGCACATATCGAGAAAACTCTGTTTTCTTTCTTTCTCTCTCTCTCTTTCTTTCTTTCTCTCTCTCTCTCTCTCTCTCTCTCTCTCTCTCTCTCTCTCTCTCTCTCTCTCTCTCTCTCTCTCTCTCTCTCTCTCTCTCTCTCTCTCTCTCTCTCTCTAATATTGATAAAAAAAACTCTCAAAATTTTCACAAATTCAAGACTCCACAATTTCTATTGAACTTTCCCTGCGATTTCACATTTATAACAAAGCAAAAGCTGTATGGTACATGATAATCTTGTCTCTTTTAAACAGCTCCTAGACACAATCACAGCACATATCGAGAAAACAATCTGGTTTACATCTCTCTCTTTCTTTCTTTCTTTCTTCCTTTCTCTCTCTCTATCTATCTTTCTCTCTCTCTCTCTCTCTCTCTCTCTCTCTCTCTCTCTCTCTCTCTCTCTCCCTCTCGTATTCTTGAGCAAAATCCTCAAAATCACCACAAATACAAGACTCCACAATTACAATTTTTAACGGACTTTCCATGCGACCTCATATTCATAATATAGCAAAATCTGAATCCCAAATTCTGACCGTCTTCTTCAGGGCCGCAAATACTTCAACGCAAATACTTCAGCCGCAAATACCTCAGCGCTAATCAGCTGTTGATTCTCCTCAGAACTTAAGTATGATCCACGCGAGAGTAATGCTCTCATATTTGATATGGTGTTGCCACTACACACAAACATTGTAGATTGCATTAATAAAATCTAATTGGTAAGGACTCACACGCCAATGCTAGTTTAATGTGGTTTTATGGGAGCTGGCGTGGTTGTGAGGTAAAAGTTTTTCTTCCCAGCCACATAGTTCTAGGTTCAGTCGCACTGCGTGGAAGGTTGGGCAAGTGTCTTCTACTATAGCCGACCAGAGCTTTGTGAGTAGATTTAATACGTCGTATGTATATATATATATATATATATATATATATATATATATATATATATATATATATATATATATATATATATATATATATATATCAACAATCAAGGAACGGCCATAATAGGCCATTCACCCACTAGAAATAACAGCCAAAGCTTCAACCGCAAATAAAAATCAATTCCGTAAACCAGGAGAAAATTTAAAAAACATTTACCCTGTAATTTCTTATACGATGCACCGTTTCATCTGCTGTTTAATGGTAAACTAACCTGATTAAATTAAATCAAGCCAATCTTCCATAGGCCCTCAGATTCTTCAGTAAGAAATAGCCAAGTCGGAACAGATATTTTCACGAGGCATTTCCGACCCTGCCAAGGCAATATCTGACCTAAATTTTCAAATCATCGCACTCGCGCCAAATTTATCGGCAGCAAATAAATATAAGCCGTCGATTCCATTACGGAATTAACCAGAAAATTCATAATTAATCAATATAGGGTGGCAAAAAAATTCTACAAAATTTTTTTTGCCACCCTATATTGATTAATTATATATATATATATATATATATATATATATATATATATATATATATATATATATATATATATCGGGAGAGAGAGAGAGAGAGAGAGAGAGAGAGAGTACGTGTTTATGTTTGAGTTTGCTACCCCCACCACTTGACAACCGGTGTTGGTCTGTTTACTTCACTATAACTTAGCTGTTTGTGAAAAGAGACTGATAAGATAAATACTAGGCTTAATAGGCAAAAAGGTATAGAGGTTGACTTTCTCGAGTAAAATCCTTCAAGGCATTGCCCCAGCATGGCCGTAGTCCAACGAGTGAAACAAGCAAAAGATAAAAATATAAACGCACATTGTCACACCATACATTATTGCAAATTGCATACCATCTCCAACCTGCCCTACATGATATGCCTGTCTTTCATTTTCTCATCATCCATTTTTTGTCCCGTCTTTCATATCTGTACGAACTACTAAACCCAATATCGTCCCACTTGAATCCCCATTAGATTAATATTTTCACCTTTGTACACTTGAATTTAATGTGTTCAAACTAAACATCAGCCATTTTTGACGTTTTGCGAAAGCCTTTGGTATTACTTCTTTCTCTTAGTCAAAGCATACAAAAATGTTTGCGACGATTAATTTTAACACTGGCAGCGATGAATTTTCGATACCACGTTGATCTTCGTTTAATATGATTTGACGAAGGCGGAGAATTGCCAGAATCGTTACTGTACCGAACAAAATGCTTAATGGCATTCCTTCCGGCTTTACGTCCTAAGTTCAAACTCCGTTGAGGTCAACTTTGTCCTTCATCCTTTCGGAATTGATAAAATAAAGGACCATTTGGAGCACTGAAGTCGATGTCGTCGACTAGACCCCACCCCTAAAATTTCAGGCATTATGCCCATAGTAGAAAGAAGTTGAATAGTTCATCTATAGATGGGATAATAAAATCAATTTCCGAGCAATGATTTTAATGTTTATTTTTACCAGCACTAATATTGGTGCTGTTTGCCGGAGACTGGATTTTGGATTCACTTGTGTTGCATTCCAAGCAAACAAATTCCCTAAATTCTTCTCCAAGTCTTACCTGATGTTAAAATCGACCCAGAAGATAGGTGTAACATTATTTTAAACCTTCCTGATAGGCCAAAGCACATCACTATTAGAAAAAATGTTAAGAAAATTCATATGCTCTTGTCAACAAAGTTCAGACTAAATTTTTCAGTTCAGAGTTCAAACGCCGTTAAAATTGGCATTATCATACATCAACCCACGGTCGATAGAGTCTGGCTCAATCTACTGTATGTGTGTATGTGTGTGTGTGCATATTTGCATGTATGTATATATATATATATATATATATATATATATATATACATACATACATACATACATACATACATACATACATATATGAATGTATTCGTATATATTTGTATATATATATATATATATAAAAGTTGAGTTGTGGGGTATCGCACGAGTGGGATTATATATGAAAAAAGGTTTGAAAATGCAATTTAAACGATGTTTATTTACTTAACCGTTTCACTCTTTGGTAAAAGATTGCCAAAAGTAACATTGAATATTAACATTGAACATTCATATATATATATATATATATATATATATATATATATATATAATATATATATATATATATATATGAATGTAACATTGAATATTAACATTGAACATTCATATATATATATATATATATATATATGAATGTAAATGTATATCTTTGTATAAGAATGTATACGTATTTGTGTGTGTATGAACGTAAATGTATACATTTGTATGTATATGAATGTATATATATATATATATATATATATATATATATATATACTTGTATATATATATGCGTGTGTGAATGTATATGTATGTGTAAATGTGTCTGTGTCACCTACTTGGACCTGGACATAATCAATACATATTGCTATTACAGATACAGATTTTACGTAGATACCGTGGTATCCACGTAGAGGCTCTACCCATGCAAAGACTATTTTTAGCACTTTAATGCGCTAAAAATGACGAACCATATCACACCGTACCGTCGTCAGAGAATGACACATTGGATAAAATACGATGTCTGAATACTATCAATTCTAGTTTGTTGTCACTGCCAGTGCTGTAGTTTAGTAGTTGTAAATAGCAATATTTCACCCGAATATATCAGTCTTTATAAACATTAAGTCTTTACCCAGGTGGAGAATTTCTTAAAGTCCATCATGCACAGATATCATAAAAGCTGACAGTGTGCATGGGTTAACGGAGAATCTTGCTTCTCATAATATGGAAACATTTCTCGTGGCACCAGCAGACAAAATGGAAAGGCGCTGCCTTGAAGGATAACGAGAGACATGCGATGGAACAGATATTCTGTCTCTCGGGGCTCACACTTGCGAACAGCAATCTCCGCCCCGATAGCGTTGAGCAGGGATATGGTCTGGGGGCCAAGAACGTCGGCGGTCTCAACTGTCACAGGCTCGACCGATACTTTGACAGTTTGTTTTTTCTCAGCCTGACAAGCAGCGAAGCCTGGGCTTAGTAGCTTAGTAGTTGACAACACCAAGTTGCCGCTGGAGATGTCACAGCATGTGGCATCCCAGATATGGAGCCTACCTTCACGAAACGGTAAAATTGTCATACTGTCCAGCCTTTTACCGCCCCTCGGTATAGCCTCGCCGGCTCGAACTAGGAAGGGAAACCTGCGGCATCTAAATCATGCTTTATGATCTTGTTAAGGTCGGCGTGGAGTGGAAGGCTGCCATGACAGTGGGTGGAGGCCGAAAGAATTCACAGTGGATTCACAGCAGCATTCGTGAGGCTCACAGCTCTGGAGGCCAAGCCTCAGGGAAACGCCGATGCGCAGGCAGTCACTATCAAGCTGAGTACAAGTCACGAATATTGGCACTACATTGTTCCAAGCTCGGCTGTGAGGCACGGAGGCTGAGCGGAAACATACCAGACAGTACTAGTCGAGTCGGTGCACTGAAGAAGTCGAGTATTCTTCTATCATAAAATATAAACTTTTTGTTAATATTCGCAACATTTCCTCATAGCCTGGCGATTGCTGTAGAGAATGAATTTGTGCTCCTGGCTAGCCGAAAGTGCAATAAAGTTTCATCACTAATTCTATACAATATATAGAATTTTTGTGCCAAATTGAAAAGGAGTGAACATTTCACCATTGACATGTTAGTACTTGCTACTTAGTTTCGGTTTGAGATTCTAGCCGTTTTCTTTAATTTATATCCCCAAGATCTTCGAGGAATGCATTCTGTCTAACGGTGCTTTCTACGATGTCAATTGAGACTGTCGACACCTTTCATTCACAAGTTTTCTTGAAATTCTAACTTTGAAAAAAATAATTTGGTTTTTACATCACGATGTCTAACTTGCAGTTAAAGGAAGGATTGGTGAGAAATTAACAGACGTTATTGACACAAGTGGATCGAAAGACTTAGTCTTAGATGACACGCCAGTGCTAATGATTTTTTCTTCCTATGTATAGGAAAAAAATCGAGTTTGAATGTTTGTTTTGGCGACATATAAAGAGGGGGAAAAGGGTGGAGAAAAGAGTGAAGTATAATTAATTAAAACTGACGTCATCGTTGGAACCTGGAGTTTCAGTCTGCAGTTCATCGAAGCATGATGTGAAGCAGACATTGAACAAGTTCGCTCCATATTGTCATCATTGAATGAAACGTAGAGACTGCTCTCCTACTGCGAACAGCAACACTGGTCTCCTAACGTAATTATTCAGCCAGACAACCAAGGGTTATTGACCGCAATGTTTTGCTTTTATTTTATTTCTATGCGCCTCAGACAACTGCTGATTCCGCAGCATGTAGCGTAGAAAAGCCAGGTGGCGTGCAGCACAATACTGCAAGCTTTAACCAATCCTGGAAACGGTTGGTTTGGCCGTCTGATTTTAATTTGTTGCCAGTGAAAGAAAACAAATGAAATCATAACAAAAAATATATCTAGAGTTTGCATATTTTAAATTCAGGTTGCACATACAGGTATAGACATACACAGATACATGTGTGTATCCATGAAATTTAGAAATGTTATATATTTATAAACTTTAGGAGACAGGAGTATGTATAACCTTCAAAAGAGTGTGTTTGTATAAACTTCGAACTTGGTGTATATTTTACTTCATAAATCTTACAGTATTTCATACCGTAAACTTAATATCTTTTATTTATTGTAGATTTCAGTCTAAAATATTGTTTATCTTAAATTCAATTTAAATTTTAAATTTCCAAACACATATAACTACGTATTTATTACTTCGCAAATTACTCATTTTAACACAACACATTCGATTTGATGCATAAACAATTTTCAGCAACACGAGCGAGTTTTTTTTTCTACGTAACCTTGTGTCTAATTTAGAAATCATCATCGATAACAATAATTATGACTCGTTATTTCTAACAAAGCTTCGGACTTATGGGATGGATATACGAGATTTGAATAACACCGGTACTTGATTAGTACTTTAATTTATCAACTCTAGGCAAGTGAAAGTTACGCTGACCTTGGTAATATTCGAAATGAGAATATAACGAGGCGTAACTAAATAACGAAATACAGCGAGACATTTATCCAACCCTCCACTTATTCTGCCAACCCACGGCCCTTGCTAATCTACAGCCTTATCATTATTGATGCTCGTTAACATTTTAAAACATTTCTCATACCGACATGTATTTCAAAATATAAAACGGCTAAGGCGGCGAGCTGGCAGAAACGTTAGCACGCCGGGCGAAATGCTTAGCGGTATATCGTCTGCCGTTACGTCCTGCGTTAAAATTCCACCGAGGTCGACTTTCTTATCCAATCAAATGCGATGCAAAGTACATCAGTCAGACAATAATATATCACAGATGCGATGTAAATATTTACTAATTCTGTCAGGCTTTTCAGTAGTTGTGACTTCGTCTCGGTATATCTTTACATGAGACTAACCAAGGTACTCGTAATCGTTTCCCAGTTCCTATTTAGCTGTACGTTTCATCAAGATTAGATTCGAGCCAAATCATCTTAACTGGAAGGGTCTGGTGACACAAAGTAACTAGGTAAGATGTACTTGCTTCTCCAGGTATGAGCTACAAATCCAGCGACTTAACGTGTACTGCCTTCATCACATCGTATTCTTTTACTAGAGGCTAACCACATCAATTTCCGATATGTCTGACGGTATGACGATGGTGTTCTCCGTGTTCATAAACATAGTCCTCCTGCATCACAGCTCACGCGATATTTCTTCCATCAACACATTTTACCAGCAAGCAGATGCATGCCCTGTGCATAAAATTGATCCAATCTCTGAATGTGAGACCAAAATTGCCTGCACATAAAGCAGCCACTAGATAGCAACGAAAGCTGTATGGCGCATGATAATTTTACTGAGAACCAAACTAAATACATATTTATTATCAACACTCTCATGTATCACATGGGGTGGATGTCATTTTCGAAATGTCTTTTGAAAAACACGTTGTGCAAGACACACTACCATCGATGACAAGAGCCTGTCTCCTCGCGAACACTTGGCCAAAATCTTTAAATTCTGTATTCACCATAGTTATGGGTCTGAAATTATCAAAGGTAATCCCCTTGCTCGAATCCTTCGTTAGCGGTGATACCACTCTCCGGTTACATAACTGGGAATGCTTCCAGTCTGCAGCCAATTGTAATGATAGACGTCAAAATTTCAATTAACAAGTCTTGTATATAAACTTAAGGATCGCTGAGTACTTTCTTCAAACCCGCTAATTTATCTTTCGCATATTCACTCCTTGCCTTCCGTATCTCATCAGCGGCTATAGTCTTTTCGGAGTATACTCCTACTAGGTGAAGATGAACCCGAATAATGATGTTTGCACTTTTATGTAACACATCAATCCTCTTTCATCATTTTCTTTTCTTCTTCTTTTTTTTTTTTTTTAGAATTTCATAAACCTTTCGGATATTGCTGAATTTGATTTCCTTAAACAACGGGATGATAAACTGTTGCATTTTTCAAACTAGACAATAAAAAAGTAATAACTTTAGTATGGGAATATAAATGTGAATTTTGACATTCATACCCTTCTTCAGCGCAAGTAAAATAAAAATGGCTGCAACAAGAATTTGACATAGTTGGGTCATCGTACGGGAGCATAGTACATCTAACCTCCATGGCATTCGCTACAACAGATTTTATACATTAGTGACCAAATTACGTCGATACTGACAAGTGTGTATTACCTACTCAGCTTAAAGTAACACCTTACCATACAATACACTATGTGTGTACGTTTCTATGGAAGTTTTATAGATAAAATTCCACATATAAACCTGGCTGCATTAGTCGCCGAAAGAACATCAAAAGACAACTACCATTAACTGATTATTGCATCACAGTGTGGTTTTAAAAATCTCCTCTACTTCAGTTGCTAAAACCATTGCATTCGACTAGACATTCTTATAGCTCCAGGATACGAACATTTATCAACTGATTTACTTCTGATTGCTGCAATGATGATAAAAACATTGATGTTGACGACCACCGCCCACAACACCCCTAACGCCGCCGCCTTCTCCGCTACCACCACAATCATCATCGTCATCGTCATTATCGTTTTCGTATCCATGATTATTAGTTTGTTGATAGCGAGTGTTGTAGACTTATGTTTTGTTGTTTCTATACATTTTATACATAGGTATATGCACACACACACATGCATACACACGCACACGAGTATACCCCCCCACACACACACACATATACACATATATATATATATACATACGAGGGGGTACCCAAAAGTAACACAAAAATTCTCGGTGGGACAAGCCCGTTGTAGTTCAGGTTGCCACTTGATGCGATCCTCAAGCATCAGTCCGCCGACCGGCGTCATCGAGACGAGCCGTACTGCCACGTGGTGTGTCTTTGAAGACCAACCTCGTTCAGGGCGATTGTCGTCCTCCCGAAAGAATGAAAACCTCATAAAAATTCGTGAACTGATCTTGGGGGACCATCGCTGAACAATTGACGAACTTGTTGAAATGGCTGATGTGTCCTGGAGCTCCTGCCATCGAATTTTGAGTGAGGAATTGCGAATGAAAAGAGTTGCAACAAAATTTGTGCTTCGCTTGCTCTAGGAAAATCAAAAGCAGTCACGACTGAATGCGTGTCGTGAACTGAAAGAACAACTGGAAGTTGATCCGGGCCTTTATTCAAAGATCATCACTGGTGACGAAAGGTGGTGTGCTATGGCTACGATCCGGCAACGAAGCAGCAGTCAAGTTAATGGAAGCATTCAATGTCACCACGCCCCAAAAAACTGCGTCAAGTGAAGTTCAATGTCAAGATGATGCTGATTTGTTTCATGAATGTGAAAGGAATTGTCCACACAGAATTTGTTCCCCCTGGTAAAATTGTTAACCAGGCAGTCTACTTGGCAGTTCTGAACCATTTACGAAACGAGGTGAGACGAAAATGCCCCGACTTGTGACAAAGTGGAGAGTAGTCGTTTTATCACGACAATGCGCCTGAGCACACTGCATTTAGTGTGAGGCAGTTTTTGACTTAAAATGAAGTGACCCCGCTTACCCCCCCCCACCACCACCACCACCACCACCACCTATTCATCCGATTTTGATCCCTGGGTCATTTTTTGTTTCCCCGAATGAAAAAAAATCATTAAAGGTAAACGTTTTGCAGATGTAGAAAAGGTGAAGAAGAAAACGACGGAGGCGTAAAAAGGCATCACTTCGCAAAAGTTCCAGGACTGCTTCGAACAGTGGAAAACGCGTCTAGACCGATGCATTACTTCAATTGGAGAATACTTTCAAGGCGATAAAAGTGCAAACATATAAAACTAAGTGAATAAAATAATATAGCAAAATTCCGTGTACGTATGTGTGTGTGTATGTGTGCGTGTATGCGTTAGGCAGAGGGTAGTACACACGACCTTTGAAGGGTCTTCTAAACTGATGAAATTCATGAGATTAATAACGTTCATCTTGAACATTATTCAGCATCTGCAGAAAAAATGTGTACGGGAGCGTATACTAGAAAGTTATAGCCCTGGAGAAGAAGGCCAGGGGAAAATGTCTAATGAAGCTTTTAGGAAATGAGACGCAGTAAAATAACAGGATACTGAAAAATGAGTGAGTCTGTAGTCTGTAGTTATTGCGTGCAGCAATTATCTTGTGTGTTGCTACGATTAGGCTGTGATTAGCCAATCTAATTCATTGCAAAATCTATGTATCTAGGTTAAAGCTATGTTTGGGGTTGAGAAAGAGATCAAGGGTATTTGGTGTGTCAGATTATCTGTCAGGATATAGGTTAGTGTGGACACTAACTGGCGCAGATAATACAAAATAATAATCAAGAAGAAATTGTGTTGCATTGAATGTCTATAATTATGATGTCTTCAGAAAGAGATGACGTGAGAGCGGTTGGTGGAGCAGCAGACAGAGCATATGAAATTAGAGGATGAGGTAGAGAGACTTCAGTAAATGGAAATCGTTGCGGGCTAAATACAGGTAGAGTGAATTGCACTGTTGTGTCATATGTAACATATTTCAGAGCAAAGAGACCCCAGAGAGTGCAGCCTGGACAGTAGCTTTGTGCTTTTTTTTTGTAAGTTACAAATTTGGAACTCAGGAGCTGTGAGTAGGCTTCTCACAATGTTGTATTTTCTAGACCTTTGGTGACGAACTGAAAGAGATTTGCTATCATGCACTAGCTAATTAAGCGGTCCCTTATATGACTCGGATTCCACTGTTATTCCAAAGTTAGGTGCCTGGCTCGAATGCTTACAGAGATTGGATTCCACTAAAGGTCTTAAGCATGCGATTATGAGAGGCATGTGTATCACAGAATTGTAGAATACATGGTCTGCTTGTTATAATCGGATAATATTGGAGATTCAAGTGGGAACTGAAATCATATAGGATAAAATATTTGCGTATAGAATAGAAAAGTTCCGGTACTTTTATCGTGTTTCTCAGTTTATTTTTATTGCTACGTTGGGTTTAATTTCAGTCGAAAGTAATGCTTATTTATTTAAATTATTTTGAATTAATCATATGTCATCTTCTAATTTCGTGGCTTTGATGATGTGATTATTATTTTTTAAATGACATTGTAGAGTAAATGCGAGAGGCTAATCTGTCGGTTTAAACTTAAAATAGGTAGAATATTTGGACCAGATACGGCCGGTTTAAATGCCAAAGAGTTAAACCCGTTAAAGTAATGAAACCAAAATGTGAAATTATATTTGTTGCACAATCAGAGGTGGATCGAGTAATATATGCTTGCATCTTGGAGCTATAAGAATGTTTAGCTGAAAACACCTATGTCAGCAATTGAAGTAGGTGGAGTTTAAAACCACACATGAAGCAATAATCAGTTAATGGCAGTTGGCTTTGATGTTCTTTCGGTGACTAATGCAGACAGATTTATTAGTAGAATTTGATCTGTAAAGCTTCCATAGAAACGTACACACGTGGAGTATTGTATGAGAAGGTGCTACTTTAAGCTGAAGAATTGGAAACCCTGACTCATTTGTTGCTGTGTATCCTTATAAGTAACCGTGAGTAGGCTTCTCAAAATTTTGTATTTGCTGGGCATCAAGTGGCAAAGTGAAAGAGATTTGGCATTGTGCGCTAGCTAACTAAGCAGTCTCGTATATGACCGAAGACTCTACTGTTATTCTCAGACAAGGGGCCCGGCCCGAATGCTTACAGCAAGCCTCAGGCCTAACACTTCCTAAACAATAAAAAAGTGTCATAGTGTTTTATCGTGGCTCAATCACTAGAGTAGGTTGTCTTATCAGATTCAAAGCCGTTTCCGATCGGTACAAGTTACGATACAGGTTGCCTTCACTTCCGCCGTAGAAACAAAATAACGTCCCTCTCGAGATGGTTATCTTATAGATAGTTGAAAATTTGCGCGGTCACTAGGAAGGTAGGTACTTACAGATAGAGACAGATCTAAAAATGAAAAAGCGTAAAAGAGAAATGATGTGGAAATTTGAAAAGTGAGAGAGATTACAGGTTTTTGTTAAAGGCTTTATATGAAGTACCTGAAGGGCCACGCCTAAGAGGATAGTTTTGGACACCAGCTTAGCTGTTTCAAATGTGTTCGAAGATTGAATATTCTCTGTTGGCACAGAAGTGGCAGAACTCTGAATAGTATGCTAATCTAAATTACTTGAGAGTTCGAGATCGATGATGTTGTTTGTTTGGCGAATATTTAACTTCCGTTTTTTCTCTAGGTTTAGATCGCTCTTCAATATACAACTTCTTTTCATCAACGTTAAGGACTGTAAAGTTACGGAGGGAATTTATAAATAAAATATCGAAAGTATTTTTTTCCAATTATTATCTTCAAAGGTAGAGTGTCCGATACTTTCTAGAATTTATTTCGTTGCTTTACGTTCAAAGTTCAAAATCCACTACCTTTACCTTTTTCTCATTCGTCAATATTTCAGTGGATTTTGATGGGCATTGATCTGTATTTTAGTAAAACATGTTATACTCCTGTCACTATAAACTCGTAAATTTCATACAAATATAATAAAAACCAATATTTACGAAGTTAAGGTGGAAAGCTGGCAGAATCGTTAGCAGCCAGACAAAATGCTTAGCGGTATATCTTCACAGCTTTACGTTCTGAGTACAAATGTCGCCGGGATCGACTTTGCTTTCCGTCCTTTCGGGTTCGATAAAATAAGTGCCAACTGATCAGTAGGGTCGATGTAATCGACTAGACCCCTTTCCCAGAATTGCTGGCCTTGTGCTAAAATTTGAAACCACTATTGAAGGTAGGTTAGAAAATTTGAGATAAGCTTATATGATGCGAGTAAACGAGCTTCGGGATGCTTCGAGCTTTTTGTCGAGGAGTGAACGTATCTTAAAACAGATGCCAAAGGAATAGACATTGCTCCGATGTCTCTAGTTATTTTTTGCTTCGAAATAATATCGAACTAACACAAATAAGTACCAGAATTTATGGTACTGGGTAGGTGGTCAACAGAAATAAGTACCAGAATTTATGATACTGGGTAGGTGGTCAGCAGAAATAATTAGCAGTAAAGGCGGCGAGCTGGCAGAAACGTTAGCCCGGGCGAAATGCGTAGCTGTATCTCGTCTGCCGTTACGTTCTGAGTTCAAATTCCGCCGAGGTCGACTTTGCCTTTCATCCTTTCGGGGGTCGATAAATTAAGTACCAGTTACGCGCTGGGGTCGATGTAATCGACTTAATCCCTTTGTCTCTCCTTGTTTGTCTCCTCTATGTTTAGCCCCTTGTGGGCAATAAAGAAGTAAGAAATAAGTACCAGTAATGTACTCAGACAATTCAATCAACTATTATATCCTCTTTTTTTTTGTGTGTGCTGGTGTGCGGAATTTCTTTTTCGTAGTGTGAAGACGATGAAATGCCGGAAATTATACGACGTTCAAAAGAAGAAATGGAAGAGAAAGGAATAGTTAGAATGTCAGACTATGCAACTGAGATTGAAAGATACGCTGAGCATTAAGATAGACTTACATTTTATGTATGAAGTGGCCAAATGATGGAACAGACAATTATACCATGTGTCTAATAGACAAAAGAAAATGTTTTGTTTGCTTTTCAGTTATAACGTTTTCTATGTCATCTTATATTTGTAATTTGCTGTTAGCAATACATTAAACATTAAACATTTATTGAAAATATAAAAAGAAAATAGAAATGTTTATTGTTCACAGAGGTGTCTAGTAACAGCATAAATCTAGTGTCTATCAATGCATATATATGCAGCATATGTGCATGTCTGTGAGTGCATATCTTTTATATGTGTAAACTTGCATTATGCATATGTGCATTATGAATGCCTTTATTTTCTGGTTTAATTTTGCTCTATATTTACGTTCGCTCCAAAATTTTAATCTTCGGCAAGCTATATCAATAGTTCGCTCTTGCCGTAAAATCAGAAACGTTATTATTATCATCATCGTCATCATCATCATCATCATCATTATTATTATTATTATTATTATTATTATTATTATTATTATTATTATTATTGAGTGAGGGAGCAGTGCATGCCATCAAAGTGACACTGGGGTAAAATATACGAAGCCCAATATACCCATCATGACTACCCGTCTGATAAGGGTACACCAGGCACATGCATCACAACCATATGTGCGCGACATGGTGATCTCATATCAAGATAAACAGCACATGACCTTGCGGGTGGGGCCCAGTAAGAATTTTCTTCAGGTTGAGTAGCCCATCCCACTCAAAAGGTCCCTGAATAAGGGTTGTTTAAGAATATTGAAAGAACCACCCATGTTTCCAGAGGTGAATTATTTAAACCCCAAAGAATCCCTCTCAACACATGGCTATGATGCTCCCCCACTACTTCTGCTCGTGATCAGAGATGCACATATCGTCAGCCACTAAGGGACATGCTCAACTGGTTAAGGTCAAACAACTGACAAGCAAATCTGTGGTATTGAGCAGAATATTTGCTGTAGCCCATCTTTTATACCAAGACAAAACAATGTACATGATGACACTTCCAATCAGTTAAGATCAGAAGCCATGAGAGCCACTGCCTGGTACTGCATCAGGGCATTTATTATTATTATTATTATTATTATTATTATTATTATTATTATTATTATTATTATCATTATCATTATTATTATTATTATTATTATTATTATTATTATTATATTATATTATTATTATTATTATTATTATTATTATTAAGACGGCAGTGAGCTGGCTGAGTTGTTAGCACGCCGCACGAAATGCTTAGCAGTAGTTCGTCTATCTACACGTTCTGAGTTCAAATGCCACAGGGGTTGACTTTGCCTTTCATCCTTTAGGGTTCGATAAATTAAGTACCAGTTACGCACTGGGGTCGATGTAATTGACTCATCTCCTCCGCCAAAATTTCAGGACTTGTGATATAGTAGATAGGATTATTATTATTATTATTATTATTATTATTATTAAGAATGCGGCACACTGGCAGAATTGTTAGCACTCTAAACGAAATGCTTAGCGGTATTTCGCCCGTCGCTATGTTCTGAGTTGAAGCTGCGCTGAGGTCGACTTTACCTTTCATCCTTTCGGAGTCGACCAATTAAGTACCAGGTAAATACTTAGGTCGATGTAATCAACTATCCCCTTCCCCCAAATTCCAGGCCTTGTGCCTATAATAGAAATGATTATTATTATTATTATTATTATTATTATTATTATTATTATTATTATTATTATTATGAAGGCGGTGAGCTGGCAAAATCGTTAGCACGCTGAACGAGATGCTTCGCTGTATTTCGCCTGTCGCTACGTTCTGGGTTCAAATTCCACCGAGGTCGACTTTGCCTTTCATCCTTTCGGGCCGAAAAAATAAGTACCAGTTGAATACAGGGGTCGATGCAATCGAGTCATCTCCTCCCCCAAAACCGCTGTCCTTGTGACAAAATTTGAAATCATGATTATTATTATTATAATTAAGAAGGCGGCGAGCTGGCAGAATCGTTAGTACGCTGGACGAAATGCTTAGCAGTATTTCGCTCGTCGCTACGTTCTGAGTTCAAATTCCGCCGGGGTCGACTTTCTCTTTCAACTTTTCGGTGTCGATAAAATAGATATCAGTTAAACACCGGGGTTGATGTCATCGACACATCCCTCCCCGAAAATTGCTGCCCTTGTGGCAAAATCTGAAACCATTTAAGGTGGTGAGCTGGTAGAATCGTTAAGCACGCTGGACGAAATGTTTAGTGGTATTTCGCCCGTTGCTACGTTCTAAGTTCAGATTCCGCCGAGGTCAACATTGTATTTCATCCTTTCGGGGTCGATAAATTAAGCACCAGTTGAACACTGGGGTCGATGTAATCGACTAGCCCCCTCCCCTGCAATTTCAATCTTTGTGCCTATTGTAGAAAGAATTATTATTATTATTATTATTATTATTATTATTATTATTATTATTATTATTATTATTATTATTATTATTATTATTATCGTCATTATTATTATTATTATTCAGTAGTCTTCTTTTTATCACGTGTTCTCACTGCACTACGGAGCGCAGCTCTGTTGCCTTGGGTATGATCTGTAGTTTGTAGTGATGCTCTTATTTTTACTGTATTGAAAGTGTTTTAGGTAGGATGTGCGCGGTGCCTAGTAGTGCTATTTTCTGTTATATATACTTGTTAGTCCTGATGTTTTTGTCATGTATTGTCTGAATATTTTTTTATAATACCTAATGCGCCTACAGTGAGTTACCTCTATTTCCAGGTCCTTGTATTTTGAAAGTTTCTCCATTTCTTTTAGAGAAACAATGGCATATGTTGGTATTGATACAGCGATTCGAAAGCATTTTTTCTTGATGACCTCTGACAACTATATCCAGCCTATTGGCCTTAATTTATCTATCTGTCTGTATTGTCGTATTCCATGGTATGGTGGCTTTCTCATTTTCTGTGACCTTTTCTGGTGTGTGCCTATACCATCTTTTTTATGTCGTTATTCCGTAATGTTGGCATAGCATCCAGTGTATATTGGTCCCAACTCTGTCGTGTCTGTGAATATATTCCTTCTTAGCAAGGACTGAGCAGCCAGAGACAATATGATTTATTGTTTGTTGTCCATCTCCGAATATTCTGCAGTTACTGTATTTCTTTTCATTACATGTTTTTGGTAATTTCTGGTGGGGAGGCTTTGGTCTTGTGCATTATTATTATTATTATTATTATTATTATTATTATTACTTTTTTTTTCTTCTTTCAAATTTGCTTCCATTTCTTGCCGAATGTCTTCCCGACTCCTAGGGCAAAGAAACTCATAGTATGCATTGGTAGGCCATTAAACCAAACTCAGTAGTTCGTTCATTTTTTTTTTTAAGTTAAATTAAAATACATGAGCAGCAACAGTTCTCACATCGACAATGCTCTTCTCAATACGTGTGATGTACCAGTTAAGACAATCTTTTGCACTTCTTGCAGGGATGGTAAGCCAGGGATCATTCTCATATAATTTTCGGTTCCCCTCTTGATCATTCCTAGTGCTCCTACGATCACTGGTATTGTAACCGCCTTGAGATGCCACATTTTCTCAATTTCAATGAGTAGGTCTTTATATTTTCTGAGCTTGTCAAACTCTTTCGCTGAGATATTATGATCACAGGGGATGCTCATGTCGATCAATAAGCAAACTTTATTGTTTTGGTCTTTCACAACAATATCTGGTTTATTGGCCTTGATGGTTCGGTCTGTATGTACTGGAAAGTCCCACAGAATGGTTACATTTTCTCCTTCAGTTACAGCCTCAGGGTGGTGATTATACCACTTGTCGGCAGTTTTGATATTGTAATGCCGACTTATTAGCCAGTGGAGATATTGGCCAACTCTGTCATGTCTTAATTTATACTCCACTGGTGCTAAGACTTTACATCCAGAGATTAGGTGGTCCACTGTTTCAATCATGTCGTTGCAGAATCGGCATTTTGGGTCTGCTCCATTTTTCATCACATTGGCCTGGTAGTTCCGGGTTAATAGGCTTTGATCTTGAGCAGCCAGGATGAAACCTTCGCTCTCTGCTTTTAGCCCTGAGCTCCGTAGCCACTGATGGGTTTGCTTCTGGTCAACATCAGCTTGTTTGCTGCGGGTCACATATTTGCCGTGCAGAGGTTTCTCCTCCCACCTATCAGCCAATTGCTCGTGCGCTTTCTTCATTGCCATCATTTTCACCTTCTTTGCAACAATAGTTGCCGTACTTCCCTCGGGTTGTTCAGTTTGGGTATCCTGCTCGAGATCAATAGCAAATTTTTTGCTTTCCTTGATGATAGAATGAAGCTTCTTTCGTCTCTCGTGATTTTCCACGAGCTTTAGCATACAGTCATTCGATATTTCGAGATATTTGGCCAGTCCAATTGTGGTTGTTTTGTAAGCTAGTTCAAATTGGATCAGGCCTCGACCTCCTTGGGCTCTGGGAAGGTAAAGGCGATCTACGTCTGCCTTTGGGTGGTGCATCCTATTACAACTCAGCAGCTTGCGTATTTTCCTATCTATATTCTTTACTTCACTCATATTCCAGTTCAACACATTGTAGCTATAAGTAACAACTGGAACTGCTAAGGAATTTATAGCTAACACCTTGTTACGTGCATTTAGTTCAGATTTCAGGACTGCACGAACTCTCCTATAACATTCCTTCCTGATTTTCTCTTTCATGCTTGCATGCTGAATACCAGAGCCTTCATTTATCCCTAAATATTTGTATGATTGTTCTTGCTCAAGCTCTCTTATGACTGTGTCAACATCTAACACGACTGAATTTGTGGTCTTCACTTTCCCTTTCTGGAAAGTGGCCTTGGCACACTTCTCAAGTCCAAACTCCATCCCGATGTCATCGCTGAATGCTTTCACGGTGCGCAATAGGCCTTCAAGTTCATTATTGTCTTTACCATAAAGTTTTAAGTCATCCATATAAAATAGATGGCTTATTTTTTTATTGGCAATTTTATACCCATACCCTGTTCTGTTTAATTCACTTGTAAGGGGTATTAGGGCTATGCAGAATATTAAAGGTGAAAGTGAGTCACCTTGAAAAATTCCACAGTTGATGTTTATATTATTATTATTATTATTATTATTATTATTATTATTATTATTATTATTATTATTATTATTATTGAGTGAGAGAGCAGTTCATGCCATCAAAGTGACACTGGGGTAAAATATTATTATTATTATTATTATTATTATTATTATTATTATTATTATTATTATTATTATTATTATTATTATTATTATTATTCAGTAGTTTTATTTTTATAGCGTGCTTTCACTTCACTACAGAGCGCAGCTCTGTGTGCCTTAGGTATGTGCTGTGATTTGTTGTGATGCTCTGATGGTTATTGTATGGAAAGTGTTCTGCGTAGGATGTGTGCAGTGCCTAGTAGTGCAATTTTCTGTATGTTATATGTGTTTGTAAGTCCTGGTGTTTTTGTTACGTATTTGTCTGAATATTTTTTTTATCATGCCTAATGCACCTACTATGATAGGAATTGTTTCTGTTTTTAGATTCCACATTCTGGTTACCTCTATTTCTATGTCTTTGTATTTTGAAAGTTTCTCCATTTCTTTTAGAGACAAGTTGTCATCAGCCGGTATTGATACATCAATTAGAAAGCATTTTTTTTCTTCATGATCTCTGACAACTATATCTGGTCTGTTGGCCTTAATTTCTCTATCTGTGTGTATCGGCATATCCCAGAGTATGGTTGCTTTCTCGTTTTCTGTGACCTTTTCTGGTGTGTGCCTATACCATCTTTTTTCTATTGTTATTCCATAATGTTGGCATAGCTTCCAGTGTATGTAGGTTCCAACTCTGTCATGTCTGTGAATATATTCCTTCTTAGCCAGGACTGGGCAGCCAGAGATAATATGATTTGTTGTTTCTTGTCCATCTCCACATATTCTGCAGTTACTTGTTATATTTCTTTTCATTACATGTTTTTGGTAATTTCTGGTGGGGAGGCTTTGGTCTTGTGCTGCAATTAAAAATCCCTCTGTCTCTGCTTTGAGTCCTGAGCTTCTCAACCACTGCTGGGATCTTTTTTTGTCTATTTCTTTTGCGTTTAGTTTAGTCCAGTATTTACCATGAAGGGGCTTTTCTTGCCATCGTTTTATCATGGTTCGTTGATGTTCTATTTTTAGTTTGGATTTCATTTGTTTTATAGTTTTTGTTGTTTCTTTATCTTCTTCTTCTTCTTCATATTTGTTAGGTGGTATGATTTCTTGTTTGTATTTGTCAGCTTCCTTAAATACTGAGAACAGTTTTTTGTTTTGCTCGTGTTTTGTCGCTATTTGTATCAGTTTTCCTTCCTTCTGAAGTAGATATTTTTGCAGTCCTACGGTGGTTATTTTATAGTAGTTTTCCAGTTGTATAAGGCCTCTACCACCTTCTATACGTTGTATATATAGTCTTTCTATGTCAGATTTTGGGTGATGTATCCTAAATCCTGTCATTATTTTTCTTGTTTTCCTATCTATTTTGGTCAGTTCATTTAGTGTCCAGTTAAGGATATTGTAGCTGTAACTTATAACTGGGACAGCTAAAGTGTTAATACCTATTATCTTGTTTTTAGCATTGAGCTCTGTTTTTAGTATTGATCTAACTCGTCTATAATATTCTTTTTTTTATTTTCTCTTTCATTTGTGTGTGTTGTGTCTTATCTAGTTCATGGATTCCTAAGTATTTGTAAGTTTGGCTTTGGTCTAATTCTTTTATTTTATTGGTTTTATCTAGTGTGATGTTGCTACTCTTAACTAGTTTTCCTCTTTTCAGGGTTACTTTGGCGCATTTTTCTAATCCAAATTTCATATCTATTTCTTTGGTAAATCCATGAACTGTCTTTAATAGTGTTTCCAGCTGTTTGTCATTTGCAGCGTATAGTTTTAGGTCATCCATATATAAAAGGTGGCTGATCGTTTTGCTGTAACATTTATATCCGCATCCAGTTTTATTTAGCATATCAGATAGAGGTGACAGTGACAAGCAGAAAAGGAGTGGAGAGAACGTGTCTGCCTGGAATATCGTACATTTTGTGTTGTAAGTTTAAAGTAGGTACCTCCCGATTGTTATTCTTGGGTTGAATAATATCGGTGGTATTTAATTTCTTCGTAGTTCCTTTGTACATGGTGTTTGGGGTCGGGGATGATCTGGTGTTGATTGATCGTAATGTACCACGCATGTTTACATGTGTTGTGTTACAGGTGGAGATGATATCGAGTCAAAATACATCATTTCGTTTCGAAAATAGTAATAAATTTCAATGAGTATTACTTACTCGGGTACAGTCCAATCCTTTATTAGTAAATATTTGGCTCCATACGATGTCCTTGTTTTCGATGTTTGTGTATCTTATTATTATTATTATTTTTTTTTTTTTTTTTTTTATTATTATTATTTTTATTATTATTATTATTATTATTATTATTATTATTATTATTATATTATTATTATTATTATTATTATTCATTTTGCTCATCATGTATAAGTGTGTGTACATTCATCTTAATTATATTTGTCTTGTTGAATTTTAGAAAAATTCCGGAGGTTATTGAACTTATTTAGTGCGAAACTTTTGACTCACCCTGTATTTCTACATTTATACACTTACGTATTTTGTGTAATTTATCTATGTTTATGTTATCAATTTTTAATATCTTAATATATTGTAACCTTGCACCATTCTTGTTTTCATGTAGACATCTTATCATGAATTTGTAAATTCATTTTATAACAAGTATTGTATTTAGGAATAAGCCATAATCAAATACTGAAGTCGGTGCTATCGACTAATCTTCTTCCCAAAAATGTCTGGTCTTATGCCTATACTAAAGACAACTGCTACTTCTTATTTTTCAACCACAATATCGCAACGCTAACGCTGTCTCTTACGTTTAGCAAATTTCTGCCGGTATTACTTTTAGGGTGGCAATGGACCGGGTAGTTGTAGCTGTAATCGGACACGTTTCGCTGAGAAAAACATTTTCTTCCATTTTTTTTTTTTTTTACTTCTAACATCAAAAGGCTTTGGAATATTCGAACGTCCACTCTATTACTTAGAATAAAGGAAAAGCATTTTTTAAAAAGCGTTACTTATTTTTGCCAAATAGTCATTTTCATTATTTATATCCGTTGCAAGATTGCTGCCTCAAAGTGGACGAAAGGGATGCTCGCCAAAGAGGATGCAGTATTAACGTAAAGTAACATTCTTCAATCGAAAGAAAAATACTGCTTCAATTCTTCCATAAAAAATCATCACACTAACTAGATTACATACGTAAACATTTACACTTGTACAACGGAAAATAAATACACAAACGAAAAAAAAGAATAATGTTTAAATCTAATTTGAATAGAGTAAAAGTAGCTTGCTCAGCAATAATAGTATTAACTACAGCAACATTCCATCATTTGCTCACGTTTTACAAGAGGAACAATATGCTCTGAACCTACTGCAGATAAAGAAGGAACGGGCAATATATGTTACATAAACAAGTGTCTCTTTGCTTAATGTATTTATCCAGCGAAAGGCGAAGTGAAATGATATATCTCTGTTTTCCATAAAAGTGAAGGAGACTTCCATATTCCCTCGACGGCAGAATTACGTAAATATGGAGGAATTTTTTTCCCTCGGAGAAACGTGTCCGTTTATAGCTACCACCATCCGGCTACATTTGCATGGACATATGATGAATTCGCGACTATCCCACAACAATATGTACTTAGATAGGATCGGTACGAATTCTCATGGACCACAAGGTCACCATGGAGTTGCAACCTATTGGGAAGTGAATCATACTGGTTATACAAAACAAAGGGCTTTTTTTCCCAGCAGAAGAGAAGAAACTAAAACAATAACAGTAGAGACAGCAGCAACAACAATAGTAAATATCAGAGTAAAGCTGCTGCAATCACCATTTCTAAAGCACGACAGACTGAAGCTCCGTAAGTGATCGAAGCTGAAGCAAACGAAATTACCTCACCCTCAGTACCACTATTATCGAGAATCAAGCTTGACAGAGAAACTGGTGGTGGTTTTCCCCTTCAGCACAGAAACGTTATAATATCACCTTAATGTCTTGTGGCTATGGCGAAAAGATAGAGACTGAAGAAGAATGGAAATCTACTCAGAAAAGAAATAAGGCCAAAGAGTGAGTTCAAAGAAAAGGCAAGTAGGCGGTTAAGAGTCCCTCACGAGAAGGCGCTTATCCAAGAGAGTGACTGGATTTTATGATGAGCCCATAGGAACTCTCTATTCTAAGAATGAACTTAAAAGACAACGAATGAAATATTCTGCTGAGTAGCGAGGAGTACACAAGTGCACAAGACACTTCGAGATGATAGCTGGTTTTTGAAAACTACGTCAGTGATATAATGATAGCTAAGTAATCACGTCCCGGAATATGCGTGGTTCTTCACAACTCAGTTAAAGCCAAAATTACTGTAGAGGCTCTAGTTTGGAAGTGATGATTGGAAAGAAAGGTGACTGCGTCTTGGGGTACCCTCATCGTAAAGTGGCAGTTTCTTTTCCTTCTGAGAATGGATGACCTGGTTTGTATTTATTTGTATTTGCTTAATCTAAAAGAAAAAAATGCTTAAATTAACTTAATATTATTGTTTTACGCTTTTCTGTCGCTCACCTAGCTTATTTGATATTCTAAAATGTGCATCCTCGCATGTTTTGACAGAAGTGTAGTATATGATATATTTTGCATTGCATTTATGAGGCATTTGCGACCAATAAATAAAAGATTATAAATGTTGCCATCGTCGTCGTCGTCGTCGTTATCATCATCATCATCCTCATCTCATCGTTACTCAGATATGGTGAGCAAAGCTCTGAGAAGTGTTGAAAACTATTTTGTTCTCTCATTGTATTTACAAAACATGAAGTTAGTGAAGAGGAACATTTTTATAGAATGTCAACGTCCCTTCTCTAAAGGAAGGCATTTGGATTTGATTTGTCGTTTGACAAGGCAAAAACATCTGTTTTAGAAACAGCAACAGGAGGAATAGTGTTAGTAGTAAAAAGATAAGTACTACAATGAAAGTAGCTAACCTCTTCTTATGTGAGAAAGATAACCATTCACAATAAAAAGTAAAAATATGAACAACAACGTAAACCTACAACACTGATAACGGCAATAACAAAAAAAGAGCTAACGATGGGTGGTGGGGGCTAAGAGGTGTATCAACCCGCTCGAAATAACAGCAAAGCCACCCTGAAATCAAAGCTTATCGTCTTAAACATTAGATAACGAATGAGATCTACTTGGTAGGGAAGCCTTTGATCATAGGTCTGATCTACTATAGCTGAAAAGAAAGTAAATATTTAGAAATAACAATGATAGCAGAACTACCAACTAATTAGAAAATAAAACAGCAAAGGAAAAACAGAAAACGAATAACAATAAAAATAGCATAAAAACAACTAGAGAAACGATAGTAATAATAATGGGCTGCAGCAAATATTCTACTCAATACCATAGATTTGCTTGTCGGTTGTTTTACCATAACCAGTTAAGCATGTCCCTTGGTGGCTGGCGATGTGTGCATCTCTGATCACGAGCAGAAGAACTAGGGGAGCATCATAGCTATGTGTTGAGAGGATTTCTTTGGGGTTTGAATAATCAACCTCTGGAAACATCTTTAAACGGCCCTTATTCAGGGACCTTCCTTTTGAGTGGAATGGGCTACTTGACCGGAAGAATATTCTAACTGGTACTGCGACTAACGACAATTACAATAATTCTACTTCCACGCGATATATGGATGTTGTTGTGATGCTGGCGTGGCTGTGTGGTGAGAAGCTTGCTTCCCAACCATGTGATTCCGAATTCAGTCCCACTGCGCGGCACCTTGGGCAAGTGTCTTCTACTATAGACTGGGACCGGCCAAAGACTTGTGAGTGGATTTGGTTGGCGGAAACTGAAAGAAGCCTGTCGTATACCGTATACATACATACATATATTAAATCATATATATATAAATATATATTGTGTCTGTCTGTTTTTGTGTCTGTGTTTGTCCCGCTCCCTACCGCTTGACAACCGGTGCTGGTGTGCTTACATCCAGGTAAGCTAACCGTTCGGCAAAAGGGAACGATAGAGTAAGTACTTGGGTTTACAAAATTTTGAAAAAACATCCTCGGGTCAATTTGTTCGGCTACAACCCTTCAAGGCAGTGCCCCAGCATGGCCACAGACAAATGACTGAAGCAAGTAAAATATAAAAGACAAAAACTACGAGATGTGTCACTATATTTTCGCAAATTAAAATGTTTTCGAGGAAGCTAGAAATTTCAAAGCCTCTTCTCAGAAAATTTTTTTTTTCTTGATTATATCTGATAATTTTGAAATATACATATGGTTTAAGTATTTTAGTGAATATTTTCAGTGATTTATGTTTTGCTCAATTGTATTTTATGTTACTTTTGTGATTTAATGAATTTTTTATCATATTTATGTTTTATTTTTGGATGTATATATTGATTTAAATATAGTTTCCAAAATAAAGGTTTATATTTATTAGATATCGGTCTACTTGGTTTATTCCCATGTCGTGTTTTAAGACGACTGAAGCCTGGTAATTGGAGTGATATGTAATTCCGTTAGTTTTACGATTGATTCGTTTAGTCGTTTTCGTGTTATAAGTATGTTTTCAGTTAGTTAGATAGCAATGCCAATTGGTTTACCTTCTTTAATTAATCTTTGTTTATAGTTCTATGTTGATTATTCCTCAGGTTATTATTTTCTGTTTTGTGTATTTGCAACGTGTGTTTTCAATTATGTTCAGTAACTTCTTTCCAATACATTTAGTTTGCTAATTCGTTTTAATATTTTATGGTTTTTAAGTTCTGAAGTTCTTTGGGGAGCAACGTCCGTTTAATGTTATCTGTTTTCTATATTCCATTTTTTAAAAATTTCTATATTTCGTATATACATTTTTCAGTTTGAGATTTCATGTTTGTATTTGTACTTTACAGCAATATGTAGGTGTAAACATAGAGGACATATCGTCATGCTTGGCTCCAGCTACTTACAAATTATGCTCTTAACGCTGTTCACATCACCGGCTTCAGTGGTGCGACTCATGTGTAGAAATTATAGTAATATTTATAAGGCAACGAAGATAGTATATACGTTTGATATGTTTCTTTATTTCCATGTATTATTGCCAGTGAATAATCGTACTATGTGTTCTCGTGGTTTCCAAGCTGTTCTTCTAGGACAAAATTTCTAGTGGGAGTTTTGGTTTCTTCGTTTGTTATTGTGGGTTTATCGCACATATATTTCCGAACATGAATATTGCGTGATTGTTCTTCATTGGAATTCTAATTCTGGTAAGTGTTTAGAGATTTTTGGTTTATGGACATTGTGCTCCAAATACATACATATATAACAAAGACATTTTAAGATCCACAAAGATCAGAACTTAACTGCACATCTTGTTGGTCCAAATCAGATTTGCATCTATGTGGGTATTTTTCAATACGTTATCTGGTTTTAAAATCCGCATCAGACGCCATGACTGATCTATGGCGTAACTACAAGAAGTGGTCAGACTCCGCATAAGGAGTAGACAACCACCACTAAATATAAACAATAAATTAAATAGAGAGATTCAATTAACAATCCAATAACTTATTTATGATATGACATAATATACTATGAATATAATATATATTTCTTTATTGCCCAAAAGGGGCTAAACAAAGAGGGGACAAACAAGGACAGACAAACGGATTAAGTCGATTACATCGACCTCAGTGCGAAACTGGTACTTATTTATCGACCCCGAAAGGATGAAAGGCAAAGTCGACCTCGGCGGACATGACCTCAGAACGTAAGGACGGACGAAATGCTACTAAGCATTTTGGCTCAGCGTGCTATCGATTCTGCCAGTTCGCCGCTTTATAACCAATAGGTTTCCTAGGTTTCCAAAAGCTGCCGCCCATCAAAGTTACCCATCTACTAGGCTCGAAGTTGCTTAACTGCAGTGATCGGACGAGAACCGATGTTTTCTACATAATATGAAAATGCTAAGTATTTTAACTGACAGCATAAGAATATAAGCAGTTTGAATGCACTGTCTTCGCGCCTGCTCATAGCCAACACCTTACCACCCGGATCTGGACTGATCGTCTTATTCTGTGTTCCAAGAGTTTCCGGAAATAAGTTGAAATAAGTGACACACCGCTAGGTACGTACTAAAACAAACAAAACTAAGCGTATTACTATTATTGATTATTATTGAGTAAGAGAGCAGTGCATGCCATCAAAGAGATACTGAGGAACAGATGTGCGAAATCCAATATACCCATCATAACTGTTCGCCTGTCAAGGGTACACCAGGCACGTGCATCAATCATATATGCACGACATAGTGCTCTCATATCAAGATAACAACGCATGACCTTGCAGGTGGGATACAGATAGAATTTTCTTCGGGTCGAGTAGCCCATTCTGCTCAAACAGTCCTTGAATAAGGGCTGTTTAAGGATGTCGAATTAAAAAAAAACGTTTCCAGAGGTTAATAATTCAAACCCCAAAGAATTCCTCTCAACAACATGGCTATGATACTGCCCCACTACTTCTGCTCGTGATCAGAAGTGCGCATATCGTCAGGCATCAACGAACAAACTCAACTGGTTACGGTCAAACAACTGACAAGCAAATCTGTGGTACTGAGCAGAATATTAACTGTAGCCCATCTTTTACACCAAGACCAAATATGTACATCATAACACTTCCAATCAGTTAAGATCAGAAGCCATGAGGGTCAGTGCCTGGTATTCATTCAGGGCATTTGACGAGCTGGCGAAATCGCAAGCATGCCGGGCAAAATGCTTAGCGGCGTTTCGTCCGTCCTTTGTTCTGAGTTCAAATTCCGCCAAGGCCGACTTTGTCTTTCATCCTTTCGGGGTCGATGTAATTGACTACCCCACTCCCCCAAATTTCACACATTGTACCTATAGCAGAATTATTATTATGTTTGAGACTGTTTTGTATTTGTACAAGCTGGCTCCAAGTCTCACCCAGGGACCTCAAGAGACAAGTTAGAAGTTCATGTTGATGTTATGACTAGGGTGTCATATATTTGATTTTGCACATAGTATTGTTTTGGAGAATGTTTAAGAAAACAAGAAAATTGTGAGTTTGTTTGAAAATTTGAGATTACATAGACAGTATTTTACGCAGGATAAGGTCAGTTCCCATGAGCACTATCTTTTGAATTTCTGCTACTTAGGGGTTTCCTATTATTATTATTATTATTATTATTATTATTATTATTATTGAATGAGAGAGCAGTGCATGCTATCAATGTGACTCTGGGGTAAAATACACCCATCATGACTACCCGTCTGATAAGGGTACACCAGGCACATGCATCACAACCATATGTGAGTTACATGGTGATCTCATATCAAGATAAACAGCGCATGACCCTGCAGGTGGGGGTTCAGTTAGAATGCTCTTCAAGTCGAGTACCCATCCCGTTCAAATGGTCCCTGAATAAGGGTTGTTTAAGGATATTGAACGAAACACCCATGTCTCCAGAGGTGAATTGTTCAAACTCCAAAGAATTCCTCTCAACACGACTATGATGATCCCCAACTACTGCTTGTGATCAGAAATGCACATATCGTCAGTTACTAATGGACATGCTCAACTGGTTAGGTCAATCAACTGACAAGCAAATCTATGGTACTGAGCAGAATATTTGCTGTAACCCCGTCTTTTATACCAAGACAAAACAATGTACATAACATTTCCAATCAGTTATGATTAGAAGCCATGCGAGCCACTGCGTGGTACAGCATTAGGCATTTAGCCACTGCCTGGTACGGCATCAGGGTATTTATCATCATTATTAATATTATTATTATTACTATTATTATATTATTATTATTATTATTATTATTATTATTATTATTATTACTTTTTTTTTCTTCTTTCAATTTGCTTCCATTTCTTGCCGAGTGTCTTCCCGACTCCTAGGGCAAAGAAACTCATAGCATACATTGGTAGGCATTAAACCAAACTCAGTAGTTCGTTCATTTTTTTTTTTTTTTAAGTTAAATTAAAATACATGAGCAGCAACAGTTCTCACATCGACAATGCTCTTCTCAATACCTGTGATGTACCAGTTAAGACAATCTTTTGCACTTCTTGCAGGGATGGTAAGCCAGGGATCATTCTCATATAATTTTCGGTTCCCTTCTTGATCATTCCTAGTGCTCCTACGATCACGGGTATTGTAACCGCCTTGAGATGCCACATTTTCTCAATTTCAATGAGCAGGTCTTTATATTTTCTGAGCTTGTCAAACTCTTTCGCTGAGATATTATGATCACAGGGGATGCTCATGTCGATCAATAAGCAAACTTTATTGTCTTGGTCTTTCACAACAATATCTGGTTTATTGGCCTTGACGGTTTCTTTCTGTATGTACTGGAGTGTCCCACAGAATGGTTACATGTTCTCCTTCAGTTACAGCCTCAGGGTGGTGATTATACCACTTGTCGGCAGTTTTGATATTGTAATGCCGACTTATTAGCCAGTGGAGATATTGGCCAACTCTGTCATGTCTTAATTTATACTCCACTGGTGCTAAGACTTTACATCCAGAGATTAGGTGGTCCACATTATTATTATTATTATTATTATTATTGGAATTATTATTATTATTATTATTATTATTATTGAGTGAGAGAGCAGGGCATGCCATCAAAATGACACTGGGGTAAAATATACGAAGCCCAGTATACCCATCATGACTACCTGTCTGATAAGGGTACACCAGTCACATGCATTACAACCATATTTGCGCGACATGGTGATCTCATAACAAGATAAATAGCGCATGACCTTGCGGTTGGGGCCCAGTTAGAATTTTCTTCTGGTCGGGTAACCCATCCCACTCATATTATTATTATTATTATCATTATTATAATTATTATTATTATTATTATCATTATTATTATTATTATTAATATTATTATTAT